>NW_027527559.1:2457107-2482860 GCF_008692635.1 Crocuta crocuta
GTACTTCATGTTTATACTGGGGCACCTTGCTGGCTGGAGCAGAGAGCTTTCCTCACATCTGCCCACTGAAGGTAGGGTTGGAGCAAGGGCGAAATGGAGGGCATGCTGGTGGAGAACACTGTCTTTGGTCGTGATCGTGAGAAAAACCATCAGGAGGCTAACTTCTGATGGAAATGGAAGTAACTCAGCAGCCTGTTGGTAGATTACAAGTTGTGCACCGTCTGCCTTCTGGTCTCTGTACTGAGCCCTGGACTTGAGGATTAAAGGCAGTGGTCTGGCCCGTCTTTATTTAGGGGGAGAGATGGGGAGCATCTGTCTGATTTTCCTATGGGGATGGGGTGCTCTGGTGCGTGTGGGGTGTGACTGCCGTTCACTTAGTATTTGGGGCGCAACTACTAGTTGCCATTAGCATTCTTCCTGTCTGCTCTCTCAAGAGTAATCTTGACAATTTCTGACGCCCTGCTCACATTTCCAGGCACCCCCAGGGTTGTGCTGTTTTGTTCTGGTCAGTAGACCTTATTCAGAGAGAGTTCTAAATACAGAACTTTGTGGAGAAAATTCTTCCTGTTATAGAATGGGGTGTCACAGCATACTTATTGGGACTTCACTAATTAAGGAAGAGAACCTCACTTAGAGCTAATACGTAAATGGTAATTTCTTCTCATTTTAGAGGTCTTTAATGAAGCAGAAATTTAAAAGCCACCTTTGTTAATCAAATGTTTATTTAGCAGTCTTCAGGAAATTAACCTCCAAGTCCTAATGTTGAAATATAAACCCATCTCCACTCGTTCTAACCTCCGTGGCCTTGGAGGATGGTATCCTGTTGTGCGAGCGTTCCCTAAAATCTGTGGGGTTTTATTTAGTTGTCATTCAAAAAACTATCCCTTGCTTTCCTTGATAATACTAGTTAAGTCTGCATTTCTTTTTACTTCCGGGGCAGTGTTCTTTCTAAAGCTTTGGGCCGGGTTAAATGTAAGACTTGAACTGCGTTCACTGGTTTTGCAGGTCTGTTCAGTCTCTGTGATACCAGTAATAAATGTGCAAGTTTGTACTTTTTTTTCCCACTCTTCTCCAAGAAAACGTTACTTGTTCTTTGTTGGTTAGATTCTTTCTCTGCTCAAGATGTAGGTAGACCATTAGGAATGGTATGGATTGATTAGTTTGGACAGACACCAGTGTGTTTAAGGTAATTGTTAAGCCATTTGCCTCAAAAGGAGCATCTCACCTGAGAACTGTTGTCAATATTTAAGTTGTGTATTCTCATTTAGTCTCATGGTTGTCTGTTGTTGTCATTTTAAAACTGAGGAAACCAAGGCTGAAGAGATTAAATAGCTTTCCTGAAGCCACTTGTGTGTGGAGAAGTTGGAGTTTTACAGTTTTACCAGGTGTGTCTGACTTGCAACTTTGTTCTTCATCTCATCTCCGTCTTAAACTTACGGGGGTGTGTGTGTGTGTGTGTGTGTGTGTAAATAATAGTGTGCTCTGTGTACCTGTGGAGTGTTATTTGCAAAAGACTGTCGTTTTATTTGGCTTCTTTTCTCCTTGGTAATTTGTAAGTTACCACCTACAGACTTTATAATCTTGTTTGAACTACAGTTTCCTGCCAACCTTTCCCCAGGTAGGGATTTTGAAACCTTTTATAATAATTAAATACTTTGTGGCTTATTTTTGGTATTCATACTTCTATTTAACAAGTAATTGTAGGGTGCTTATGCACTCCAGGCCCTGAAGAGAGATTTCAAACGCTGGTGGTTGTAAGAGGAAGGACTGAATGGTAGGCACCGTCCTTTATCGTATTTGTCTTGCTGAGTCTCAGGTGTACTAAGGTTCTCAGTGAGAGCCTGTGTGAAAATGTTTATCACATTATTAAAAAATATGTGAAAAACATTTCTACAGGAAGCTACAAAGACTTAGAAGATGAGGCCTCTTGAGATAGATCATCACGAGGGAGATAGTACATGTAACTGACTCCTTAAAATGCAGAACCCTCGGAACTTAATCAACTGATAACCCTGGAGAGCCTGAAGACACCCAGAGTTCCAAATAGCATTATAGGCACATAGAATCTGAGAATTCGTTTCTTTTGCATATCCTTCTGGTAGAAGTTAACTCCATTTTCAATGCCATTAAAGCTTTATTTTTCACGTAATGAAGAATGTGCTGATAGAAGCCACTTAATGAAATAATAAGTGATATATTTTTAATAAATAGTAAAAATCTTGTTTCTGCACGAAATATATTGTGCACTCATTCATACTAGGAACTAGGCCCCAGACAAATTGGAAGGTTAACCTGTCCAAATTTCGATTTCCTTTTCTGGCCACTTGGCAGACAAAATGTGCAAAGAAACCATTTATCATGTAAAACACTTAAATGCAGGATAAAATATAAACATGTATTTTAAAAAGCATGCCTGGACTTGACCATAATTAAGGAACATAATCAGAGGCCGGAAATGACGAGAGATGGTGATACCATAGGGATATGTGGAGCTGACATTTACCTTAAGGTTACTACCTGTTTCTAGTCACATAGAGTCTAGTCATTAACCTGTGGTGCATATTCTGAATAGGAGGCAAAATTGCAGGGTCTGAGTAAGTTGAGAAAATCAGATAAAAAACTCAAGAGTAACTTACTGATGTCACGTGTACCCAGGAGATGGAGATGAGATTGCTGCACTTGGTTCTGCATATAGTGGAGGGCTTATTCCCAAGAGAATTCTTAACAAAAAGTCTTCATCGTGCACATTAAAGGCTGGAATTCGTTATTTGTATGACACAAGCCAAAAATGTATTTACAAGTGTCCCAGGTAAATAGTATTTTTGTGTATATAGTGGGAGTGATTCTTGTGTACAGGAATGCATTTTAAACAGAAGCCTCAATTTTTGCAGGAAAAGGTTCAGTTTTCATTGATTAACAATCATAAATCACTAAGCATATTAGGAAACATCTTAAATTTCAGAATTAGACTCTTAAGACTAGTATTTTGAATTGTCATCTCAGCATAAAATAAATTTAATGTGTTTTAAAGAATAAAGAATGGTCTCAGATCAGATTTCAAATGCAAATTAAATCTCTGAAAGTGGAAAACATTAAAGATTTAAAACTCAACAACTGAGTTACTTACAAAGGAAGTGGGTATAGATAAAGTAAGAATAGGTGACCTACAATATCTGAGGAAAATAGGAAAGGGATAAGGGATATTAGTGGATAACTTTTTTTTACTGATGAGTTTTCTGTGTATTTGAGCTCTAAGCCCTTCCTCAGGCATGTGGGCTAGAGTTACTTTCTCCCACTCTGTAGCTTGTGTTTTTGGCCTCTTGCGAGGACTTGGGCAGAGCAGAAGTTTTTAATTTTGATGAAGTTCATTTGATCAGTCTTTCCTTCTGTGAATTGTGCTTTTGATGTCAAATCCAAGAGTTCTTTCCCTAGATCCTGAGAATTTTACCTTCCTCTTTTTTCTGGAAAGGTTTATATTTTTATATTTTACATTTATATTTTGAGTTGATTTCTTTAAAAGGTGAGAGACAGGTTTTGGTTTATTCTCCGCCTCCAGATGCCCACTTTCTCCACAGTTCATTTGTTGTAAAAGGTCTTTCCTCCCTTGAATTGCTTTTGCATCTTGCCCAGTATTGGTTGGACATATTTGTGTGTCAGTCTGTCTCTGGGTTCTCTGTTCTTTTTTTTTTTTTTTAATGTTTTTTTTTCCCCCTAGGGGGGAGAGAGAGAGAGAGAGAGAGAGACAGACAGCGTGAGCAGGGGAGGGTCAGAGAGAGAGGGAGTCACAGACTCTGAAACAGGCTCCAGGCTCTGAGCTGGCAGTCAGCACAGAGCCTGACGCGGGGCTCGAACCCACGAACCGTGAGATCGTGACCTAAGCGAAAGTCGGATGCTTAACCGACTAAGCCACCCCGGCGCCCCTGGGTTCTCTGTTCTGTCGGTCTGTGTCTTAAATCTCTGCCAGTCCCACACAGTGCTGCTGTATACAAAGTCTTTTAATTCACAGAGACTGATTGATCTCCTTTCAAAATTGTTTTCGCTCTTCCAAAAATTTTAGGATGATCTTTTTACCTACAAAAGATCTTACTGAGATTTTGGTTAAACTGCATAATGAAATTGGTGAGAAATGAGTACTGTTTTGAGTCTTTGAATACATGCAAGATAGATAGGTTTCTGTTTTTGGTGTTTGATTTTTTTCATTGTGTGTAGTTTTCAGCATACAGATTTTGTACATGTTGTGTTAGAACTGTATGTAAATATTTTGTTTTTATTTTGAGCCATTGTAAGTAGAATTGTATTTTAAATTCCAATATCCATATATTCATTACTAGTCTGTAGAAATACAATTGATTTTTGTACGGTTGTCTTGTATCCTGTGATGTTGCTGAACTCACTTATTCTGAGTTTATGTGTATATGTGTCTTCCTTGGATTGTCTACATAGACAGTCATGTCAAATGATTATAACCCAAAATAAGGAAATAGGGGCAATTTCATTTCTTTTCTGGTCTTGGTATGTCTTTTATTTCCTTTCCTTAACATATTGCATTGGCTTGAACTTGTACCATTGTGTTGAGTAATCCTGGTGAGAGTGGACATCCTTTCCTTTGCTCCCCAGCTTAGAGGTAATTCATTCTCTTACTACAAAGTGTGTTAGCTGTAGGTTGTTTGTCTGTAGGTGCTCTTTATCAGGTTGAGGGAGTTGCTTTCTGTTCGTGTTTTTCTGTGAGTTTATACATGAGTGGATGTTAAATATTTTAAGTGCTTTTTCTGTATCAAATCATCTAATCATGTAGTTTTTCTTCTTTTAGAGTGTTAATATTGCAGGACATTGATTGGTTTTTTTAATACTGAACCAGTTTGCATACCTGGAATAAATCCCACTTGGTTATAGTCTATAATTATTTTTATATACTGCTGAATTCTTTTAGTTAATATTTTGTTAAGGATTCATGAGGGATATTGGTTTGTTGTTGGGTTTTTTTTTCTTATTTATTTCCTGGGATATAATAGACAAAACATTGTTCATTTTGGATGTACAACATAATGATTCAATATTTGTGTATTTTGGGAAATGATTACCATGGTTAAGTCTAGTTAACATCTATCATCGTACATAGTTACAATTTTTTGTGTGCAATTTTTTTTTTTTTTTTTTTGATACTGCCTTTACTTGGTTTTGGTGTCTGGTAAGGTAAATCTGGCTTTGTAAAAGGAATTGGGAAATTTTTCCTTATAATTTATTTTTTGCAAGGTAGAGCATAGAATTGTTCTTCACAGATGGGTAGAATTCTCCAGTGAAACCATCTGAACCTACAGGTTTCTTTTTCAGAATTTTTGAAATTTTTAATTAGATTTTTTAATAGTTACAGGGCTACTCAAATTACTATTTATTTCAGATCATTTTGTCAAATTACTTGTTTTATATTGTGTGTGATAGTAATTTTTGTTTTTCAAAGAACTGGTCTATTTCTTTATAAATAAGTGGCCATATTTATATCCTTTTGATGTCTACAGGTCTGTAATCGTATCTTTTGTTTCATTCCTGATATTGATAATTTTTGTCTTTTTTCCTTTGTTATTCTTGCTAGGGACTTGTCGGTTTTACTGACTTTTTCCAAAAAATCAGCTCTTTGTTTTGTTGATTTTTCTTTTTTCTGTTTTCAGTTTTACTTATTTCTGCTCTTAATTTACTTTCTCCTCATTTTAGATATGCTCTTCTTTTTCTAGATTCTGAAGATAGAAAGCTTAGATTATTGATTGAGATTTTTTTCTGTGTTATAATATTTGCATTTAGTTGTGTGAATTTCCCCCTCAGCACTGCTTTGGGTCTCAACA
Source organism: Crocuta crocuta (assembly GCF_008692635.1). NCBI lineage: Eukaryota > Metazoa > Chordata > Mammalia > Carnivora > Hyaenidae > Crocuta > Crocuta crocuta. Next base: position 2,462,945 of record NW_027527559.1, read on the forward strand.
AAATTTGAGTTGCCTTTTTATTTTCTTTGAGTTCGCTATCTTTTTTTGGTTTCCATTGAGACTTGTTCTCACCTGTGGATTATTTAGGAGTTTGTTGTTTAGTTTCTAAGTGTTTGGAGATTTTGCAGTTGTCTTCCTGTTACTTCTAGTTTGGTTTCATTGTCGTCATAGAACATTACCCTGAGTGATTTCAGCTCTTTTATGTTTGTCAGCGTTTTCTTAATGGCTCAGGCTGTAGTCTTTCCTGGTTTCTGTTGTACAGATGCTCGAAAAGAATATGTGTCTTGTCCCTGAGTGGCATGTTCTGTTATCACCAGGTAGATCTTGTTGTTTGATGGTCTTGAATTCTTTTGTTTGCTGATGGGGTGTCTAGTTCTATCTGTTGCTGACAGAGGAGTGTTGAAATCTCTAACAGTAATCGGATGTTTGTTTATTTCTCCTCTTCAAGTTGTTGCTTCACTTTGCAGTTCTGTTGTTTGATGCATATACTTTTAGAATTGTTACATCTTCTCGGGTGCCTCGGTGGCTCAGTTGGCTTGGAGTCTGAGTCTTGATTTCATCTCTAGTCAAGATCTCATGGTTGTGGGATGGAGCCCCGCGTCAGGCTCTACTTTGTCAGCTTAGAGTCTCTCTGTCTCTCTCTTCGCCCCCACTCCCTGGTCGCACACGCTTGCTCTCTCTCTCTAAAACAAAACAAATTGTTACATATTTTTGGTGGATTGGGCTTTTATCATGACATAACATTCTTCTATGTTCTGATCATTTTCTTGGCTCAGACGTCTGTATTAGCCGATATCGATAAAGCTGCTCCTCATTTCTTTTGGTTACTATTTCCAGAATATGTCCATTTTCACCTTTTATTTTCAGTCTGCCTATGTTGTGTTTGCAGTCCCTTCATTTCTTCTAGATAGCATATAGTTGGGTCATTTTGGTTTCATGGGTTGTTTTGATGTGCTCTGTTAATCTTTGTGTCTAATTGGTACAGACTACTTACATTTAATATAATTATTGATACATTAAGATTTAAGTCTGCCCTGTATTTTACAATTCAAATGTTTCCATTTGTTGTTTTTTTTTGTTGTTGTTGTTGTTTTCCTAGACTCACTCACTATTTGCTGAGACTTTCTACATTTTCACTTGTTTTATTACGTCCATAATTGCTCATTAAAGCATTTTCTTCAGAACTGTTTTAAAATCTGTATCAGATCATTTTTTTCAGTGTTTTACTTATTTCTGAGAGAGAGACAGTGTAAGCAGGGGAGGGTCAGAGACAGAGGGAAACAGAATCCGAAGCAGGCCCAGGCTCTGAGCTGTCAGCACAGAGCCCAACACGGGGCTCGAACCCACGAACCGTGAGATCATGATCTGAGCAAAGTCGGATGCTTAACCAACTGAGCCATTCAGGCTCCCCTGCATCAGATAATTTTAAACACATCTTGTCATTTCAGTATTTGCACATATTTGCCCTCTTTTTACATCTTTTTGCCATCTTGGTTGTTGGTATGATAAGTGCTTTCTTATTGGAACCTGGAAATTCTGAGTATTATATTATGAAACTCTGGATCTTAGGTAAACCTTCCTTTTATCTAGCTTTCTCTACCACCACCTTCTCAGGAGGAGGGAATTCCTCATCATTGTTAGCAGGCAGGAGAGTTCATGCCCCCAGTAGGCCTCCACGGAGAACTTCTGGGTGACACCGTGGGTGGCGTGTAGCCTGCCGCCTCACAGGCCTCCTCTGACGCTGGCCTTAGGGCACTACTCCTACCAGCTGCTGGGAGTGGGAGTTCACATTTTTATGTGGTTCTCACTAACAGTGCTGGAGGTGGAAATTGAGTGGAAGGGGAGGGGTCTCCTTACATCCTGGTGACGGTGGACCATTCAGGTCCTCAGTCAGTCTTTGCTGGCATCAGTGGCCGTTGAGCTGGTTTTTTCTGGGCTGTTTGAATGGAGAAGAGTGTTCAAAGCTTGCTTTCTTGCTAGGCTGCTCAGTTTCTGCTAGAGGGAGAGCAAGCTTCTGTTGGGAGTTTTCTGTTTCCGTCTACCCCATTGGCTTTTCTGGTTTGCTGACTCCTTCATCTCCAGGTCTGGGGGAGAAAAAGCAAAAGAAAACCGCACTGTATTGTTCCTGAGAATCTTTCAGAGTTTTTTCAATCTTGTGTTTGTTTTATGTATGATGTCTCTGGCTTTTAGTGGAATGAGCAGGGGATGTGGGGGGAAAGTACATTTACTTCATCTTCCTGGAAGCAGAAGGTATTTGTTGACTAAAAGAAAAAAAAGCAAACCTTCTGTCCCCATCCCACACTATTTAGTGTCGCTTTCCTCTGCTGTCTATCAGGACCAGATTCTTAGAAGGCATTTGTCTATACACTTGACCCTTGAAAAATGCAGGAATTTTTATTGAAGCCTGGAAATTTTGAGTATTGTGTTATAAAACTCTAGATCTTATTTGTTTTGTATTTATTTTCAGAGGAGGGAGAGTGTCAGAGAGAGAGGGAGAGAGAGAATCCCAAGCAGGCTCTGTTTTGTCAGTGTGGAGCCTGATGTGGGGCCTGATCCCATGAACTTGAGATCATGTTCTGAGCTAAAACCAAGAGTTGGACACCCAACTGACAGCCAGGTGCCCCAACTCTGGACCTTATTTAAACATTCTGTTTTAGCTGGCTGCTCCCAGCACCGCCTAGGCAGGAGAGGGTGGGAAGCATGGGAGTTCCTGCCCAGTTACATATCCACATGTGACTGTTGGCTTCTCCAAAACCTACTAGCCTGCTGTTGCTCGGAAGCCTTACCCATAATGGAAACAGTCAAGTTACATGTTTTGTATGTTAAATGTATTATATACTACATTCTTATAATACAATAAGTTAGAGAAAAGAAACGTTCTTAAGAAGACTATCAAGAAAATATATTTACAGCACTATATTGTATTTATTGAAAAAAAAAATCCAGGGGTACCTGTGTGGTGCCCTCATTTGGTTAAGCATCCGACTTCAGCTCAGGTCATGATCTCAGATTCATGAGTTTGAGCCCCGCGTCGGGCTCTGTGCTGAAAGCTAGCTCAGAGCCTGGAGCCCGTTTCAGATTCTGTGTCTCTCCCCCTCTCTGACCCTCCCCTGCTCACACTGTCTCTCTGTCTCTCTCTCAGAAATAAATAAAACATTAAAAAATAAAGTTAAAAAAAATCCACATACAAGTGGACCCACACAGTTTAAACCTGTGTTGTTCAAGGGTCACCTTTATCTCTAAGGTGACTTTATCTCTACCACTCCTCTGAAACCATCTTGTCAAGGAATAATTTACAAGTGAATAATCAAAGCAATACTATTTATCAGAACTGGGCTGAAGCTTTAATTGTACTTAGAGGAAAATCTGTAGCCTTAAATGTTACATTAAAAGAGAAATCGGGCTGCCTGGGTGACTCAGTCGGTTGAGTGTCCAACTTAGCTCAGGTCATGATCTCACGGCTTATGGGTTTGAGCCCCACTTCGGGGTCTGTGCTGACAGCGTAGAGCCTGATTTGGGTTCTGTCTCCATTTCTCTGTGCCCCTCCCCATCTCGCTCGCTCTCTCTCTCAAAAAGCAAACATTAAAAAATAACTAAAAACAAGAGAAAGAAAACCTCAAATCAAATGAACTAGTATCAAACTTAATAAGTTAGAGAAAGGATCAACCTGAAGAAAAAGCGGTAAAAAGTTTAGTTAGACATTAGTAAAAGAGAGAGTAAACCTGCAGTTGAAATAATCAAGAAATTCTGGGAAGATGATGAAGAAAAACAGAAAGCAAAAATAAATAATAATACAGACCCAGGTGGCTTTTTTCAGCTGATTTTGGCCAGATGCTAATTCCAGTGTTAGTAAGCTTTTTCAGAAAATAGAAAAAAAGGGGTAATAATTATCATTTCATTTTCTGAGGCTTGTGCTATGAGCTTGTTATCAAAACTAGTAAAGAGAGGGGCGCCTGCGTGGCTCAGTCAGTTAAGCATCTGACTTCGGCTCAGGTCATGATCTTGCTATTCGTGAGTTCAAGCCTTGCATCGGGCTCTGTGCTGACAGCTCAGAGCCTAGAGCCTGATTCTAATTCTGTGTCTCTCTTTCTCTCTGCCCCTCCCATGCTTATGCTCTGTCTCTGTGTCTGTCAATAATAAATAAACATTTAAAAAAAAAAACTACTAAAGAGAGTGTGAAGGAATAAAATTTACAAGCAAGTGTCATTTATGAACACAGCAGAAAATCTAGCAATGTATGAAACAGGTAACAAACATTATCCAGTTTGGCTTATTCTAGGAAGGCAAGGTTTAATCAGCATGAGAAATGTATCCAAAATACTTACATCTTAATAAAGTTAGAAGTCACATTGCTGGTTTAGAATAGTGAAGGTCTCAGTTAAATGCAGGAGTGCTGGATGTCTGTGGTCCATGATGAGAACCAAGTCCATTCTGGGAGGAGTATGGCAGCTCACAGTAGGTGGAGTGACCCATGTAATGAAAGGGAGTCAGGTGACCGCTCAGTGATGGCGACATGTGAGGTAGGTTTTGGCAAGTGGTGTTTTGTCAGAATGTTCGAGGGAGCACTGTTTCAGGTATAGGCAGTGCTCTGTACTGACGCATAGCTGTGGCCTTGGTGAATGGTGAGTGCCGTGTGACCAGGGCACGGGTGTGGCGACCTGGTTCTTGCTGACCAGTGGAGTTCATGTCAGCCCCTGAGAGTCAGAGCTTCTGTGAGCGTCCATGAGCACTCTGTATACTTTATGTTTAGTGCCTCCTCTTTGGAAATAACACAGGTAATTTGTTTGTGTCCTTTGATGTCTGTACCTTACTTAAGTCAGGTACTGCCACTCATTTACCTTGGTATTCAGTCACTAAAAATGCAGGAATCTGAATCTATGACTGAAGCACTAATATAGTGTGTTAATTTCTCTGTGTTATATCCTGAACTTTTAAAACCACTCATGGCTAATCTCTTTTCACCAAGCTGTGCCTGAGAATTTTCCAGTGAAATCTGTGACAGAGGCCTGGTTAATTTCCTTTGTTGTGCCGTCTTTTTAAAAACTTTACATGCACTAAAAGCACAGCTTCATACATCTCTTCTTAAGACATATTTGTGATTTTACTGGAGTTTTTTATTGAGTTGTATTTTTTTTAAAGGAAGGTCATTGGACTGAACTTTCATTCATGGCCAGGTTTTCTCTTTTTTTCCATTTTACCCTTTTATTCCATTGATAGGTACAAGGCAGTAAGTTTGTTAGTAACTATAAATTTGTGAATCAGAATTTTAAACCTAGATTAATTCATAGATGCACTCACTTTCTTCTTAATACATTTCTTCTGACCCCGCCTAATGATGATTTTATTGAATTTTATGGATTATATAATGTATCTGGCTTTTTTAATTTAAGGTGTGACTGCACAGAAAAGTTACAGAACAAATTTGACTTTTTGCGCTCACAGTTGAATGATATTTCTTCGTTTAAGAATATCTACAGATATGCCTTTGATTTTGCAAGGGTAGGTGGAATTTCCATGTTTTGTAATTTTAACATTTTTTAAATCTCGAAACCACACTTAGGAAAATTTTTTACTTCCGTTCTAGGATAAAGATCAGAGAAGCCTTGATATCGATACCGCTAAGTCTATGCTCGCCCTGCTGCTTGGAAGGACATGGCCGCTGTTTTCAGTGTTTTACCAGTACCTGGAGGTATGTGCACTGTTCTCCATAAGTATTAAATGTTAGTTCTAAAACGTACTATGAAATTACACCTTTAAATGAGGAAAAAGAAATGGACTTTTAAATACTTGGCTTTAAGAAAAATCTTAAGCAAAAAGTTTCTGATAAAATGTGTACATATATGTCATCATTTTTAGACACAAGCTCATGTTCATTAATATATTCTGTACATGAGATACTCTGATTCCAGCCTTGCCTCCCCACCCCCAATAAAAAAAAAAAAAAATGAACCGTAAAGAAGTACATTTTATTTTAGCAAAGACGTTTTTCATGCAGAAGAAAAGTTTACCATAGCACCTACCACCAGCAGTGATTTTAAGATACTGTTCTTTTTTTCCACTGCTTTCTTTGGTTTTATGTTTTTGTGCCTTTTCAATTTCAGGTTTTTTGGTATAGATCTCACTGTTTCTAGAAGACAGATGCTTTTGGTTTTGCTTTGAAAATGATTTCTCACAAAGCTGATTATCATAGTGAATTCCTCGAGTAATTCTGTTGAAAGCTTCTGCTGAGAGGCCGTATGACAGGGACTGAGTGAGTGGGTTTCAAGGACACTTAGATCTTTAAGCCTAGTAGTGTAGGCTTAGAAAAGGCTAATAAAGTAGATGTTTGTGATGGATGGTACCAGTGTTCCTCCTATCAGTAGTTTGGGGCAAAAATAAATAGGACCAAATCTAAAAATATTCACCTCTAAAGGGAGCTGAGAGAACTAAGTATTTTCATCACTTATTATGGGGAGGGTGTTTGACACAGTTTTGAATTAGGTCTTATCCCTGTTTAGCAGATGAAAAAGTGGCCTCTGCTGTTAACTGATGTTACCAAGGTCACTCACCTAAGTGACAGAAGTGGGATTTGAACCCAAATCAGTACTCTTTCTACTCCCTGCAAAAATGGCAACTTCAGAATGTAGCTAAACAGTAAATGTCACACAGAAAAGCAGCGTACTGGGTAGCGGCGCGAGGGAACTTTGTGCATGTAGCATATGCTGTACAACTTGATTTCAGTGATGCTTACAGAAGTGCATACGTGGGAGACGCCTACTGAGTTTTATTCGATTAGTACCTTTGGTGCTCCCATCATTTCTCCAAAGTGGAGGAAAGATAAAGAAGAAATGGACTGGATGATGTTAACATGTAAATATCCCTGAGGATTGTCTTAGAAGCCCAAGTGATTAAAGAGGAGTAAATGCTTTTTAAAAAAAATTTTTTTTAATGTTTTATTATGAAAGAGAGAGAGAGAGAAAGACAACGTGAGCAGGGGAGGGTCAGAGAGAGAGGGAGACACAGAATCTGAAACAGGCACCAGGCTCTGAGCTGGCAGTTAGCACAGAGCCCAGCGTGGGGCTCAAACCCACGAACCGTGAGATTATGACCTGAGCCCAAGTCAAAGGCCCAACTGACTGAGCCCCCCCAGGCGCCCCAAGAGGACTAAATGCTTTAAGAAAGACCACATCACAAAATAATGGTATAACTAGATTTAAGTCATGGCCTAATAGATAATGCTTGTTCTGTATTCCTAACGTTTATATCCTTTTCTAGCAATCAAAGTATCGTGTTATGAACAAAGATCAGTGGTACAATGTGTTAGAATTCAGCAGAACTGTCCATGCGGATCTTAGTAACTACGATGAAGATGGTGCTTGTAAGTATAATACTGTGTTTTCCCGTGACAATAAAGTTCTGTGAACTATTACATGAGGACACGCATTTGTGTAGCATTATCGTAAAGGATTTAAACTTCCTGACAGTAACTTTTTTTATGTCATCATGTTGAAGGTGTAGGGGAGGGCTGAGATTGAGCAGTATTACAGTCTCTGGTGATCAGTGGAATGTTTCCAATCTCTCAGAAATGTACTGGAGCATCATAGCTAAATTTAAATGATAATTTCTGCATCTAAAAGCTAAAATTCTGCTTTCTTGCCTACCCTGGCATTTTTTCTATGGAAGAAGAAAACAGTCATAATTTTTAAAAGAGGAAAGCAAAACATCAGGTACAGTAGAAAGACCTTCAGGGTTAATTATAGCACCCTCTGATGGCATAGCAGATAATGTCAGAATAACTTCCCTCACAGATGCCTGAGTGAACGGTTGATGAAATACCATTTTTCAGTCATTCAAGTTAAAATATCTGCCCATGCTCTTCAGTGCAAAGGGCAGAATGCCATAAAACAGATCCTGGGAGTACATTGGAGGATACATTCCTATAAAAGTAAATTGAAACGTGGACTTCTCTCTGCAGCATTGAGATCATACAAAATGCTGAAGAAGGGATAATGTTGTTCTCCCTGTAGTTTATATTGTGACCTCTCCCCCAGAATGTTCCAAATTCAGTAATACTTTAGAAATGACACTTTGGTAGCAGCAGTAACCTGGCAGGCAGGCCTACAAGTGTGTATATTCTGTATATTCAGGCATGTTTTGAGTCAACGAACATATCAAACAATTTTTGTATAAAAATTCAGCTTCCATATTTGTTTGAAAAAACAAAATCTGACATAACTATCTGGAATTAGTGACGGAAGCCACGTAGTAGCTTGTGTCGAAATTGGATCTCACTTTTGCTGACCCGTAGCTATGCCAGCAGCCAGGGTACATTTCGGTTGCCATTTATGATTGTGCCTGTCTGCCGATTTTCTTAGAGTAGAGAGGTACGTCAATGAAAAATGAGAGAAAGACAGACCATCAAGGGGTATGTGTTTTAAGAAAACTAGAGCGAGCATACTTTCTTCTGGCAGTGAGTTTTCCCCTCTTTAAACAAGCAAAAAGAGTGAGCTCATTTAAGGAATGGCTTCTGTAAGGAAATGAGTTTGGAACCCCTGCTTTACACAAGTGTCTTTTTAATTTTTCTTAGTGTTTGTTTTTGAGAGAGCGCGCAAGTGGGGGAGGGGCAGAGAGAGAGAGAGAGACAGAATCCAAAGAAGGTTCCACGCTGTGAGCAGTCAGCACGGAGCCCGACTTGGGGCTCGAACTCAGGAACTCTGTGATCATGACTCAAGCTGAAGTCAGGCGCTTAACTGACTGAACCACCCAGGTGCCCCTCACATCTCTTTTTAGAATAGTTTTTAGGTCAGGTATTCATTAGGCACTTACTTTGTGTTTAGATTTATACTCAGTCCTGTTACTGGAATAATATAATTCTCTTATATGGCCACCCCTTCAACAAACTTACCTGCTCTTCATGATATAACAGAAAGATGTTAAACACTTTTCATATTCCTTAATATCAATAACAGAATGCTGTGAGCATTTAGACAAAGGGAGAGGTTTATCTTGACTTAGTTATTGGGGAGTTCTTACAACATTGCAGCCTTGCGAGGGTAGTTGCAGTGAATACCCCTTGTGGAATGTCCCTTCTCTCAGAAAAGACAAGGCTGAGAAAGAAAAGAGCACTAAGTAGACAGCAGGAAGGGAAACACACATGAGGCAGTGCGGGGGTCGGGTCCATCCCCATCACGTTCAGAGCTCGGGGAGAGTACGTTAATAGTGAGAGGGGTGAGTTCACTGAATCTAACAAAACATGCTTCTTTACTTCTAGGGCCTGTTCTTCTCGATGAATTTGTTGAGTGGCAAAAAATCCGTCAAACATCATAGCAAGAGCTCTTGTGGAGAAAATGCAAACCTTCTGATGCCCACGTGTGTACAGGCTGATGAGATGAGGAAGAGTCCAAAGGGTGCATTTTCATTCTTGTGAAAGACTTCTCATAGTACTTTGTTTTCCTTTTTTTTAAAGGAAGTTTTCTTGTTACATGTGATGGGCATTGAGCCACACCTCTTCTGAGACTGAATATCCAAGTTTTTGTTTTGGGTTATGTTTATAACATTTATTTCAGAACAATAAAGATTCAGATTTGTGACAAAGGGCTTACAGTGAAGATGTCCCTTAAGTGTCAGAGTGGTATTTATTTTTGTAAATTTTCATTTTTGAATTTTAGAGGATCTTTCTTGCCATGAATTTGGAATTTTAAAGATTTGGAACAACCTCCGCAGTTGGCAGTAGTTGGTCTGCTGACGGTGTGGCTCATGTATTCATCTGCGCACTCTTAGGACTAGTGTTGGCTTCACGTCTGGGATGACAATTTTCCGATACAGCAGATAAACACGTCCCTGGATCCCGGGGACCCTCCTGCTTTCAGCTCTGGTTTTCTGTGACCGTACCATGGTCTTAGCACATACTTGATCTGAAACATTTAGAATTGGATACATTATGTCCAGCTGTTTTGTTTCCTAACCATTAAATAGTTTGGTCAATGAGTTTAAGTCAGCATTGCATATATATTCTTAATGTGACCTAAGTTTTCTTTGTTCTGTCAGTTTAAAAGTTCCATCTCTATTTGAAAGAGCAAGATTCATGTATTAATGGTCTCAAAATTAGCCTGAAGAGAATCAAGACCAGTATTGAAGCTGTATGATCATCACTGTTGTGTATATGATCCCTAACTGTCATCTTGTGATATGGAGAGTTTTGTTGAAGGTCTTTGGTTTGGCCTTAAAGAGAACCTTAGCTCTGATGTTGTGGGTTTAGTTAAAATACATCTAGGAAGAGAAGGTAATAAAATATGGGGTCTTAAGAGCACTCTGGGTGTCAGTGGTGCACAACTCAGGGGTGCCGTTTATATTGGTACGATCACTGCGTTGCTAATTATCTCGATTTTCTAAACGTTGGCAATAAAGTCTCTTGAGGAAAGGACAGCCTTTCTAATTCACGTGAAAGACATCTTTTGGGCCAGGAACAGGGCTGTTTCAACACCACTTTTCAAACCACCCAACGTCCCAGTAACGTGAGAGCTGTCCACCTTCACTGTCCAGCCACAGCCCCCACAGCATTCCTAATTTCAGTGTGTGAGTGGAGGAGGTAAATAGATTATTTTTCACAATAATGACATTTCTTTTGGCATGAGTGACTTTCAGTATTGACTCCATAAGGGAGAATCAGATATAAAGGTTTTTATGGTTTGTTTGCTTCTTGGTTAATGAGCCAGGAGAAGATGATTACTGTCTTACTTGCCTTTTAAGGGAAACACTTTGTACTACTTTGTAAAACACTGATATAACAGTGAAACCATTTTTTTCTAAATGTTTTAAAAATGAATACAATTGTCCTGAAATGCTCCTCCTGAGTATTAGATAGAATCAGTGAGTTATTAGAAATGAGCGCATACCAACCATGTTACAGTTTAACATCATGAGGGATGTTTTCCTATCAAATCTATTGACAAGAAAAGTGTTTCGATTTTTAGACATTTGAATTACTGTAATTTAATTGACTCTTTCCCCCACGGCACAACTTCTAAACTTGAAATATGTTGACCACTTTTGTTTTAATTTCAAAAAATAGGATTTGAATGACATCCTCCAAGTTGTCAGTTTATAGCCTTTGAAATAACAGTAATGTCTTTGTCTAAATAAGGAACACTGAGAACATGTAGGTGACTTTAAAAAAGTATGTGAAACTCTTTACTTTGTACTTACCCCAAGTACGCTTAGACTTTGGAATCTCAAAATTAAAATGAAACTTTTTTGCCCTGAAGTCAGCAGCCCGACCCTGCCTGGGCCAGGCTAGCTTTGGGCTCTTCTTGTTTCTTCTGGGTCTTGTGCTTCCGTAGAGTCCGGGCACTCGCCTGCTTTGGAGGCTCATTTACTAATTCGTCAGTCGGGGGTGTGAGCTCATTCCTTAATTCACACTAAGTTCACTTCTTAATTTCGGCTTAAACTGTACTTAATTTATTGGGAAACCTACGAGAAGAGGTTTGCTGGCGTCAGCAAACAGGACAGTAGTAAGGAGCCTGCAGTGTATAAAAGTCTAACTACCCTGCTCTCCTTTTTATTAGTTAGCTTCAAGTGCCTTTCTGGGAATCCTGCCGTACAGTTTTCAGAGTTACGTTCTTTGTATAGGATGAAATCCTCCCTGGTGCTCCGTGGTTGGAAAGGACTTGCTTCTTCTAGAAGAGCGTGCCGATGTCCTACTCCTGGAAGGAAGTAGAGCAGATGTGGATTCAGCTGTTGTCCAGTTAGCTCCGGGAGCCAGTCGTCCTCGAGGAAGCCTGGTGTCTAAAAAATTGCGGGGGGTTCAAGTCACATGGTGGTGTCTCTAAACAGCTACCATCATCTTACCAGGTGGGAGGTTTAAATGACCGGTGTGTGCTGTGTGCTGATCTGACTCGACGTTAACAGTGTCTTTTACAGTTACCTAATCTCTTGTTTTTTAAATGCTGCCTATACAGTTCTTGACATATACATGTTTGACAGTAATAGTATTTTCATGTGTAATGTGTAGGTTTTGCTGATTTGGGTTTTGCTCTGCTTGAAGTACCCTCCATGTGAGTATTTATTAACCTGGAGCACGAGGGCCTTCTGTGGGATGTCAAATGGACCCTGAGGAGTATTTCTCTTAAAACAAATGCCTTTTCATCTAGTAAACCAAAAATATACCTTTAACAGTATTGAATCCCATCGCTTTGTGCAGGGAGGGGAGGAAGGGAGCAGAGAGTTAAGAGAGGCAGAGTTTTTAAGACATACAAGTTACGTAGAGTAGCTTAGATTCAGGGCACACGAGTGTATTCACAATGACACATTTCTCTTTGAACTCCGTGTTTCTGCAACAAAACATGTCCTTTCTGCCTAGTTGGTAATGTGGAATTATGAAAGGATTTATTGAAACTTATTTAGTGGTTAACTTGACAAGCAGATAGTAAGAATGTGGACTTTGCTTTCTTGAAGAAGTGCACTGAAAACTGATAATTCATAGTCTGGTAATGTTTTGTTTGAGCTTTGAGGGCTCCTTTGCCTGACGTTTTGTGTCACATTCCGTATGTTCATCAGATAACTGCAGTGTCCCATAAGTTAGGAATGTTTCAATATATAATGTAAATGCATTTCTTTGTTAAACTAAGAGAGAAAGCCCAGTAATCTCTTAACCTTATTCGTAAAGAATTCTTACTCGTAAAGAATTCCTGAGGACGTATTACTTCTGCAGTCATACTGGAAAACGTTACAAGGAAACATTTCAAAGAAGAGTTTGAAAAACAGCAAAATCTCCTTTATTTCCTCAAAAAGAAAGGCCAGTGTAAATTATTAAATATTCTGTTATTAGGATTTTTAAATGAATGTATTTTTTTTTTAGTTTCATAAATGCTTGGTAATAACTCAAAGAATGGATTGCTTACGATTTGGTCTTTTCGCAGTTAACCTGTGAGCAGTACTTGCAAACCCACGAAGCAGTTTTTATGTAATTTTTATAGATTATAGATTGTAGAAAGATGGATTTTAGCCCCAAAGCATAGGTGAACTATCACTCATTTACCACTGTAGAGATTTTTCTAGTGAACTTTTATATCATTCGAGCCTATCTTTAGAGTTTTTAGGGTACAACTTATTCACCTTTTCCCAAACTTTAGTCTCAGTAAAACATCTTAAATTTGTTGTATCTACTTTTGAATCCTATACAGATCGTGCTTCCTTGTTTCTTTCCTAGACCAGTAGTTATTATTTCGACTCTTTTCTCTTTATTTTGTGTGCTTTGTCTGTAATTTATTAGATCCTTTAGTAATAAGGCTCATTTTTGCATGAGTTTTAGTTTACCATGTGTTAAATATTCTTCAAGATCTATAACAAGGTTAGACCTTAATATGAATATAGAATCTTGTTTTAATATTGAAGCTTTGTTGTATTTATTTTATGAATCTATGGTGCATAAATGGAAGAATTATAGTAATAAGTTTTATTAAAAATTTCTTAGTTTCCTCCAAATTTCTATCACTTTGAAGAAGTTTTATCCTGTGTTTTGGCAGTCTCAGCTTTAAAGCATTAATGAAAATCGTATGGATTATTTCACTATGAAGTTAGAATGTGGATAATCGGAAATAATCAAATATCACCCTTATTATTAATTTTTAAAGCTAACAAAAGTAAAATGTACAAAGCCAGGTTTACCTGAAACTCGTGTGTGTGTGTGTGTGTGTGTGTGTGTAAATTGAGTATCACTGAATATTGTAAATTTGTACCCATAATTTATTTTTCCTACTAGGAGACTCACTGTGTATAAAAGATCTTCACATATTTTGAAGGTGAAAGGAAAATTTTGTTTTCATATGATTGCTCCCAGTTGCATTTGAACCGCATAAGATGAAAGACTTTAGTACTTTATTTGAACAACTTGTCATTTAAGACTTAGTATTATTAATTTATCAAGCTTAGCAAAACTAATTTTTGTGGGTATTCAGTTAGTTTACCTTGAGTATTTTAGCAGTAGTATTCTGTCATGCTGATGCAATGGCTTGTAGCAAATTCATGTACACTTTTATCCACAAATGTGGAAACCTTACCTGTTTTGGATTCATGTCATTCCTTAAAATACATTGAATATTGAGAGAGATTATAGAAGTAATTATCAGAACCCTGGTTGGTTTTCTCTTTGCCACATTTTGCTATGTCGCTTTTAGACAAGTCGCTAGACATCTGTTATCTTCAGTTTCACCTTCTGGAAGGTAGCAGTAACACATACCAGAATTGTTAGGGGGCCAAGCAGGTCATCTCCATAGCAGTGAGTCAGTGTTAAATGAATACAGTTATTTGAACAAAAAACAATTATAGTAGTTTGGTTAAACAAGTTTTATGTCTTGTATAAACAAGTTCAAGGGGTTTCTCATTTTATCCTACCATGTGTTTTTATAATCAGGCTCATTCACATTTCTTGGACTAAATGTTTCAATAAATCCCCAGCATCTGCTATATGCCTAGGTGTTCTCGGTCTGAGAGAGAGAGAGAGAGTGTGTGTGTGTGTGTTTGTGTTTGGTTTATCACATGATGACAAAGTAATTAAGGGGAGTTAAGTTGAGGAACGGGTCTGGAGAGAGTGTGGGTCTAGGGTTGCTATTTAAACAGTATATATATGCTGACAAAGTGACACTAGACAGAGATCTGAGAAAGTGAGCATTTGGGCCATTTGCATATCTGGGGAATCGCTTACCAGGCAGTAGGAAGTAGGAATATTATATGTTAAGGCCCTGAGCTGGTCATGTGCTTAGTGTTTTCCGGAAATGGCAAGATCATTGTGATTGTAGTGAGCGAGAGGAGAGGAGTAGCGAGGACTGGAAGGTGAGATGAGCGACCGGGGTGGCAGTGGTGCCTGATTATAGGAAACAGGTCCCTGTCCACCTTTCTGAAGACAGGCTTTGAGTGAGTGAGATGGGAAGCAGTTAGGGTTCTGGTCAGAGCAAGGATGGAAGCCGATAGGTGGGAGGGGGATGCCGTAATCCCGATGACGAGTGGCGTGTAAGTGAGGCCAAGGGCCGTGGAAATAACACTCAGATGTGGCATGTATTTTAACAGTAGAGCAAATCGTCTTTGTGGATACATTGGACGAGGGTAGGAAAAAGAAGAACCAGGACTGTTGGCCTGAAACATTTGAAGACTGAAGCAGCCATTCGCTAACGTAGGGGGACTGAGCTGAGCAAGTCGGGGAGCGCGAGACCGCCTGATAGATGTCCCAGGGGGCGTGTGGAACGAGCGTTGGGATGTTTGAGCCTGGAGTTGAGGGGGGAGGTCTGAGCTGGACACTCACTCAACACAGTTGACCTTAAGCAGCACAAGTTCATATGTACTTTTTTCTGTTGATAAATACATTCCAGTACAGCATTTTCCTTATGATTTAAAAATGTTTTTCTCTGCCTGGCTTTACTGTAAGAATACAATTTGCAACACGTACGGTGTTATAAAATGTGTTAGTCGGCTGTGCTGCTGGGTAACAGTAGGCTATTAGCAGTTAAGGTTGGGGCAGTCAGAAGTCACACGCAGGGTGGCGCCTCTCACCCCTGCGTTGTTGGAGGAAATGATCTGTGTGCAGCCCTCCTTTCAGTCAGGACACGGATGCGTCCCCGAGTAAGAATAAGTGTAGTCAGAGAACCAAACCAAAGTGAAATACCTGATTAGTGAAGATCAGGGTTGACTCTGGTGATTTTTGAAGTAGAAATGGGATGTTAATATTTTCTACACACAGCAATCAGTACTGTCTGTAATGTTCTGGAAGCAGTGAGATTGAACAGTCAAGATTGAAAACAAACATATACATGTGGTACTTATATTTGAAGGGTGAATTCCATATTATTTCTGGAACAAACCTTTTGTTTTGAGACAGAGCAATTTTACATTCTAAGCCTATCAAATACCAGCTCCTCCAGTGACAGGCTCGCTGTCCTGATTCAGTGTCGCAGCGTCAGCACTAGGGGGCAGGCTTGCTCCCAGTTTGTGCGGAGCCGCAGCCAGATTGACCTTGCAAAGCAGTCCCCGCGTTCATCCCTGGAATGCACTTGTCAGGGGACGAGTTGACCACGTGCTCTGTATTTTCCATTGCTGGGAAAGCACGAAACAAGGCTGTGGGTCAGTGTCCGGACGTCTAGGACTAGGGTTGGGTGAGTGCATGTCAGGTACCAGGAGACCGGGGTGTAGCTCACTGCCGCGAAGGTGTGATCCAGGGCCCCACCCACACGTGTGCAGTCAGTCAGAAGAGACCAGACATGGTTTATTCAGGATGTGTATTGAGCTGTTAACTTTGCACTGTCAGGTGTGGGAAGAGTTGGGGCTACAGAGATGAGTAAAATACATTCCCGCCTCAGTGAGCTTTCTGTAGCTTCTCACACTACTTAATGTCATGTGCGCTATTTACATGTCTTTCTTTCCCCAGGGTTAGAAATCCTGACTCTTTTATCTCTGGCACCTTCACGTGCCCATCACAGTGTACCATACTTAGCCTAGTTTATAGTGTATGAAAAGAGATGAAAAAAAAAAAAACAGACTGAGGGAGTTTGTACCTCCTCGAAAAATCCCCCTGCAGGAAGGCTCTCCTATTAACACACATGTCTGAGTGGTTGTGGGGGGGATTCCAAACTTCCGTCTCCCTCACCCTGCTGCCCTATCAGGTAGTGTTCCTCGACCCCCATGGTCAAGAGCGCTGGTAGAAACAACCTGCTGGTATCCATAGACAATGCAGGTCCAGCCTTCTCATGGTTACTGGGGTGGAAGATGGACACCTCTGTCTGGCCTGTATAATCCAAGAAGTTTGAGGTGAAAGAGATCTTTCTGGAATAAGTACCGTTCTCTTATTCCCACTTTTCATCCAGAAAGTTTGTCCCCACGAGATCCTTCTCCCTCCGTTTCTTTAGGGTCCCTACTTGTACTTGCTAGTTCCTCACTCAGTTTACCTACAAAGTGAGGATCTTACAGAGGATGAAATGAAATAGCGCACGCAGTAAATGTTAGCTATGTTGCCATCTGGAAAAACAGATGAGTTTGGATCCTCTAGGTTGGATGTGTGTTCGTTGAATGTTTTGTTATTATATAATAGAATCAAATAAATGGCAAAGAAAAGTCGATCCACTAAATCAGATCCCTTCAAAAATGCAAATCTCTTACAAAATTACTTTTTAATGTCAGTGATATAAACTAATTTGTTTTATTCTATTAAT
Source organism: Crocuta crocuta (assembly GCF_008692635.1). Lineage (NCBI taxonomy): Eukaryota > Metazoa > Chordata > Mammalia > Carnivora > Hyaenidae > Crocuta > Crocuta crocuta. The sequence continues at coordinate 2,480,119 of NW_027527559.1, forward strand.
GTAGGGCTGTGTGAAATGGTTTTCAGAGGGATATTAAATATGACTAAATAACATGAACTGGAGTGCAGTTGACAGCAATAGTAAGTGCTGGGTAACATTAGCTCTCTAGTGGTCTCTCAAAGTGGATCAGTGTGACCTCATAACTAGGGCTTTTTTTAAGAAAAATTAAAAAGCCAAAATACTATAACGTATTATTACACTGATTTTTATAATTTTTTAATGTTTATTTTTGAGAGAGAGAGAGAGAGAGACAAAGCATGAGTGGGGAAGGGACAGACAGAGAGCGGGAGACACAGAACCTGAAGCAGGCTCCAGGCTCTGAGCTGTCTGCACAGAGCCCAGCATGGGGCTCTAACTCATGAGCTGTGAAATCGTGACCCTCATGAGCTGAAGTCAGATACTTAATTGACTGAACCACCCAGGAGCCCCTGTTTGAGTCTCTTAAGCCAGTGGTTTAAAAAGTTTTTTTTAAGTAGCGGGACTGTTTTCCAAAAGAACTTTTACTTAGCAGCACAGTATTTACAGCAGGACGTGCTGTGGTCGAAGTGGGACATGCAGGTCTTCCCCACTCGCACCCCCACTGCCACCATCACCTCAGAGAAGCCTCAGAGGGACTTGGAGCTCTCTGATGGGCGCGTTCTTTTTTTTTTTATTTTTTTTTATTTTTTTTAATGTCTTTATTTTGAGAGGAGACAGCGAGCAAGGGAGGGACAGAGAGAGAGGAAGACACAGAATCCAAAGCAGGCTCCAGTCTCTGAGCTGTCAGCAGAGCCCAATGTGGGGCCCGAACCCATGAACCGTGAGATCATGACCTGAGCTGAAGTTGGACGCCCCACTGAGCCACCCAGGTGCCCCATGATGGGTGCATTTTGAGAACCACTGCTACCACGTTTGCAGCTGGCTCTTTGAAACATGAACAGAGCATGTGGATCTATTTAGAAATTTCTATTTTATTCTCTGTAAAAAAGCCAAAAATTGGCTGGCATTGTTTTAGTATGGAACAGGACGAGAGCTGTTTCCAGCATCACTGGAAATGTTTATCCTAGAGTGATAAAAGTTATGATCATTCTGTCTTAGCTTTGTTTTCTGGGTTGCTCTAAAAGCGAGAGAGATGTAAGAACTGACAAGAGAGGTTTGGAATGAATGAGCAAATGAATGGATGAATGAGTGACTGAATCAGCAGATGAACGAGTGAGTGTCTATATGCTGAGGTCTCACTGTGGCCCCATCTCACACAAGACACACCAGAGTGTAGTTCCTACTCTCAGCCTTTGAGGACTCTAATCCTCCAGTGATGAGAGAGCAGAGCTCACGTAAGTCACGTGTGGTCTCCCACACTGTGGTCACTGAATAATAAAGGCTTAATAGATGTTTATTGAGTGAACGAAAACATTCACGTGTCTGTCTTCTCTCCCAAACTGCCTGTTGCTTGAAAGACAGGGACTGTTCCATTGATTTTTCTGTGCCCTGTAAATTAAAGCATTTACTTACAGACTTGATCATTGAATGAATGAGTAGATGTGCACGTATGGACATAAAAATTGTACGTCTGCGTTCTGGTTTGACTCAGATTCCTGAGAGAAGGAGTCACGTCTTCAGCTCTGAGCAGTTTGATTGTCAGGTCGATTGTCAGGTGCATCTGTAGAACGGAAAAGACGTTCAGTGGTAGCAGGGAAGCCTCACACAGCCAGTGTCTTCCAGATGGACACCGAAATTACCTCACTAAGCATTTTTGGAGTTAGTGCCGGTTCAATAACGTGAGCAACAAGCCGCAGGAGCTCCGAGGAGGGAGAGTTTTCTGGACCAGGATGGTCAGGATGGGCTCCCAGGGCCCGGAGACTTGGTGATGGTGTGTGTCTTGAAGGGGGGTCACTCCAGTGTCACAAAACGGGAATTAGCTGCAGAAGACGAGGCCAGGGGTGGGCACTGGATGCAAGGTGCTGAGTGAACAGGCCCTGGGCTCCGAGGGCAGGGATCTGCGCACCCTTCCTGGCTTCGCTGATCGCAGGTGTGCGGCCTCCTCCCCTGGGAAGCAGAGGGAAGACTGGTGATACCTGGTGCCAGAAAACACTCGGGAAGACCTGATGCCCTGCTCATAACGCATGACTTCCAAATGAACATTTGCTGGATGGCAGAGAATAGATGATCCCGACTAATGAGAACGGAGCGCTCCTGCATCTGCCGGGAAACCTGTCCACGCTTACGGGAAGAAAAGTAAACATGTGAAGCCACCCAATGTCATGGTCAGAAGAAAGCCTTTTGGGATCATTTGGAAATTCTTTGAGACTCTGAAGTTTTGTCAGGGGTGAATAAGTCATGGCCTTTTCAGGCCGACACTATTTCTAAGGATGCTGCCTTATTGAGAGAGGCAGACCACAAAGTAAACCACGCAGAACAGCTTTCCGAGGGAGGGCCGCCTCATTTGCTTTAACTGCTCGCCTCTTCCCTTACTAATGAATCATCTTTATTCCCTCCCTGGTAATTTGTTGTAAATTTGGTCATAAGATGGTTACACTGACTGGGCTGATGTTACACAATAATTGAAAAAAATAATTGAAGACTGATTGGTGGCAGGCCAGCAGCTGAAAGAGGGAAAATATGGTTCTTTTTTAACTTAGATGTATGACTGGTAATAGTAAGCTTGGTCTTTATGATGTAAGATGGGATTTATTGTAACTTCTCCCTCCTGGCCAAAAGCCACAGCACTTGGTCTCTGCTGCCTCCCGTGGTCACTGAGCGCCC
>NW_027527559.1:2483030-2493829 GCF_008692635.1 Crocuta crocuta
CCCCCCCCATCCTGTGTCTGTTTCCTAAGACCCATCCTTCCTGCCCATCTTCCAGCCACTATCAGTTTTGTATAGGCTTGTCTTAGAGTGTTGATAACACTGTACTGTATAATTTACACATTTGTTTTCTTAACCAGACTGTGATCTCCTTGAGAGCAGGGATTGTCTATCTGCCTTGTTTCTCCAGCATGCACAGCTTCCCACAGTACAGGAAAAGCACTCAATAAATGGAACAAATGAAGGTGAACAAATAAAGGTTTTGCTTGTGTAAGATGTGTAATTTTGTGTATTTTTTTTCACTGTATGGTAGACATTCCAGTACAGCTTCATTTTTAATGCTGACCTGTTAGAGTTAGAATCAAAGGTAAATACAAATGAGAAATGTGTATTACAGCAGTTATGTTTCTGCCTCCCAAATTGGCACAGATTTTTAAAATTAATCATCCCCATTGCTGATAAAGGACAGAGAAACAAGAGTCTTTGTATTTTGCTGAAGAGACTCAAAATTAGCAGAACCTTTTCTGGAAGGCATTTAGGGAGCTATATTCAAAGGCCTTAATAATGCTTATCTCCTCTCCCCTACCAATTCCATGCCTAGGAATTTATCCTTTCTATAGAAGGATTTCTAGAGAAGAAATTACAAATTTGTAAAAGATGATTACCGTAATCTAGTTTATAGTTGGAGGGAAAGGAAATAACCTAAATGTTTAACCATACAAAAATTGGTTATATAAATTATATTCATACTGGAAAATGCATGCTGTATTATCGCGGGGTGGGGGGCAGGCTTTAAAGCAGCACGTGTGATTGCTTCCTCCAGTGTGTGTGCCTGTGTGCCCGGAGAGCCCCACGGGCTGTGTGCCACAACAGGGGGATGGTGGCTTCTCAGGGATGGCGTTACCAGGTTTAATTTTTACGTCATCCTCTCGGTTTTCTGTACTAACAATGAGTATGTATTACTCTGTAATTTCAAAAAGTAAATAAAAGTCCTTAAAGGAGTGCACTTTCCTGTTTGCTGATTCTCCACACCGTCCCCATGAGGGAAGACGGACCAGCAAGCCAGGAATGTTCACGCGGACCCAGTGCGGCCTCCCTGCCCGTTAGCCAGGGCGCCCCGGGGTGCGCGGGAGCCCACACGAGGGGAGCGCTCGTTGGTTCACTCACTCACTCAGGAAATCCTCCTGGAGGTCCTAGTGTGGCCTCGCAGCTTGGGAGCCAAGGATAAGTCAGATGCTTGAAGGCTAATTGTATTTTGGGTTTTTGTTCGTTTTTACTGAGGTAAAATTGACATACAAAATCTGATACCTTGTGGCATACATCATGGTGACTTCGTGTTTTTCTGCTTCATGAAACGATCTTCATGGTGAGTCTCCTTACCATCTGTCCCAAACTCAGTGCAGTGTTACCCCTACTGTGCGTCACAGCCCGGGGCTTGCTTGTGTCCTAACGGGAGGGTGGACCTCTTCATCCCCTCCGCCTGTGTCTCCATTTATGTTTTCTGCCCGAAATTTAATAGAGTATTTGGCCCAACCTTCTCTCTTTGGAGACCGAGAAAAGGATCCCTAAGAGATTTGCCCAAGCGTGAATGGATCGTAAATAGCACATCTAGACTGCAATCTGGAAATTCTCGTTCGGGGCCACAGTCACCTGGGCCTCGTTTGCTGTAAAACTCTCCTCTGCACACTAGTCCTCCAAGTGAAGAAAGTCTTGTACTTGATCTTGTATCTCTTCTCGAGTATCTTTAGGGGCCTTAACTGGCTTCACTTTGTCTCACGGAATTTGTAGTTAACTAAAGCTTCATATCAGTGAAACTCCTGTATTAGTCATTATTAAGCTATTTCTCCCTCAAATTATGTTTTTGCTTTATGTTTAACCTCATAAATACAATTGGACAAAGCCAATTAAAACCTCCCCGAGTGCGCACGCGCGCACACACACACACACACACACACCCCATCCCCCTCTTCTAGCTGTGTTTCATGTTGACTTCTTTTAACTCTTGGAGAGGGGCCTGTCAGCCAGTCAGTACCCATTTATCTAGTATATTTATATTATGCAAGAAGATTACTATATAGATTGTGTCAACAGTACCCCTGCAGACACTGTCATCACAGCAAAGCACTAGGCCCCCTGCAGCGCACCAAGCACATCGTTCTCTACGTTCTCTACGTGCTGTCCTGAGCCGGCTGACTCTCCCCCATCCTTCAAATAAGTCCAGGAGACCCTGCTTCTGGGAAGGCCTTCCTCGGCCACGCCCACTCCCCAACATGCTCTCTTACCTCCTCTCACACTTGTGTTGTGTTATTCTGAGCTCCTCGGAAAGACTTGTGGTCTTTCATTTTGCCCATGTGCTTAGTTTGCTGGGAGACCCGCCTCAGGTGTTCAAACAAATCTCCCCTCGATAGGATGAAGAAATGAATGGTGGAATAAATAGATACATTTCTTAACCAGGTTAGAAAGGAGAGAAGGGTTACTTTGGAAGGAATTGTTCTTGTGTTGGTTTCTTGTGATCATCTTTACTGCTGTTCGTGAGGCTGGTGTAGGAATTTCCCCTGGGTTAAGGGGAAGCTCCCGTGGGGCTGCGTTTTGGAGAAGCCGCCTTCTTTATTTTTGAGAAATCATGAAAAGTGGACAGCCACCTCCAGCCGTCTACACACCCCTTCACGGTATAGACTGCTTCAGTTACACACTTGTGTGCTCACCCAGGCTCTGGGTCCAGAGCCCAGTCGCTTCAGAGCAGCAGCACGATGTTCGGGGGGATGAGCAGCACATATGGGTAGAGCAGCTGGTTCTAGGCCAGATGGGGCCACGGATTTCCTGGGGAGCCTCACACTGGCCGTTATCTCCAGGCTTCAGTTTCTTGTCTGGAACGTGAAAGGTGGGGATTCAATAATCAGGATGTTTTTCTTATTCAGGACTCACTCACATGCTGGCCTGCAATACTGTGCCCTGAGCTTCACTTTCAAAGAACCTGGAGACTCGCCCTTGGCGTCAGGGCAGTGCTCACGCCAGCCTAGGAGCCGTCCCCACAGCCCTCACCCCTGCTCAGGCTCACCGGGCATTCTCTGGAGCTGGACCTCACTTCCCCAAAAGGCATCCCCTTCCTTCTGNTTCCCTGGGATGATTCTGGTTTGTCCTATGGATGGAGCGGAGTTCCTTCTTCCACATGGCGGAAGTCCAGTAATGCAGTAACGCCCCAGCCCCGAGTCTCTCTTTCTCCTGGTTAGAAAATTCTAGTCTCTTGCCTGCTTGTCCTGCGGCCAGATGGTTCTTTCTCCTGATGCAGCCTCTTTGCATTTGGCAACGCCTCGCCTGCGTGTGCATTCTTCCACCTGAAGCACCGTTTTTTCCAGCACGTGATCTCTCGGCCCTCAAGCCCCAACTGCAAGTCTTCTCCCGGCAAGTCTTGTCCTCTGGCGTCTGCCTCACAGATGGCTCGCTGTGCGTACACCCCCTTCTCCACGGTGACTTTCACACTGTGTTCTAAGTGTTCTACGTAGCTTTGTGCTCTGCAACAGCGGGACCTTCCCTGGCTTGTTCACAGTGCCCGGAACATGGTGGGCATGCATGAGCGAGTGAGCGAGTGAATAAATCTATTTTCTAGCCCGTAACATAGCTCTGGTATATAGTGGGTGCTCAAGAAGTGTTTGCTGAAGAATAAGTGAATTCACAGATGAACAAATGAATACGCTATTGCTTCAATGTACTTCATAATTCTTTGAATCCTCTTAAAATAGTTTCTTAAGTTTATGTATTTTGAGAAAGAGGGAAAGAGAGAGAGTATGAGTGGGAGAGGAGCAGACAGACAGGAAGGAGGGAGAGAATCCCAAGGAGGCTCCACCCCCAGTGCAGAGCCTTGACTCAGTGCTCCATCTCACTACCCTGGGATCATGGCCTGAGCTGAAATCAAGAGTCGGATATTTAACCAACTGAGCCACCCAGGTGCCCCCAAGATATCTTTTTTATCTTCTTGTATCTTAATTTAGTCTAGTTCCAGTTAGTTACCATACAGTGTTATATTAGCTTCAGGTGTACAGTGTAGTGACTCAGCACTTACACACATCACCCTGCTACAATGTAGTGACTCAGCACTTCCACACATCACCCTGTGCTCATTAGGACAGGTGCCTTCCTTACCCCCCTTCACCTGTCTCCCCCATCCCTCCACCCACCTCCCCTCTGGTGCCCATCACTGTGTTCTCTGTTTCTTGGTTTGTCTCTCTTTTACCCATTGGCTGACTTGTTTTGTTCTTAAATTTCACATATGAGTGAAATCGTATGCTATTTGTCTTTCTCTGACTTATTTCCCTCAGCATAATATTCTCTAGCTCCATCCATGTCATTGCAAATGGCCAGATCTCATTCTTTTTCATCACTGAGTAATAGTCCATGGTATATGAATACCACATCTTTATCCATCCATCCGTCGATGGACACTTGGGCTCTCTCCATAGATGGGTTATTGTCGATAGTGCTGCTATAAACATTGGGGTGCATAGCCCCTTCGAATTAGTGTTTTCATATTTGGGACATACCAGTAGTGCAATTGCTGAGTCGTAGCATAGTTCTATTTTTAACTTAATTTCAGATTCACACTCACAGAGAAGAGTCCCTTCAGTGAGGACCTATGTGACTCCCCAGGCTCACTGTGGCTGCTGTGGCTGCTGTGGCTTCTCTGCCGTCCCGCCCTGAGGGGAGCCAAAGTGGTTCCCACCTTCTTCGGTGTTTGCTGAGCGTTTGCCTTCCGATACTACTCTTAGCTCTTGACACATTCTTGCTTTTATTTTCACTTCCATACCTTCTCCTGTCTTTTAGTACAATTAGTTGTGCTCATAGTGTAGTAACTTCATTTTCAAGACCCTGTTAAACTCATGAAACACTTTTCCTTAACATAAAAAAGTAATTACCTCTAAGACTTTGAAAAAAAGTGACTATTGGGGTGCCTGGGTAGCTCAGTAGGTTAAGCGTCTGACCTCAGCTCAGGTCATGATCTCATGGTTGGTGAGTTTGAGCCCCACTCATGCTTTGTGGTGACAGCTCAGAGCCTGGAGCCGCTTCAGATTTGATGCCTTCCTCTCTCTGTCCTCCCCATGATTGAGCTCCATCTCTCTCTCTCTCTCCCTCTCCCTCAGATATTAGAAAACATTTTTAAGTGATTATTAGCAACCTTTGTTATGTTTAAATTATTTTTTAAGTATTTATCTTTGAGACAGAGACAGAGCACGAGTGGGAGAGGGACAGAGAGAGGAGACACAGAATCCGAAGCAGGCCCCAGGCTCTGAGCTGTCAGCACAGAATCCAAAGCGGAGCTCAGACTCACAAACCATGAGATCATGACCTGAACTGAAGTCAGAGGCTTAACCGACTGAGCCACCCAGGTGCCCTAACCTTTGTTATGTTTTAAAGTGATATAAGCTTTCTTAGAAATAAAAGCTGTGATTTAATGCAATTCCCAGTATAGATTCATGTGCAGTCTGGCCAGAACTACATAAGTTAGTTCCTTCTAGTTATTATAATACAAATACAGCAAATGCCTATAGTACAGGTGGTGGTCACTGAATGGATCAAAACACAGAGGAAACAGAAATACAGAGTAGACTGTGTGCATTAGGGACGGAAAAGGCAAAGCAAGATGACACCAAGTATTGCTAGGGGTAACGTGTACGGGCTGTCCTGTTCCTTTGATTGGAAAAAGGCATGAAAAGAAGTCAACGGGGCTAACGGAAGACCAGTAAACTGTTTGGACTTCTGATACATGTATGTACGCTGAATGGGAAAAACCAAACAGGAAGTACTTCAGAAGCGTAAACAGATCCTTACTGGCTCACTTGAGGGGGTAGTCATATGTTGCTCACAAGCCCATTTCCAGAGGGTGATTAAATGGAAAGAATTACAAGGAGGAAAAGAAAACCACCGAACCATATTCTGGCCATGCCACAGCCTCCAAGTGTTCAACACGTGAATTTAGAAAATTTATCAAGTACTTAAAAAAATAGATATGGTTGAATGGCACCTCGGTGGCTCAGTCAGTTAAGCATCTGACTTTAGATAGGGTCATGATCTCACAGTTCATGAGTTCGAGCCCCAAGTTGGGCTCTGTGCTGACAGTGCAGAGCCTGCTTGGCATTCTCTCTCCCTCTGTCTGTCCCTTCCCCACTTGCTCTTTCCCTCAAAATAAATAAATTAATTTTAAAAAATAGAAATGGTTGCAAAAAAGCCCAACAATATCTAAAAGTAAACGAGAGATCTGCAGAAATCAGTTATTTCGATCAGCAGCTACTTCTTTTAAATATAAAACTCTGTGTGCTTCTGGGAGAATGGTCTGTCCGTGTTTTTGTGGTAAATGGGATAAATATGTCAAGGGAATTTGCACATCCATTTTGTAGGGTTGGTCTGAGCCTTTCAAAAGTGAGGCTGGAGAAAAATAGTTCCCTAGAAACTAGAAAATCTGACCATTGATAGCTGAGAGTTCACTGTCTTCTTTGATTTTCATTACCCTTATTTATTAGCAATAGACAGAGCTGTGGATTAGAGGCCAGATGATTTGCCTGGATCATTCCCAGCGCTTGTCATAAGGTTGTAATAAGCTAAGGCATGGCAAAGCGCTGTATTGATCGAAAACGCTGTTCAGCAGTTTCAGATGGTATGAATGACAGCAATATGCAGCAACTAACGGTGAGAAATTCCCAAATGCTGGATGGCTAGACGTGATTACAAACTCGCGCAATAAATATGTCACCGTAAAGTTCTCTACAACTGTAATTAACACATCACTGACCATTTTATGACTTTTAAAGCTACTTAGTGGTTGGAACCTCTTCGGTCCCTGGAGGGACGACTTGCTTGGTGTATGCGGGGAAACCGAGGTTCTCGGAAGGCGTGCTTAGTGTCAGAGGGAAACTGGCAATTACTAAGCAAGGTGGAATCTGCATTGAAGTCATTAATTTTTGCTCAGTGAATTTGGGAGTAGATCAGAAGACGTGTTTGGAATTGTGAATATTATCTAGAAGAGTCACCCCTAAAACCCAAATGCAAAAAAAAAAAAAAAAAATTTGATTTTTTTCTGAAGTGCTGGCAAGTTTAAGTAGAAGGAGCTGTAATTCTTAAACCCGCTTGCCTTGTTACTGACAGGACTGGTCTGTTCCCATAAATGCAGCGCTACAGCAGATACCCCCCACCCCCTGCCGTGAGGTCAGGGCTGTGCTCTGTCTGGCTTGCCTGCCTGTTTCTGATGCTGCCCTCTCCTCTGTTCCACTGACTGCCCTTCTCTTAGACAGAGACACCAGTGTGTATAGTTTGTTTCTCATAAATACAAAATATTTTTAAAATCTATTCATCAGGCAAATAGAGGTGAAGTTTGTGTTAAACATTCAATAGGAATGTCCTGATTGTAACTTGTGAAACTCATGTTTCAACTGCTTGAAGGCACTGTTCATGGAAGATAAAGGGTATTTTCCTAACAAACTTCTCTGATGCGTAAAAACAGGGAGTATTGAAAATGACCAAACGGAATTAATCTTTGCTTGAGAGCTCCTTGTTTTAGAGGGTCCTGGGCTGTTAGGAACCCCGATGATACTGTGGGAAGAGTTCCCATCTGACAGCGTTCATCAGAGGATTAAAGGAATGAATAATGTAAGTGCTTGGAACGGTGTCTGATGCAGAATCAGTGTTCAGGAAACATTGGCCGTTTTCTTCCCATTATTCCTTTAAATCAACCCAGGAGTATTTGGTGAGGAAACGTGTTGTCCGCCTAGCTGCAGAAATAATTCTTTCTGTGTTGGAATTTATTTTCCCCGTTATTTGTGTCTGCCTCATCTCCTTGTTATCGCCACCTCGTGTTACTGGTTTCTCTCATTGCGAAACCGAAGGTGTGGCTTGGCGAGCTCAAAATGACTGCACGATGTGACCTTGGCACGGGTTTTGCAACCTGGCAGATGAAGTACGGTGCTGGCTGTTGGCCATCCTTCTGCCTGGCACAGCCTGGACTCCATCTCTGGGTCAGCCTCCAGGGCAGGCTCCATCCCTCCCTTTCTTCCCAGATCCGCGCAGAGCACACGAGCACTCGCGGAGCCGGTCCGGGGCTTACTGTCCACACCATACGTTTATTGTACTGTATGCGTGTGTTTCACGTGCTTTTGTAGTCTCTGTTAAGCAATATTTTAGGTTCCTCAGTGGCTTGATGTCACGTAGTCATAACCAAACTATACCAGGGAAGAAAGGGTCTCTCCTCTTCATTCCATCATCCAAGTTCTAGTTTCTTAGATTTCTTCTTAGAGATGATCCTACTTCACAGCCTTCCCAGCGGACATTAGCATCTGGAAATGAAGAGGGAAATGTGGCAATGATCAAAGTTAATTATTTTGGGTTCTTTCTTTTCTAGAGTTCTTTTTTTTAAAGGAATTGATTTTGTTTTGTTTCTTGTTTGTTTGTTCAGGTCATTTTAAGTCTTTGGAATCTGTGATTTGAAAAGGCTATATCCCATTTTTCCTTCTTTCCCCCCCTTGGTAGAATAATTCACAGTGAGATCTGTACAGCATGTACATCAGAGTCACCTGGGGCTTTTAAGCCAAAGAGCCCAGGGCCCCATTGCAGCTCTACTGACGCCCAGGTCTTGGTGTGAATCTCAGTCTGCATTTAGCGCCCTCCCAGGTGATCCTTACATTCTTAGGAGTTGAGAGTTCTTGTTTAGACTGAATTCCTGTTTGGCGTCTTTGTTAAACTTTGTGTTATGTAATTTTCAAGCTATTCAGCTAGGACAGCGCTTGGCTGGAACATTCCCTCTCTCAGTGTGTGTGTGCACCTGTGCACGTGTGTGTGTACAGAGACACACGATCTTATCTTGTCATAGCCTCCTGATAGTGCCCTAGTCCTAAACGCTAATGAAACCCACCTTACCCTGTCCTGAGACGACAAGGTTGTCTGTATCTCACACCCTCCACCTTCACCAGACTGCAGGTTTCTCCAGGATCCACGTGCATGGCAGTAAATAGGTTAGGTACAATGTATATACTTGTATATAAACGTCAATACCTGTTGTATTGTGGTCCAGTCACTTCATGTGTGTTAAGTCTGTATTCTCAACGTGGGAAAACACCCAGACATGGATTCACTCACGTGTCTTCGGGATCTTTTACCCATCTGTGTACATGGTGGAGATGAATGTGGGCAAACCACTTCTGTCTTCAGTAAGAATGCATAGTTTTTGTTAACAATTTGAAGTGAGAACTGAGCAAATATTTAGCTTCTGTGTTAAAAACAGGAAAAAATAAATACATGGAGTCTCTGCCCAGATTTATTTCTGGAAGAATAGCTCAGCAGGGCTGAGCGAGCTGGGTTTTGTTTACAAGCATGGTTTCCTTAGCTGGGTGAGAGCTGAGGCTCCAACTAACAGTCTTCATAGCCAGCTGAGCCATTGTCCCTGAGGTTTCCTTATCTCTAGCCAGAACACAAAATTCGCAAAACTGTCTCAAACATGGCCTGCGAAGCAAGCTACTCAGATACAGCTAAGAGGGTCGACTGTCACAATAGAGAGGTGTGACTGCTGCACCTGCTGAGTGGAACTTTCCTTGTGTTTAGACAGATGGTTTCTTTTTTTCTCTGATTGAACGTTAAAAGTGCCTTTGGATGGATCAGTGAAATCTCAGATTGAGAATTCAGTCGAACCAAGTTTCAGAGCATGGTGGACGCTAGGCTGGTGAACTAACGTACAAAGTTAAGCCTGATACCAGCCCCTCTTCCCGGTAAGGTGGCCAGACCCTGTCTTACTGTCATATTCGATTCATGCCAACTGCCTCCTAGGAACTGCCTGGCACCCTCATAACTAAAGAGGAGGAGTGAATGAGTACTTGCTGAGCTCCTACTTTGTACTTAGTCCTTTGGAAATGGTGTCTCATCCAATCTTGTCCTTCTCAAGACGGATTTTATAATTCACAGTGAACATATGGAAAATTTTATCCTCAAAGAGTCATACACTTGGTAACTGAGTCAGTGAGTACTTAATGCCAAGCTTTCTATTTGCGAGTCTCATCACTGTTCAGGACTAAGTATCACATAGTGAGTGGTCAGTTGGCTTTGCCGAATGAACAGATAAATCCCATGGGTGACTCAGGTATATCACCTTGAATCTCTCAAAATTCTCACTCGCTTGCTTGCTTTCCTCCTTTCCCCCGTGGTGAACACTAATTCAAGTGGATGTGGGGATCACCTGACCCAGCTTTCTCTAGGTGTAGAAGGCACCTCCAACGTGTCCTTGACACAAAGTCTGCCAGCCCCTGTTTGCCTTTTTCGTGGAAAGGCAGGTCATTAATTTTTGAGACTGCCTGTGTCATTCTCGCGTGGTCCTTATGATTAGAAAGGCTTTCCTTACACCGACATAAAGTCTGCCCCTCTGTGAAAGGATGGCCTGGGATTGTGCACCCCGCTGTTTCCACGTGAGGCAGGCCCCAGCTTTCGCAGCCTGTTTCCTGACCATAGAGTTTCCGTACGAAAGGCCTGCGTTGCCTGCTGCACAGGGTCCTTATGAGAAGCTGTCCTGTGACGCACAGGACTGTCCTCCGCAAAGAGTAGATCCCAACAGAAAAGTTAGCTCCTATTTCAGCCTCTGGGACTTCATAGAAAAGTTCTACTCGTGAAAGGAAACAGTGACATACCTCATTACATCTTCTTGCCTTTAGACTGAAGAGCCCTGTTTCCTCGCATATTTTTAAAAATATAAAAGGGTTGGGTTTCACGTAAACACTCGTTCTGGCTGCCTCCTGCTGGATCCTGTCTGAAATGTCACATGTTTCGGGGAAGTGTGA
>NW_027527559.1:2493858-2557041 GCF_008692635.1 Crocuta crocuta
CTCCGGCAAGGCTCGGACACACCGCCGCTCAGTGACGCACCAGCGTTTCCGTCCGTGACGCCCACAGCTGAGCCGTGTCCAGATTGTGTGCTGTGAAGAGTCGGGTCGACACCGCTGCCCGGCTAGGTCTTCGGGCCCATGTGCACACGGTTGTGGTTTTTCACCTAAATGTAGATCTCTGCACCTACTTCTATCTCATCCACTGTGGGTTTAGCCCGACATTCCAAGTCATTGCACTTGTCGCCTTCTGGGTCTCACCTGCCAGGGGGAAGCAGCCCGTACAGGTTTTTTGGCCTGTGCCAGAATGAGAAGTCCTTTCTGTCACCAGCTACGTTCCGGTAAGAATGCAGAATAAGAGAGGGCCCGGGGGGGTGCTGTGACTGTCTCCTCTTCTCATTAAAGGTCCCCCTCTAATCCCGATTACTCTCATAGTTAACCGTTTACTACAGTCATCGGTGGTGGAATGGTGTGCCCCCCATGCACGGTGAGGGCACAGGTTGTGAGCTTGGACTCCTCAGTGTCCCCGAGGCTTGACGTGCTGGCTGGCAGCTAGGAGCCGCCTCACGGAAGCGCACCCTGGGAGAGTGAGCGGAGGGTGAGCGGTGAGACGCTAGCGACATGCTGTGTGGACGCTTAGCCTGCTTGGTATCCGCCCGTCCCCTGGGCCAACATCTCCTTCCGTGTCCCTCTATTTATGGGTGACAGTACTAAGAGAGAGTTTGTCAGGCGTACCCCAAGTCGATGGAAGTGTCCCCTTTATCTGGAGACGGCACAGCCCTGTTATTGAAGGAAAGTCCATCTGCTGGTATGATTTGATTTCAGCGAGCGCATCCGTGCTTGTTCGTAGGGAACACCTATTTCTTCTCTAAGCCTCACACACCTGCCGTCCCGTTCCGGTCTCCTGGCTCTGCGTCATTGTGTCCTCACCTCGCCGGCGCGCGTGCCTCCCTGCGGCGTGTACACCTGTTCTCACTGCGCCGTCGCCCTCTCTCCCTCCCGCGCCCTCATTTCTGCTTCGTGCTGCATTCAGTCCCCCCACGCTGAACAGCTGTCCTGAAAGGCGCTCTCAGAAACAGGCTTCTCTGTACCCTCAGTTCCCCCGCTCTGTCCCTTCTCTTTCCTACCTGGACTCTTCCCTTCTTTGGACCAAAGTAGATTCATAAGTGTGTTGAATGAACTGTTTTGTGTCCCAACATCTCATTAAAAAAAAGCTGATTCTTTCCACCTAAGCAAACTAAGATCTCTGCAACCAGCACAATCACCTTTTGTTTGAATACGTTGGCAGGTGAGTGGGTCGGTCATCCTCTAATGGAAAGCGCTCTTCTTCTGGAGGATTTGTTGCAACTTAATCAGCAAAGACCCAACCAGGAATTTCCTGAATAATTCTGATTTCTGGTCTTTTATAAGGCTAGATCTCTTTCCCTCAGAAGACTAAGAATATTCTATTAAGTCATCTGTCTTATTTACCACCAGCCTTAGCTCTTGAGTCACACTGGCGGCTTTCTCGTATGTGAAGGCAATTTGGGTTTGGACAGGTTTTCTGGGAATGGACTGAACGGGGGCCACTGATCAGCGTTTATGTTTCGCTCAAGGAAATATCCTCTTGTTTGCTGAAATCCTGTACACAATCCCCTGCTATTTCCTGTATTTTGATAATTAGTAATATTTTCCAGGGTGGAAAATGTGTGTCATTCGCTTAAAGGCTTAATGTGATCGTAATCTGAGAGTAATTAGCATAGTTTATTTTTTATATATCTTTGTACGTTTTACCAATAGGCAGGCAACTCCATGGTGTCATTAATATTGTGCTACATTTTGACCCACATGCAAGCTTTTCCAAAGGTTTATCCATGACGGTAGTATGTTCTATATTTGGGTGATTTTCAGTGCTGCCTTTTATTTTTCACTTAAGTAATACGTGAATTTACGTGTAGAATATTGGTTTTCCCCATCTGGGAGCTGTCAGAGGACAGGATGTAGAAATTAGTAGAAAACATACACAAGTCAAAAGTCCAAAAAGTGATGTAAAGCAAGTTTAAAAATTCAGCCCCATAAGTTCTGCCTCAGCCAGGAACTGAATTATCATGTGATACAGGCACTGCGTCCACTACTGGGCGGGCTGGGGTCTCAACCAATACCAGCCTGAGGAACCTCAGACGCTAGGTTACGGTACCTCCTCTCGCCGCCGCCGAAGGCTGATTAGTTTCACTCTTGTTCTCTCTCTCTTTTTTAATCATGATAAGTGAACTCTTTAATTCCAATCTCCTCTTTCTCTCATGCCCTCACCCACTCCCTTGTGCTAACCATCAGTTTGTTCTCTGTAGTTAAAAGTCTGTTTCTTGGTTTCTTTTTCACTCTCTTTTCCTTTGTTCATTTGCTTTGTTTCTTAAATTCCGCATATGAGTGAAATCATACGGTGTTTGTCGTTCTCTGACTGACTTATTTTGCTTAGCATTATACTGTCTAGCTCCATCCATGTCCTTGCAAATAGCAAGATCCCATTCTTTTTATGCCTGAGTAATATCTCACCCTATACAGACACATGTTCTTTATCCATTCATTATTCAGCAGACATGTGGGCTGTTTCCATAACTTGGCTGTTGCTCATAATGCTGCTGTAAACACTGGGGTGGGTGCATCCCTTTGAATTAGGGTTTTTTGTATTTTGGAGGTAAATACCCAATAGTGTGGTTCCTGTATTGTAGGGTAATTCTATTTTTAATTTTTTGAAGAACCATACTATTTTCCACAGTGGCCTCACCTGTTTGCATTCCCACCAACAGTGCAAGAGGATTCCTTTTTCTTCACAATCTTGCTGACACTTGTTTCTTGTGGGTTTTTGTTTTTGTTTTGTTTTGTTTTGTTTTTAGTGTTTAGTCATTTTTGAGAGACAGAGTGTGAGTGGGGGGAGGGGCAGAGAGAGAGGGAGACACAGAAACCGAAGCAGCTCCAGGCTCTGAGCTGTCAGCACAGAGCCCAACGTGGGGCTCAAACTCAGGAACCACAAGATCATGGCCCGAGACGAAGTCGGACACTTGACCGGCTGAGCTACCCCAGCGCCCCGTGTCTTTGATTTTAGCCATCCTGACAGGTGTGAAGTGATATCTCAGAGTTTTGAGTCGTATTTCCCTGATGGTAAATGATGTCGGCCATCTTTTCATGTGTCTCTTGGCCATCTGGATGTCTTCTTTGGAGAAATGTCTGTTTAAATCTTCTGCCCATTTTTAAATTGGATTATTTGTTTCTTAGATATTGAGTTGTATCAGTTCTTTAAATGTTTTGGATACTAACCCTTCATCAGAAATGTGATTTGCAAACATTTTCTTCAATTCAGTGAGTGTCTTTTAGTTTTGTTGATTGTTTCCTTTGCTGTGCAGAAGCTTCTTTTTTTTTTTTTTTTTTTTACAAATAGTTTATTATCAAATTAGTTTCCACCTAACACCCAGTGCTTATCCCCACAAGTGCCCTCCTCCCCACAAGTGCCCCCCCCATCCATCAATCCTCAGTTTTTGTCAGCATTCAAGAGTCTCTNCCCTTGCCTCAGGATACTTATTTAGAAAAAAATGTTGCTGGGGCCGTTGTCAGAGAAATTACTGCCTGTGCTCTTTCCAAGGATTTTTTTATGATTTTAGGTCTCACATTTAGGTCTTACTTTTTGAGTTTATTTTTGTGTATGGTGTAAGAAAGTGGTCCAGTTTCATTCTTTTGCATGTTGCTGTCCACTTTTCCCTCACCATTTGTTGAAGAGATGGTCTTTTTCCCAGTGCATATTCTTGCCTACGTTATCATAGATGAATTGACCATATAATTGTGGGTTTATTTCAGGGTTTCTGTTTTATTACATTGGTCTGTGTGTCTATTTTTACATCAGTACCATACTGTTTTAATTACTACCACTTTGTAATGTAACTTGAAATCTACAATTGTGATACCTCCAGTTTTGTTTTTCTTTTCCAAGATTTCTTTGGCTATTTGGTGTCTTTGCTTCCATAAAATTTTAGGAATGTTCTAGCTCTGTGAAAAATGCTGTTGGTGGGGCGCCTGGTTGGCTCAGTTTGTTACGTGTCTGACTTTTGATTTCCGCTCAGGTCATGATCTCACAGTCTGTACTGGGAGTACAGAGCCTGCTTGGGATTCTCTCTACCTCTCTCTCTCTGCCCCTCCCCCACTCACACTATCTTGTCTCACAAGATAAATAAATCACCTTAAATAAAAAGAAAAATACTGTTGGTATTTTGATAGGGATTGCATTGAATCTGTAAATTGCTTTCGGTAGTATGGACATTTTAACAGTGTTCTTCCAGCCCACGAGCATGAAATGTCTCTCCATTTCTTCGCATTGTCCTGAGTTTCCTTCACAGTGTTATATAGTTTTCAGAGTACTTTCACCTCTTTGGTTAAGTTTATTCCTAGATATTTTATAGTTTTTGATGCAATTGTTAACGGATTGTTTTCTAAATTTCACTTTCTGCTGTTTCATTAGTGGTATATAGAAATGTAACAGATTTCTGTACATTGATTTTGTATCCTGTGACCTTACTAAATTCGTTTATCACTTCTAGCAGTTTTTTGGTGGAGCCTGTAGTGTTTTCTATACGTAGTATCATGTCATCTACAAATAGTGAAAGTTTTACTTCTTCCTTACCAATTTTGATGCCTTCTATTTCTTTATGTTGTCTGATTGCTGTGGCTAGGACTTCCAGTACTAGTTGAATAAAAGAGGTGAAAGTGGACATCTTTGTCTTGTTCACGACCTTAGGGAGAAAGCTCTCAGCTTTTCACCATTGAGTATGATGTTGGCTGTGGGTTTTTCATACATGACCTTTATAATATTGAAATGTGTTCCTCTGACCCTACTTTGTTGAAGATTTTTATCCGGAATGGATGTTGTACTTTGTCCAATATCTCATTGCATCTGTTGAAATGATCATATGGTTTTTATCCTTTCTCTTATTGACGTGATGTATCATGCTGATGGATTTGTGAATTTTGAATCACTCTTGCATCCTGGGAATAAATCCCACCTGATTGTGCTTAAGGATTTTTTTTAATGTGTTGTTGGAGTCTGTTTGCTAATATTTTGTTGAGGATTTGTGCATCTAAGTTCATGAGAGATATTAGCCTGTAGTTCCCTTTTTTTGTGGTTTCTTTATCTGGTTTTGTTATCAGGGTGATACTGATGTCATAGGATGAATTTGGAAGTTTTCCTTTCTCTTGTAGTTTTTGGAATAGTTGAAAAGAGTATTAGCTCTTTTTTAAATTATAGAATTGGCCTTTGAAGCTGCCTGGTTCTGGACTTTTGTTTTTGGGGGGGAGTTTTTCTGATTACTGGTTCAATTTCATTGCTAGTAATTGGTCTTTTCAAATTTCATATTTCTTTCTGCTTTAGTTTTGGTAGTTCACATGTTCCTAGGAATTTATCCATTTCTTCTTGGCTTTTCAGTCTGTTGACATATAGG
The DNA here is from genome assembly GCF_008692635.1 of Crocuta crocuta. Lineage (NCBI taxonomy): Eukaryota > Metazoa > Chordata > Mammalia > Carnivora > Hyaenidae > Crocuta > Crocuta crocuta. The sequence goes on from NW_027527559.1 coordinate 2,499,318, forward strand.
TTTTCATAATATTCTGTTTCAATTGTTTGTATTTCTGTGGGGTTGGTTGTTATTCTTCTCTTTTATTATTTGGTCCTCTTTTTTTTTTTTTTTTTTTGATCAGTCTTACTAGAGGCTTATCAATTTTGTTGATTTTTTCAAAGAACCAGTTCATGGTTTCATTGATCTGGTTTTTTAAAAAAATTTTAAGTTTCTGTATCATTTATTTCTGCTCTGATTTTATTTCCTTCTTTTTGCTGTTTTTGGCTTTTGTTTACTCTTCTCTTTGTAGCTCCTTTAGGTGTAAGGTTATGTTGTTTATTTGAGATTTGTCTTGCTTCTTGAGGTAGATTTGTATTGTTATAAATTTTCCTCTTTTTTTTTTTAATACTTTATTGTCAAGTTGGTTTACATGTAACACCCAGTGCTCATCCCAACAAGTGTCCTCCTCCATGCCCATCACCCCCCCTTCCCCTCTCCTCCACCCCCATCAGTCCTCAGTTTGTTATCAGCATTCAAGAGTCTCTCATGGTTTGCCTCCCTCCCTCTCCCCAACTATTTTCCCCTTCTTCTCCTGCATCATCCTCTGTTAACATCCTCCTAATCCACCTATACGTGCAAACATATGGCATCTGTCCTTCTCTGCCTGACTTATTTCGCTCAGCATAACACCCTCAAGGTCCATCCATGTTGCCACACAGGCCAGATTTCATTGTTTCTCATTGCCATGGAGTATTCCATGGTATAGATAAACCACGTCTTCTTGATCCATTCGTCCATTGATGGACATTTAGACTCTTTCCATGTTCTGGCTGTTGTTGAGAGTGCTGCTATGAACATTGGGGTCCATGTGCCCCTAGGCATCAGCATTTCTGTATCCCTTGGGTAAATTCCTATCAGTGCTATTGCTGGGTCCTAGGGAAGTTCTATTGTTAATTTTTTGAGGAATCTCCATACTGTTTTCCAGAGGGGCTGCACCAGTTTACATTCCCACCAACAGTGGAGGAGGGTGCCCCTTTCTCCACATCCTCGCCAGCATCTAGAGTCCCCTGATTTGCTCATTTTAGCCACTCTGACCGGTGTGAGATGGTATCTCAGTGTGGTTTTGATGTGTATTTCCCTGATGAGGAGGGACGCTGAGCATCGTTTCATGTGTCTGTTGGCCATCGGGATGTCCTCTTTGGAGAAGTGTCTCTTCATATCTTGTGCCCATTTCTTCACTGGATTATTTGTTTTTTGGGTGTGGAGTTTGAGGAGTTCCTAAACTTTCCTCTTAGAACTGCTTTTGCTGCATCCCAGAGATTTTGAACTGTTGTGTTTTCATTTTCACTTGTTTTCATATAAATTTTTATTTCTTCTTTTATTTTTTGGTTGAACCATTCCTTGTATAGTAGTATGTTATTTAACCTCCATGTATTTGTGGTATTTTCAGATTTATTCTTGTGGTTGATTTCTAGTTTCAGAGCAGTGTTGTCAGAAAAGATGCATAAGGACTTCAATTTTTTTGACTTTGTTGAAACTTGTTTTGTGATCTATTCTGGAGAATGCTCCAAGTGCACTTGAAAAGAATGTGTATTCTGCTATTTTAGGGTGGAATATTTTCAACATATGTCTTAGATCCAATGTGTCATTCAAAGCCAGTTTCCTTGTTGATTTTCTGTTTTGATGATCTGTCCATGGATGTACGTGGGGTGTTAAAATCCCCTGCTATTATGGTATTACTATCAGTTATGTTTGTTATTAACTATTTTATGTATTTGGGTACTCCAATTTTGGGTACATAAATATGTACTACTGTTAAATCCTCTTGTTAGATTGTCCACTTTGTTGGTATACAGTGTCCTTTGTCTCTTCTCTTACAGTCTTGGTTTTAAAGACTATTTTGCCTGATATCAGTATTGCTACCACAGCTTTCTTTTGGTATCTCATTCCGTAAGAAATGTTTCTCCATCGCTTTACTTTCTTTTTTTTAATGTTTATTTCAGAGAGAGAGAGAGAGAGCAAGAACAGGGGAGAGCCAGAGAGAGAGGGAGACACAGACTCAGAAGCAGCTCCAGACCCTGAGCTGTCAGCACAGAGCCCAACTCAGGGCTAGAATTCATGAACCAAGAGATCATTACCTGAGCCAAAGTTAGACGCTTAACCAGCTGAGCCACCCAGACAACCCTCCATCCCTTTACTTTCAATCTGCAGGTATCTTTCAGTCTGAAATCAGTCTCTTATAGGTAGCATATAGATGGGTTTTATTTTTTGTTCACTCTGTCACCCTTTGTCTTTTGATTGGAACATTTAGTCCATTTACATTCAAAATAATTATTGATAGATATGTATTTATTGCCATTTTATTACATGTTTTGTGTTTGTTTCTATAGATTTTCTCTGATCCTTTCTTCTCTTGCTCTCTTTCATAGTTTGCCGGCATTATTTAGCTATGCACTTAGATTCCTTTCTCTTTACTCTTTGCATATCTGTTACTGGTTTTTGATTTGTGGTTAACATTAGGTTTGTATATAACTTCTATATGTAGCAGTCTATATTAAGTTTATGGTCACTCAAGTTTAAATCCATTCTTTACTTTTCTCTCTGCCACGTTTTAGGTGTATGGTATCATATTTTGCATCCTTTTATTTTACGGATCCCTTAACTAATTTTTACAGAAATATTTGTTTTTACTGCTTTTGTGTTTTTTACTATTTTAAAAAATATTTATTTTGAGATAGAGAGCACGAGGGAGAGAAAGAATCATAAGCAGGTTCCATGCTGTGAGCACAGAGCCAGATGTTGGGATCAAACCCATGAATCATGAGATCATGACCTGAGCTGAAATCAAGAGTCAAACGCTTAACCACCTGAGCCACCCAGGCATCCCTGTGTTTTTTATTTTTTATAATCTCACTTATGGTCTTTCTTTTCCTCTCAGAGTCCTCTTTAATATTTCTTGCAGGGCTGGCTTAGTGGTCATGAACTCCTTTTGTTTTTGTTTGTCTGAGAAACTCTTTATCTCTCCTATTCGGAATGACAGCCTTGCTTGACAGAGTATTGTTGACTACAGATCTTTTCCTTTCAGCACTTTGAATGTATCCTGCCACTCCCTTCTGGCTTGGCAAGTTTCTGCTGAAAAATGTACTCATAGCCTTATGGGGGTGAGGATCTCCCTTATATATAACTGTCTTCTTTTCTCTTTCTACTTTCAGTTTTTTTTCTTTATCATTACTTTTGCCATTTTAANTCTGTGCCTACTGGATCTGGATTTCCATTTCCTTGTCCAGATTAGGCAAGTTTCCAGCTAATATTACTTTCTTTTTTTCTTTTTTAAAAATATTTATGTGTTTATTTTTGAGAGAGAGAGAATGAGACAGCATGAGCAGGGGAGGGGCAGAGAGAGTGGAAGACAGAGAATTGCAAGCAGATTCTACACTGTCAGTGTGGGCTGACACAGGGCTCAACCTCATGAACCATGAGATCATGACCTGAGACGAGATCATGAGTCAGGCACTTAACCGACTGAGCCACCTAAGTGCTCCTCCAACTACTAGTATTTCTTCAAATAAATTTTCTGCTCTCTTCTCTCTCTTCTTCTTCTGAGATCCCTGTAATGCAGATGATATTACACTTGATGGAGTCACTGAGTTCCCTAAGTCTATTATCAGTTTGCATAATTTTCTTTCCTATCCTTTGGTAAGTTTGGTTACTTGCCATTACTCTGTCTACCAGGTCATAAGTTCATTCCTCTGTTTCATCTAGCCTGTTATTTATTCTATCAGTGTATTTTTTTAATTTCATTTATTGTATTCTTGATCTCTGATTGGTTCTTTTTTTTAATCTCTATGTTAGGGGTCTCACTGATGTCCTGCACTCTTTTCTCTGGTCCCGTGAGTATCTTTATGATCATTACTTTAAATTCTGTATCAGACATATTACTTACATCTATTTCACTTTGGTTTTATACTATTCTTTCATTAAGGAGGTGTTTCTCTGTCTCCTCATTTTGTCTAATTCTCTGTGTCTATTTCTGGATGTTAGGAAAGGTAGCTATGTCTCTTGCTCTTAACAGTAATAGCCTTATGAAGGGAAGCACCTGTCGTATCCTACAGTGCAGTGTCCCCTGCTCCTCAGGACCTGGCACTTCAGGTGGTGTCTCCTATGTGCATGTACTCTGTTGCTGAGTGCTGACCCCTTTTTCCTTCAGTCAGTTGTCTGCAGAGGCTCTCTTTGCCTGTCGTGGACAGTGTTTGGTTGCCAGCAGGGGTGAAGCGCATTCTAACAAGGTATACAGTGGTCTACTTGTGAAATGACGCGGCTGCACTGTCACCAGAACTGAGGTCTGGAAAGATGCATTCCCAGGTCAAGAGATGTGATGTTGGCAGGGGTTTGGGCTGGTCTTCCAGGGGTGGGGGAGGCCTGCAGCACTATGACTAAAGCCAGTGTGGCTGGGAAGGGCAGATGCACCAAAGTGCAGGGGAGAGAGTGGCAAGGCTTGGTGTAAGCAAGGTAGGTAGCAGGTGTGGGCACAGTGCTTCTTCCCACATGTGACCATTGTTTATGCTTGGAAGGGGATGGCGGGTGCCAGCTCTTTAGTTCCTGAGTGGTTCCTTTACTCCCCACCCAGTGGTCCCTGTGTGTCTGACCGGGCTCCCAGGTGAGCAAATCACTCTTTCATCTGCCCCAGGTGTTGTTCAAACTGCTGGTTCTAAGCTGTATCTGCAGGGACTCTTTAGGGTGCTTTTTGAGGGCAGTGACTCTCCTTCCTAACACCCTCTAGACTTTTCCAGAGCTGAGCCTACTGATTCTTTCAATTTCAGGCGTTAAGTCCCGCTAATTGTAAGAATTCATGAAGTTCGGACCCTCTCACTTCAAAGGCAAATATTACGGAGATTTGTTCTCCGATTTTGTGGGCTCCCTGGTGTCAAAGTCTATTTTTCACCCTTCTCTGCACCACCAGCTCCCTCCCCACCAGGATGGCCACAGTCCATTTTGCTCCCAGACCACACCCATCCTACCTTCTTCTGTGTGGCCATTTCTCTGCTTTAGTCATAAGAGTTTGTTCTGCCAGACGTTAGGTCATTTTCTGGGTTATTTACACTGAAATGAATGTTATCTAGTTGTATCCATGGGACAAGGCAAGCTGAGGGTCTTCCTGCTCCACCATCTTCCCAGCTGACTCTTATTAATTTCACTTTTTAAAAATGTTTTATTTATTTCTGAGAGAGAGAGAGAGACAATGTGAGCAGGGGAGGGTCAGAGAGAGAGGGAGACACAGAATCTGAAACAGGCTCCAGGCTCTGAGCTGTCAGCGCAGAGCCTGACTCAGGGCTCAAACCCAGGAACCATGAGATCATGAACTGAGCCGAAGTCGTACACTTAACCAACTGAGCCCCTTATTTCAACCCAGGCACCCCTAATTTCACTTTTTAATCTGTTTTCCTATTAGACTGTGTGCTCTTTGAGTGCAGGGTCTGTGAAAAGTATTTATAAGAGAATCACAGTATCTAAGAGTCTGGTTTAAACAATGCCTCTAACAAACTGTAACCTTGAGAAATTAATCTTTTGGTAATCAGTATATTAAACTATAGAAGAAGAATAAACAGTGTCTTTTTTGTTGTTAATGTAGTTATCGTAAAGATAAAATGAAAAAAAATATAGATAAAAGCATTAAAATAATTTGAAATACAAAGAATCTATGCAAAAGGAGAAACCATGAATGAAAGGCTTAAATATTTGGCAATAAACAAAATTAAAAAGCAAAGTAAAAAATGTTGGTAATATCTAGACAGATGAATTTTGTTACATATATAAAATATAGAAATTATAATAAATATATAAATGAAAGTGCCATAAATATTGGAAACATTTAAAATATCATTTACAATAGCACCAACAAATTTAAAATATCTACACAAAAATCTAACAATATGTGTGCTGAAAACTATAAAACACTGATGAGACAGAGAAACAAAAAATACTTACATAAATGGAGAGAGATTGTGGATGGAGAGATGTTCATAAATTAGAAGACAATTCTATTGAGATGAAATTTCATCCCAGATTGAATGACAGATTCAGTTCAATTCTAAACAAAATCCCAGCGTGATATTTTTGTAGAAATCTACAAGTTGATTATAAAATTTACATGGAAAAACAAAAACACTAGAATAGTCAAATGGTTTTGGAAAAGAAGAACAAGGTTGAAGAATTTCCACTTCTTGATGCTAAGACTTATTATAAACTGAGAGTAATCAAAGCAATATGGCATTGGCAAAGTATAGATCCAAGAAGTAAGTGGAGAAATAGCATCCAGAAACAAATCTACCTATATATTGTCAATAGGTTTTTTGTTTGTTTGTTTGTTTGTTTGTTTGTTTTTAGAAAGGTGCTGAGGGAATTCAGTGGAAAGAAGATCATCTTTTCAAACAAATGGTTCAGGAACAACTGGACATCCATATAAAAAAAAAAAAAGGAAAAATGTTCCCTGACCCATATTTTACACCATAGGCAAAAATGAGCTAAAAAGAGATTACAGACCTAAATGTGAAGCCCAACGCCATAAAACCTCTGTAATAAAACATTGGAGAAAGTCTTTGCAACTTTGGGATAGGCAAACATTTCTTAGATAAGACAAAAAGTAGAGATCATGAAAGAAACAATTGATAAATTCGACCTAATAGAAATTAAACATTTATGTTCTTTGAGAGGATACTGTTGGAAAATAAAAAGAAAAGGCACAGGTTGTGAAAAAACATTTGAAAAACTCATATCTGATAAAGAACTAGCATCTAGACTATGCAGGGATGCTCATAACAATGATAAGAGAACAACCAACCTCATTTTTAAAGTAGGCAAAAAAATTTAACTACAAAGATGTAAGAATGGCAGGTAAATACATGAATAAATGTTCAGCATCAGTATCATTAGAGAAATTCAAGTTAAAACCACAATGAGATGTCATCATGCATTTATTAGAATGGCTAAAATGAAAAAAAGTAAAGAAAAAAGAAGAAAACAAACGGACAGTATCAAGTGCTATCAAAAACATGGAGCACCTGGAACTCTCACACCTTGCTGGTCGGAATGCAAAACGGTACTTTGGAACACGGTTTGTCACTTTCTTACAAAGTTCAGTCCACATTTTCCCTGTTCCTAGATACTTAACCATAAGAAATAAAAGTATAGGCCTACATAGAAATATCTAGATGAGTGTTCATGGGGACTTCATTTTTTAATTCATAATCACCCAAAACTGGAAACAATCAACATGTCCATCAGACGGTGAATCAAAAAGAAACTGTGGACATGCACAGAGTGGACACTCCTCAGCCACAGAAAGGACAGAATTACTGGTACATGGATAAATCCTAAATGCACTATGCTAAGTGAATGAAGCCAGTTTCAAAAGCTACCTACAGTACAATATCATTTCTGTGATATTTTGAGCAAGGCAGACAATGGGAACAGAAAACACATCCATGGCCCCTGGAGAGAAGTGTTGGGGGAAGACAGAAAGAGAGGGAACTTTTTGAGGGTAATGAAACTATTCCATATTTTGACTGTGGTTACCTGAGTGAATACTTTTTTTTAATTCATAGAAAAGGAACAAAATCACTTTTTCCCAAGTATATCGCAATTAGCCTAACTTTAAAATATAACAAAATAATTTTTTAAAAGCAAGTGACAACGTAGGCAAAAATATTTGTGACACTGACACAGACAAAAGGTTATTTGACAAAAACGTGTCTAAACTTAGAAAGACGAACACACCAACTTATAAATATCTAAAGGAATTAAATTAACAATTTACAGAAAAAATACAAGTAGCCAATCAACATAAAAATTTAGCCTTATTAATATAAAAGACTATGAATTCAAACAATGTAATTTCTACTTATCAAACTGACAAAGATTATGGAAAAAAAGAATTCATGATTGAAGGTGCAAGGAATGGCCACTCTCACATACAGCTGATGAGGATATAAATGGGTACCTGCTTTTGAAAGGTAACTTAGCCATATGGTTTTAAGACACTGACATTTTCCAACAATTTTTTGCAAGAAATTTCATATCAAACTTTTAAAAAATATTATAATGGGGAAGCCTGGGTAGCTCAGTTGGTTAAGCTTCCGAATTTGGCTCAGGTCATAATCTCATCGTCTGTGGGTTTAAGCCTGGCATCGGGCTCTGTGCTGACAGATCAGAGCCTGGAATCTGCTTCAGATTCTGTGTCTCCCTCTTTCTCTGCCCCACTTCCACTTACACTATTTTTCTCTCTCTCAAAAATAAATAAACATTAAATTTTTTTGATATTAAAGTAAATACTAAATAAAAATATTAAGAGTATGCACCAAGATTACCTACAAGATTTTTCATCACATCTAATAATTGGTGGAAATCTAAATGCTAATCAATAGGGCACTGGATGTATACATTACATTAATTGACATGGTGAAAGACAACTCAGCCATTAAAAATAATGTTTTAGATGAATACTTATGGGAAGATCTTCACTTTACATTATTAAATTTAAAAAATGGATTATAGGGGTTCCTGAGTGACTCAGTCAGTTAAACCTCCGATTTCAGCTCAGGTCATGATCTCACAGTTCATGAGTTCGAGACCTGTGTTGGGCTCTGTGCTGACAGCTCAGAGTCTGGAACCTGCTTCAGATTCTGTGTCTCCCTCTCTCTCTGCCCCTTCCCCACTCATGTTCTTTCTCTCTTTCAAAAATAAACATTAAAGTAAATAAATAAATAAATAAAATATGTATAAATAACTTAAAACAGTATGAATAATATGACTGCATTTTATAAATTGATTTCTATAAAGATCTAATATATATATATAGTTGTTTCTAAGTAGTGAGATGACTATGATTTTATGATTTCTTTTTTTTTTAACACTTAAAGTGTTAAAAAGTGTATTTACTCATTTGTTAATGAATGAATAAATAAATAGAAGAACCAGGACTTACTAGCTGGAAGACACGGAGAAGAGATAAGAAGGTGGTGGGGGGCAGAAAAACTAAGTAGGGAGGTTGTGGGGATTGGGTTAAAAAAATAGCTTTCCCCAAAATGACTGCTCTGCTGCAAATGAGATTCCTACAGTGCTTTCCATATTTAAATGTAGCAAAAGCCCCATTAGCAAAAATGCAGTTGTGGAGGTTAAAATGTACACAATCAGTATTGATTTCACATAATTATTGTATTCTCAAAATTGGGAGGGAAATGTCAAAGTCCTTAGGTGACCTCAGCAATCATGTCATACAGTTCCAGTTAGGACAGAGCAATTCAGCAGCCTGCCAGGGCCTGTCAGCTGGGCTTCCCTTCTTCCTCTCCTCTTTGTGAAGGTCTAAAAAGTGTGATTAGTGATCAGAATTCAGGGGGAAAGCCAGAGAAGGAGGGTGTGAGAAGAGCAACTTGAAAAATTCTTGAAATCTGTGTGCCCGTCACCAGCCAGTGTCTCACATGGTGGATCAGCGCCCGAATCCCTTTTATTTCCATGTTGTCCACACTTACCCGCAAATTTTAAGCCTACAGTGAGTGTCCTTCCATCCGTAGACGTGACCCACCTCGTGCGGGTCTGTTCACTGTGGGAAGAGGGGAGCGGACATCTCGGAGGCCCTGTTTATTGCACCAAGAGCTCACGTGGGTCCTCCACTTAATCCTCAGGATAACTCTGGAAAGGAGGTGTCATTAAACCCATGGAAGGGCTGAGAAAATCGAGGCTCAGAAAAGTCAACTAAATTGCCTACAATTTACACAGATAATGTGTGGCAGGTGCAGGAGTCAAATGTGTTCTACCAGCCTGACAGCCTAACTCTTTGTTGGTCTGGGCTGTCTGTGGACTCTGTTCTACACAAGCCTTCCTGTGTGAAATGTGTTCTCGCCTAACCAGCTATCACAGGGTATTACAGTAGCTGTACACTTTCTACTGTTTTTTCTTGTGGTTTTTCTCTTGAGTGAAGCCCCCTCCCCTTTTTATCCATGTGCATAGAAACTGGGTCCTTTTCCTTCAAAGAGTACAATGATCTTTGCAGATTTTTAAAATGCCAGAGGAATCTAGACAGAATTCAAAAAGATTTATGAGAAGTTGTCAATCTAATAATGACATTTCTGGCTCTTCTCCTTCTTCCCCCCAGTGTGTGGGTCTGTGGGGTAGTAGTAACATTGGTAGGCAAGGAGATGAGTAGGTTAAGGGTGCGTATCCCAGGTAAGGCTGGAGATGGGAGAGGGGAGGCTTTAAGGGAAATGCACACCCTCCTTACCCTCACTTTATGCCCAAAGGTGTTGCATTCATCTTATCCCTGAGCAAACCCTGGAAGAAGCCTGCTCCGGCCCAGGACAATGATGAGTGTCCTTGTATCCCACCCATAGACATGGGGTCTTTTAGATTGTGTGAACAGCACTTTGATGCCTTCCTGTCTCCTCTGTGCTGTGTGGTTCCCTCTGCCCCCATTCCACATTTTCAGGTGAAAGATGCAGACTTATTAAAATATTTCTCACCTCCTCAAAGCAGGTCATCCATTAGTACTCCCCATAATCTGTACTAGGAACCTTCAAGCCATCTTTGACTCCTGATGCTCAAATATCCAATTAGTCATTAAATTTTGTCATTTATACAACTGGAGCTGTTATGACTCTGCCCCATCTGGCTATGCAACTATCCTTCCACCTATCCATCCTTCCATCCTTCCCTCCATACATCCTTCCTTCCTTCCTTCCATCCATTCTTCCATCCTTCCATCCATCCTTCCATCCATCCATCCATCCTTCCATCTGTACATCCATCCTTCCATCCATCCTTCCATCCATCCATTTATCTGTCCGTCCATCCATCCATCCATCCATCCATCCATCCATCCATCCATCCATCCTTCCATCCATCCTTCCATCCATCCATCCATCCATCCATCCATCCATCCATCCTTCCATCCATCCTTCCGTCCATCCATCCGTCCATCCTTCCGTCCATCCATCCGTCCATCCATCCTTCCATCCATCCATCCATCCATCTTGTGTATGTGAATTGTGTTCCAGATGTTGTATAAGGTGCTGGGAATTCAGAGATGATTGAAACATGGACCTTGTGTTTCCTTTCAGAGATATTAAATTACAGCTCAAAACAAGCCAAACCCCACGGCCTGAACAATTAAGCCCCGGTGTTTGGGTGTGATGCCGTTCCGGGCCCTCCAGCACCAGACCCGCGGGCTGCTCCCGCCTCCCGTCCCACAGCCTCTCCCCCTGTGCCGCGTTCACATCTGACCGTCTGCGCCCTGCCTCGTCTCCACCCTTCGCTCATGCCCAGACCTTGTTCCCCTGCTGCCCTACCTCACGAGCACCCTGCTCTTCCTCCCAGGCTCCGCTCAAAGGCCGGCTCCGCTTTGAAGTTCTCTCCAGCACCCACTCAGCATTAATCCTGTTTCTCCCCATGGGCTCAAGTACTTATGCCTCAAGAACAGGATTTATTTTGTTTGCGTGGGATAAATGTTCATTAGCTTGTTGCTCTCCTTCCCGATTATAGGCAATTCTAGGGCAATAAGTGATTCATGTGTCTTTTTACTTCCTCTACGACCTTACATGGGAAGAGCTCAATACATCTGTTAGCTTTAACTGTAAAGAAAAAAACACATATATATGATATTCATATTGAATTATCTGGTATCATCATACACAGTGTCCTTTTATTTAATAATACAGCACTTTCCCAGTAATTATATGCTTTAGAATTATACACTGTTTCTTCCACTTCCTCATTCTTCAACCTCCTGCCTCTTCCACTTTTGGTGTATAAATTTGTCCTCATCAAATGAATCTGTTAAGAGGGAAAACTTGCCTGACTGTCATCCTTGCTTTGAAGGAGAGCTGCCACATAGCCTATCAGCCTGGCTTCAGATCCCAACCTGTCATGTGGCCTTGGGAGCTAAATTTCTTCTCCGTGCCTCATTTCCTCGACTATAAAAAGGTGGTTAGTAAGGCTTACCACTTAGGATGGTTGCAGGAATTAACAACATGTGGACAACATCAAATAGTGTGTGGAATACAGTCAGCACCCAATAACATTAGCTCTAAAACCATTTCCAAAACAATGCTGGGATGCATTTAGATTTTATAAGAACACAAGGCATGATAATGATGACTTTATAGACTCCTTCGGGTGTATCAAAACACTTCCTGGATTGCATCATTCGGTTAGTGAGTAATTTTTGGATTTGTTTTCTCAATATTTTACACTTGAAATGAAATGTTATCCAAGAATTAACACTTAAAGATTGAAATGTTAAGTCATTAGCTTTCAGCTTTATTAAAACAAAACTTATTCCTACTTCTCCCCCTCTAGCCCCTCTCCCTTGTGTGGCTTTCTCATTACATCTGCTCGCTTTAGCCTTGTTTACCCTGGGTAGAAGATCTTTACTTCTTTTGCTTAAATCTATGTTTATCACCTTTTTAACCACCAGTTCCAAACCCTGCTGCTCCAAATCTTCTCTGACTGATTCCAGCTGACTGAGAAAACCCAGGGGTAGAGGCCCTTTGCAGCTTGTACCAGCTGCCAACATTATTTAGGATCGGTTCATGGTAACAGTCATAAAGGTTTTCATTCTATCTCATATATCTTCTCTCTGATGAGACAACCGGCTCTCCAATGGCTGTGTCACTTTTCCCTGGGACTTTTCACACCGCTCTTTGCAACGAGCAACACTCGAGGAGATTCCACTTAAGAATAAAAGATGTTGCAAAACCAAACAACCACACAAATTTTAGATAAGAATGGGAGAAGGGTATCACATGAGTACAGTTGGATGGATGCTACAGATGTTTCTCGCCAAACTCATTTGACTTATGACACAGATGCAGAGAATATGGACTCGTACATTGAACATGGAGAGTGAAAACCAGCTGAGCGCTTCCAAGCCAATTGTCTGTTGTCTCCCTAACTTACCAGTCATTCAGAAGGTTTCCACAGTGTGTCATCCCAGGTTCTGTGGAAATTCAAAGTGAACAAGGCGTCCTGTTCACCTGTAAGAAATATGCATTTGAGTGATGGTGGGAGAGAGGAAGAATGACTTGGGAGTCACTCAGCAGAAAGAAATAAGCACAATAAGAAAGGCAGCTTGACAGCATCTTTAAGGCAGCTGCAGCTAACTGCTCCTGGCCCCCAACCTACTACCTGCGTTGGTGTCCATATTCTGTGACTTCTGTCCTTGTCACTCTGGAGGAGCTATCCATGTTCCTAGCTGAGCCCAGCCTCTGTAGGAAGGTGGTAGGGTCCTCTTCTCCTGCCTGCTCAAGGACAAGATTCTGGTGGCTTTTACCCTCTACCTTCTGCATCATTAATTTTTTAAATAGCTTTATTGAGATATAATTCACATACCATACAGTGGACCCATTTAAAGTTTACAATTCCATTGTTTGGGGCATATTATGTCATTAATACTCAAAATTGTAGTAAATGTATGAAACAAAATTAGCCATTTGATTAAACCATTCGATTCAGTGGCATTAATAATATCCACAAGGTTGGCAACCATTGACATTATCTCTTTCCATGGTTTTTTTTTTTTATACCCCAGACTCTATAACCATGAAGCAATAGCTCTTCATTCTCCTCAACCCTCAGCCACTGGTAACCTCTAATCTGTTTTCTGTCTCTGTGAACTTGACATCTGTTCTAGATGATACTTATGAAAGCAGTCATACAGTATCTAGTTTTTTTGTGCCTTGCTTATTTCACTTAGCATAATGTCTTCAGTGTCCATTCGTGTTATAGCATTAATCAGAACTTCATTCCTTTTTATAGCCGAACAACATTCCATTGGATGTATATGCCACACTTTGTTTATTCATTCATTTGTTGGTAGACATTTTGGCAGTTTCAACCTTTTGTCTATTGTGAACAATGCTGCCATGAACATTGGTGTACAAGTATCTGTTTGAGCCCCTGTTTTCAGTGGTCTAATGGTAATTCTATGTTTAGCTTTTTGAGACACCACCAAACTGTTCTCCACAAGGTTGCACCACTTTACTTCCCTATCAGCAGTGCATGAGCATTTCAGTTTCCCCATATCCTGGCAAACACTTATTGCTTTATTGATTACAGCCATTTTCATAGGTATAAAGTGGTGTCTCATTGTGGTTTTGATTGCATTTCCCTAATGACTAATGGTGTTGAACATCTTTTCATGTACTTATGTCCCATTTGCATGTATTCTTTAGAGAAATGTCCATTTGAACTTGATTCCTACTTTTGAGCTGAATTGTCTTTGTTGTTGAGTTACATAGCTATTTATATACTGGAGACATGAAACCCTTAGCAGATATGTGATTCCATAAACATTTTCTCCCATTCTGGGGGTTGTCTTTTCACCTTCTTGGTGATGTCTTGGGTGCACAAAGTTTTCAATTACGATAAAGTTCAATTTTTTTCTTTTGTTGCTGCTGCTTCTGGTGTCATATCTAGGAATCCATTGTTGAATTCTAGGTCTTGAAGATTTACCCCTATGCTTATTTCTAAGAGTTTTAGGAATTTTTAGGTCATTGATCTATTTCAAGTTAAATTTTGTATATGATGTGAGATACGGATCCAACTTTTTTTTTTTTTTTTTTTTTTTTTTGCACAGGGAGTTGTGGTTGTCCTAGCACTGTCTGTTGAGGAGACTGTTTTTCCCTCAATGAAGAGATTAGGCAGTCTCATTGAAAATCAATTGACCATAGATGTAGGGGTTTAATTCTAGACTTTCAAGTCTATTTCATTGATCTACATGTCTGTTCCTATGCCAGGACCACACAATTTTGATTACTGTAGCTTTGTGACATGTTTTGAGATTGAGAAGTTTAAGCACTCCAACTTTATTCTTTATCAGGATTGTTTGGGCCACTTGGAATTATATGAATTTAAGGATTGACTTTTCCATTTCTGCAAAATAGGCCGTTGGAACTTTGACAGAAATTGCATTGAGTCTATAAACCCCTTGGGTAGCATTGGGGTTAACTCAATAACATTAACTTTTGTATCCATGAACATAGGGTGTCTTTTCATTTTTTTAGATCTTCTTTAATTTCCTTCAGCATAGTTTTCAGTGTACAACCCTTTTATCTGTTGGGTTAAATTTATTCCTAGGTATTTTATTCTTTCAGATGTGATTATAAATGGAACAGCTTTCTCAATTCTTTTTCATATTCCTCATTGATGGCATATAGAAACACAATTGATTTTTTTGTATGTTGATCTTATACCCTGAAACTGCTGATTTCATTTATTAGCTCAGGTAGTTTTCTTGTGGATTATTTGGGATTTTTTATATAGGAGATCATTTTATCTGTAAATAGAAATAACTTTACTTCTTTCTGACTTGCTCTGGCTCCAACTTCCAGTGCAATGTTGAATAGCAGCGGTGAAAATGGGCATCTTTGTTTCGTTCTTGAACTTAGAGAAAAAAAGCTTTCAGTCATTCACCATAGTGTATGATGTTAGCTGTGGGTTTTTCACAAATACCCTTTATTATGTTGAGGAAGGTCTATTCTATTCCTAGTTCATTTCTATCCTTAGTTTTCTGAGAGTTTTTAGCATGAAAGCTGTTGGATTTGGTCAAATGCCATTTCTTTGCCAACTGTGATGATTATGTGGTTTCCCCCCCTTTATTCAATTAATACGATATGTTACATTTGTCAGTTTTCTTAAATTGAATCATATTGCATTTCTGGGATTAATTACACTTACCCATGGTGCATAATCCTTTTCATATGCTGCTGGGTTCACTTTCGTAATATTTTGTTGAAGATCTTGGCAACTATATTATTGATCTGTAATTTTCTTTCCTCATGATGCCTTTAAAAAAATTTTTTTAATGTTTTGTTTATTTCTGAGAGAGAGAAATAGTGTGAGCAGGGGAGGGTCAGAGAAAGAGGGAGATACAGAATCAGAAGCAGTCTCCAGGCTCTCAGCTAGCTGTCAGCACAGAGCCCAACACGGGGCTCGAACCCACAAACCGTATGATCATGACCTGAGCTGAAGTTGGACGCTTAACCAGCTGAGCCACCCAGGCGCCCTTCTTGTGATGTCTTTGTCTGGCTTCGGCGCCAGGGTAATGCCAGCTTCACAGAATGAGTTAGGAAGGGTTCCCTCCTCTTCTACTCTTTGGAAGAGTTTGAGAAGGATTGCTTTTAACTCTTCTTTAAATGTTTGGTAGAATTCACCAGTGAAGCTGTCTGATTTTGGACTTTTGTTTGTTGAAGGCTTTTGATTAGTGATTCAGTCTCCTTGTTATAGGTCTGTTGAGATTTTCTATTTTTCTTCTTGAATCAGTTTAGGTAATTTGTGTGTTTATAGGGATCTACTCATTTCTTCTAGGTTATCTAATGTGTTGCTTTACAGTTGTTTTTAGATCCTCCTACAGTCATTTTTATTTCTGATGATTGGTTGTAACGTCCCCTCCTTCATTTCTGATTTTGGATATTTGTGTCTTCTCTTTCTTTTTCCTTTTCAGTGAACATTAGTTTTTAGTCCTGCTGCCTCTCCCTCTGCCTCCCCCTTCTCCTCCCTTCTCAGTCCTTCCCCTGCCCTCCCATCCTCCTCCTCCTTCTGTTGGACTCTCTCTTCCTTCCCACTTCCTTCCCCCCCTCCCTCCCTCCTCCCTTCCCTTCCTTGCTCCCTCCTTCTTTGCCTTCCTCCTTCATTTCTTCTTCCCTCCCTTCCTCTCTTCCTTAATTCTTCATATCGGAAGGCAAACAGGCTGTGTAGTCTTCCACCTCGAAAATAAAACACTCTCTTGACCATTTCCTGTGCAGCTACTTTCCCAGTTCTCTTTCTGAAAAATTCCCTGAGTGACCTACACCAGCTGTCTCGACTTCTGCTCCTCCATCTCCCTCTCAAAGCCATAATACTCAGGTTGGCATTGAAATCGCTTGTCTGCATTACTCATGACCACCACATTGCCAAATCCAGTGATGTCTTCTCCCTCCTCACTGTGGCTTGTCAACAGCATTGGGCCAAGTTGGCTACTTTGAAAGACACTTTTTCCTTCACTGGGCTTCCCAGACATTGTGCTCTCCTGGTTTTTCCCCCTCACCTCATCCATCTCTGTCTCTCGGGCTCCCCTGCGGGTCCTTCCTTATCCTGCTGGCCACCAAACATCGGAGTGCCCCATATGCCCATGCTCAGAACTTCACTCCTCTCCCTCCCTTCATCACCCCCTCCAGCCCCATCACATTGTACACCACCTGTACATGAAACAGTCCCAACGGACATTTCTAGTTCTGACATCCTTGTTTCTAAACTTCAGGAGTGTATATCCAGCTGCCTTTTCAGCTGCCCTATAGCTATATCCAACATTTCAGACTCAGTCACCTCTAATATTCCTCTTCAGATCTCCTCTCCCTGCTGGTTGAAGCCTCATCTTCCCCATTCTGCTAAACACCCACCCCATCCTTTTACATATTTAAGCCAGAGAACCTTAAAGTTTGTCTTGACTCCTCTTTTTCTCTCAGAACTTGTATGTGATCCTTTAGCAAACCCCATCTGTTTTACACATCCCTGACCCCAGCTGCCACCCCTCGCCTTACTGCAGTAGCCTCTCACCTGAGCTCTCTGCTTCAGGGTTTCTTTTCAGTATTGCTCTCCGCATCCACAGGAATGCCTTTCAAACCTAAGTTGGCTTAGTTATTCCTCTGCTCAAATTCCTCCAGTGGCTCCTTTCCTGCCCTGAGTAAAACCAGAGCCCTGCAGAGCCCTACACAGCCTGCCCTCTGTTGAGCCTCTGGCCTCAGTTCCCACTACCCTGTGCCCAGCCCTCCAGGCTCCCTGGTGCTTGCCCATCTCTCTGCTGGAAGGTTCTGTCCCCACAGCCCGTCAGCCCTTCTCCAGGGACTGGACTCCAGTCCTGCCCTCCTTGGACTCTCCACGGCCCCACCCCCGCCCTGTCTTTGTACAGCAGTCACCGCCCGTCATGCCGTACGCTGTCCTTATTACTGTCTTCCTAACAGGGACTTAAACTCCAAGAGGGCAGGGATATTCCTGGTGCTTTTTCTTTCTGTTTTCTTTTCTTTTTCTAAATTCCCATATCCACAGCACCTAGAATAACGCATGGCACCATAAATACATGTTTGTTCAATGAACGAATAAAGATCACATCCTGATGACCTGGCTTTTGTCACAGCTTTTCACCTCATTGGTGAGCAAATGTCCCCGTTGTTCAACTCGAAATCTCCAGAGGATGGAGCCTGTTCCCTCCACCTTCCTGGTGGTCCGGGAGCGGCGGCTGTTGTAACAGCAACAGCCAGGGCAAGAGGCAGTGACAAATCCTTATGTAACTCTCTCTCAAGCCATTTGGCTTCTAACTTCGGAGAGGAAAATTCGTGTGGGTTTGGAGATTCAGACTCACTGCTCTGGCCCCGTTTCTCACCCTCTGTCTTTTCTCTGTGTCACAAGTGATGTGCTTTCCCAGCCACAATGAACAGGCCCATCTTTATATTTCTTAACTGAGCATGAAACCACTGCATGCCCCGCTGGTTCCTGGGAACATCCAGGCATGCCGGGCGGGGCTGTGAGCCCCGGTCGCTGGGCACGGGCAGCTGCCACACTGGAAGGGAGTGAGGAGTCACCAGGCTGGCATCCTTTCCCTTCTAAGGACCCGGAGCCTGCAGGTGGGGCGGGGGGCAAGGACACGCAGGCCTTCTTTCTGGGCCACGTGGTGCCCACCAGCAGAGCTTGGTGCTGGTGCCCGTTGCCAGCCTTTCTTCTTCCTCCGAGATCATGGTGGAATCTCTTTCCAAACTGGACACTTCATTTTTAATCTCCCATTGCAGGTTTTAAAAACAAAACCTGTTTCCCTTGAGGTTTTATGCCTCTGGTCAGCTTTTAATCAGTCTGGAATGAATGATACACTTTAAGGGTTTCTGGGTTTCCTGTGCCCTGGTCCTCAGACCCTTGTGTAAAGGGGGGCCGCCCCATCTCTGCTGCCGAGGGCGAGAGACAAGTTCCAGGTACTGTGGGGCCTGAGTGAGCCTCTCTCTTACAGTCACCACCGACAGGGACACCATGTCACCAGCGCGGTCGTGAGCTGACCCCACGTTTGTGGAGCACGTGAGACTTCACGAAAGTGTATTTATGTAAAAATCACTGGGTTCCCTCGGCACCTCTGTGAAAGAGGCAGGGTTGGTAACATTATCTCAATTTTACAGAAATGCTGAGAAAACTAAGTTTTTTAGAGTCATTTATCCAGAGGACAGCAAAACAAAGAGGTTTTCACTCCCAGTTTAGTTTGTTTCCATTGCAGTAAAACTGTGGTGTTTTGGACCAAGTCATAGGCAAGGACCATGACCGGCCAGGGGACATAGGGCTGCTGCGCGCACTCGTTTAGACAAATCCATCATATACTTCCCAGGGGCCAAGCATTTTCCTAGGCGCCAGGGTCATGCAGTGGATTTGATTCTCGATCAGTCAAGATGGACGTGCCAACGAAGGAACACGGCAGTGTGATAACATAAGTCGTATAACAGAGAAATTATATGAAGGAAACCCAAATATTTAAAAAACAATGAGCAGTTTTACAACTGAAATTGCCGTAAGGAGGAAGCAGTCAGTGGGGAGGAGGGAGGTCAGCCCAGACAGCGGAACAGGCCCACACAGATACGCAGGCCAGATAAGCCATCTGGTGGGCGGCCTTGGGGAGGGTCGGAAGCTAGGTGTGTGGGGAAGTTCCTCGTGGGGCATGTCATGCAGGAGTCTGAAACCAGAGAGAGATGTGCTGAGTCCATCGAGGGGGAGTGGGTGGGAAGTCCCTTCAGGCAGCGGCCAGGACACGCTTACTGCGAGGACCCCAGGATGACTCAACCTCCTGGACACTGGAAAATGCGGAGCATCTGCCCTGAGACCCATGAAAAGTTCTAAGAATTGGAAAGGAAAGGACATCTCTGAGACATGGAAAACTGCAAAACTGACAGTTGATCTGCATCATTAAAACGTCTGCAAGGTGCCCGTTGTGTCCGCTGGGTTCATCAGGGCAGGAAGAGCAAGGGCAACTCACTGTTTTCCAGGCCAATCTCAATGGGTGCATTTCTCTCTTCGCCTGAGTTGCACAGAATGCAAAATTATCGTCGAGAGCTCTTAGCCAACCAAAAAGTGTTGCTCTGAGCCAAATAATTGCACAAGAACATTTCAGAAAACCCTTTGCATGTGAAAATAAATATTATTTTTTGGAGCTGTGGGTGCATTTTTATGTGTCTCCCATGATGTGGATGGACCCCTGAAAGTCTGAATGCCCAGGATTTCCAAGTTCTTGAAACAGCCCTGACCTCCAGGAGAGGAGCCACGGAAACCTGAGTTAGGGGCACTAACGACTGTAGTATCAGAGGTCAGACAGGGGTTTCGTGGTTGTGATTGTTTGAAGAAGAAACTTTGTGCGGGCAGAAAGATGAGCCAGAAATTCAGATATGGCCTTGGTTCGGCCGCTGGCCAGCCGGGGTCTTGGGGAAATCACTTCTCGGTGCCTCCGTTTCCTCTTGTGTCAAAGCACGGCAGGTCTAAAATCAGCGGACATGTGACCCACAGAAATAATTGGCTGATATACATCTTTTTCATCCTATTTATGTATTTTTTATTTATTTTAAAAATACAACTTATTGTCAAGTTGGCTAACATGAGCTCTTGGTTTTGGGGGTAGATTTCCGTGGTTCATCGCTTACATACAACACCCAGTGCTCATGCCAACAAGTGCCCATCACTTATTTTCCCCACCCCCTGCCCCCATCCACCCTCAGTGTGTTCTCTGTATTTAAGAGTGTATTAAAGTAATACATACATTCAGTCTCAAAGCTTAAGTGGTACCTGAAGGCTGTCAACACAGAGAACGTGGTCCCCAGCTTTGAGTCCTGCTTCCAAGAGGCAGCGATGTTTAATGCCTCTAACTGTTTCTCCTGGTTGTCTCATCTTTTTTCTAAGTAGTAAATTTATTCTAGAGGCTCTTAATTTTTCAATTTTATGTGCTACAAGGGTCAGGATCCAGGTGGGACATGTGCGACACTGGCTCCAGACCCAAAACTTAGTCATCAGGATAAATAATATTTTAATGGAATATTTTAAAAATTCAGATATTGCCAAAAACTCATGATAAACAAAATATCACGATCATCAACAAAGGCAGGGTCCCGGGGCCGGGGTTGGGGTGAGGTGAGCGGAGCCAAGCCATACAGCTGTGGGGCCAGATTCTGTCCGTGTAGAAACTTGTCATAGTTGGACTTGGATAGTCCACAAATCAGAATTGAGTGCTCGTGTGCCACACTCTGGCTCCCCTCTCCTCCCCTGGCCCTGTCCACCTAATGCAGCCCCGTGCAGCCACCTGAGGGCCTTTCTGGAGTGTCGAGGCCCAGGCTGTGTCTCTACGACCAGTGAGCTCGGGAGGTCTGGGGTGGAGAGTTCCCTGTATGGTTCCAGTGTGCAGCCCAGGTCGGGCCCCGCCCCCCCTTCCCCCCCGCAACAGAGTGAGGTCATCATTCGGTGGAGTCACTGAGAAATGCGGACATTTGGGCCACTGACAAATTGTCCACAGCTGAGCCCCATGAGGGACTATGATGGTGATTATGTTTTGATATTGTACACGATTTTTATCCTTGCAGGTAAAAACAAAATGGTTTCGTTGTTACATCTGCTTGACTGTTTACGTACTAACCACTAATTCATCCAGAGCCACCTGCCAGAGCCCCGAAATGTCTCCAAGTCAAACACATCAGGTAACTCCTCGGGGGCGTGTGTGTTCCCGAGGACGCCCTCCAGGAGTCACTCCCATGGCCCACTATGGTCACCTGTGCAGTGGTCCTGGGTGTCCCCTCCTCCTCCCCCACGTCAGGGCCCCTGCTCCCAGCGTCTCATGTCATCTCTATGCTTGGTTTGTTCATACCCTTCTGTTCTGGAACATTCCCCTGTATTATTTCCCTGAGGACTCTCCTCCATGTTTTTATAGCCCTAGAACTGCTTTTAGCTGCTCGTCAGATCTCCTGGATGGATCTTGTCATTTTCTTATTTTTATGATCTTCTATTGTTCTCTTTCCTAGGAAATGCTCTCCGATTTCCTCTCTTAGTACTTCTACTGACTTTTAAATTTCTATGTTAGTATATTTTGATCTCCTGGTCTTTTTTCTGAATGCTCCTTTTCTTGCCTTAGCATCCACTCCGTGTTTCGTGGACATGAGCCCTGAACTGCCGAGCATTTTCCTCTATTTGTCGTCATTTTCTTTTCAAGTTTTCCTCTGCATCGTCTGTTGCCTCATGTTTTCCCCCCTCATTCATAAGTTTGGTGCCTCGTGTCCACAATAGACCCTCAACGTAAGTGCTGGGCAGTCCTTGCCTCTACATTTATTCTTACCCATGAGACGCTTAGAAGCAGAGCGGGCCCTGTGTGAACAGAGTTGATGGGTGGAAGGAGGAGGCGGACCGGCCAGTTTCTCCCCCGAGAGGTGTCACTACTCTCGGCCCTTCCTCCGCGCTGCCTTGAGGGAATAGGCCTGATGGACAGGGTTCCCAGGCCCGAAGGTGGCATTGCGACGTGGGTGCACAGAGGGGCCTCTGTGTTTCAGTGTTCAGGACGCAGGGTTTGACGGAATCTCTCTGTCGTCAACAAAATAGCAATGACAGGGCAGGCTCTACCCGTCGGGCTTGTATTTTCATTGTTCCCGGAGACTTCGCCTGAATAGTTCTTAAAATCTCACCAGTCCAGTCTCACCCACAGCCAGAGAGGAGGGCGCCCACTGTGTAGAGTAGCTACAAAAGGAAGTTACGGGGCCACAAAGAGCCGAGTCCCTCCCTGTGTCCTGGGGGACTCGAGGGAGGCTTCAGAGAAGAAGCCGTCTCTGCCTGGCCTCAGTTGGTGGATGCAGAATGGGAACGCTTCGGGAGAGGGAGCTGGAGGTGCGGATGCATCTTGCATGTGTGTGGGCAGGGGTTGCATCAAGGGGGGCCACCTGACGTGTTGTGCCTCGTGCTCCAGGAACTCTGTCCATCAAAGCAAAGCTTCCGGAGAAGCACTAATCGTGTGGACAGATTCTTACCCTCCACCCTCCTCATCACTCATCAGGATGATCTGTCCTGAAAATTCCCCCATTCCTTATGGTCTATTCATATTTTTGAATTCATAGTCTCTCTGTTAAACTTAAATCTTAATTTTACTGGCAGTATATTTATAGATCGCTTTCTGGAAAGGTTTCTGCAGGAAACAAATCTCATTCATTGCAGTCTTTGCTTTTCTCAGCTCCCAGTGGTGCTTTCTTTCTTCCCTGGGTTCGCGTGCCTGGGCCCTCTCCACTCACCACACCGTCAAGCATATCTGGACCCTTAATCTCCCCTAATATCGTGTGTGCCAGGCACAGCACAGGGCCCAGCCTGCATGGCTCTGTTCATTCGCCTCTTCTGGCCCGGACAGGTGCGCCCTGTCCACAACCCTTCTGAGGAGTAAATTCCAATTGTGAGAAAGGGATTCAGGCTCGTCTTCAGGGGGCAAGAGAGACCTTCATATGGAGAGCGCTCAGAAGTTGTTTTTCCCTCGGAAAGCAGTTCATCGATCTGCCTAAGAATGCACCCCCGGAGAGTGGTCAGGGAAGCCACTGTGAAAAGGGGTGCTGTCTCATTTGTGGGCAGACCAGGAATCTCCCCATCGGTTCCTGGGAGCTCGTTGCTTGTCCACACTTGAAGGCAGTGACTTCGTCATCGTTACCCAGGCCCCTGGGCTAAGATGCCTGGAGGCGGGGGAAATGGGAGAGGCATTCTGTGGGCTTAGTAAGTGGGAAAAGTCATCACAACTTTCCCAGTAGGGGAAATCCTGCAATGTCAGGTTGTGAAAGCTCTTTCTCTCTAACGTCTCTCTGCCGTTCGCCAGCTGGCCGGCTGCCTCGCCCTCCGCATCTGCCTCCTCACCTGTCAGGTGCAGGGTGCAGAGCCCAGGCTGCACTGCCCGCATGCACATGCGTGTGACCGCTGAGCCCTGCAGTGTGGCCAGCCTCGGTCCCGGTGCGCCGCGGGGGTAAAATATGTGCTGGGATTTGAAGATGCGTGTGAAAAATTGTAAAATCTCTTATTCATAATTTTACTGAATGTATGTTGAAACAATATTTTAGCTATATTGAATAAAATGTGTTATCAAGATTAATGTCACTCCTTTTTTTCTTTTTTTATTCATTTTTAACATTTGTTTGTTTGTTGTTTATTTATTTATTTTGACAGTGACAGAGAGATAGCATGCCCAAGCAGAAGAGGGGCAGAGAGAGAGAAAGAGGGAGAGAGAGTCCCACGCAGGCCCCGTGCTGTCAGACCAGAGCCCAACACAAGGCTCGAACTCACCAACCGTTGAGATCAGGACCTGAACCTAAATCAGGAGTTGGACACTTAACTGAATGCGTCACCCAGGCGTACCCACACTTTTTTTTTTTTTTTGCTTTTTAAAAGTGAAAACCAGACAACCTAGAATTGCACACACGGAGCTCATTATGGGTGTCCCTGTATTTCTAGGCCAGCGCTGCCCTGGGTGGTCTGTAACTTCCTCTTGGTCCCCCAATTCTGTGACTCTAAGTGTTCTGATTCCTGCTAGTTACTCAGCAGAACGAATCCAGAGAGCACTTAAAATCAATGCTTGTCCTCAAGAAGCTTATACTCTCACTATAAAGGCTAAACTTAAAAGTTAAAACGAGTTCTTGGACTGGTCGGAATCATTCACACCCGCTAGAAAGCCGCTTTACTATCTTGCCCAATAAACAAGAGTGGAGCACTTAGAGAGTAACTAGTTTGCATCCGTTTCAACCAACAGGATGTAATGAAAAGCAAGATAGCCCTGGGTGAATTCACTATTTCATCGTAGGGAACTCCCAGTGACCTTGAATTTTCAAGAATTCTTCTCCCAAGAAGGTAGGAGGTAACCTGTCTCCAGGCCGGCAGCGTCTCCAGCCTGTGGTGTGGGGAGCCTTCCAGTCGGGAGCGGAAGATTAAGAGGAACGTCAAGGCATGAGGGTGCAAAACGTTAGTACATTAAAACAATCACTGGATAAATGAAATTTAACTTTTAGAGACCACGACCAAGACCAAAAAGCTCAAATTTAGAAATTTACCGTGGCATCATCATGGTCACTGATATTCAGAATACCGAAGGGCTAAATTTATATTTCTGGGGAGGAAGGGATACAGCCAGAAGAAAAGCCGTCTGTATAGACATCACACCACCACCAACTCAACATATTAAGGATGAAGTGAGATCCACAGTAAATTCAGGTTCCAAGCAGTCGTCCTGGCAGCCTTTGGACTTGTGTTGAGCACATGAAATGTCTTAAACATTTTGTTGATCTTGCAGATTTCCCTAGCTTGAAGTCTCTCCTCAGGAGGCAGGGATGTTTCTCACATCGTTGCTGTAACCGAGCTGAGTTCCTCCAGTGAAAAGCGGGAATATGTTTGCTCATTTAGATGAAGACCTTTCAGGTGCCTCCAGTCCCTTTAATAATCTTCATTCCCTGCACAGTTTGGAGCACATCGTAATCAGGCTCCTAGCCAGCAGAAGAAAACCATCCCTAACATCTGCTCCGAAGGGAAAAGAACAAAGTATAAGCTGTGTGCCTAATCCTGTGAAATCATGTTTGTTTACAAGGAGCCCTTAGCTCTCCAGCCGGTTCACCCCCCGCTTAAGGACTGTAATGACAGAGTAATTTTCTGGGAAGAACAATGCTGGGCACTGGCTCCCTTACAGTGCAGGGGGCCGTTCTGGGGGGCACTGGGCTGGGAGTCTTGACACATCTTCATATTCTCTTCCTGGAATTCACACTTCTCCTGTGGGAGTAAAGGACACATGTTATCACACGTGTGAACTCTCCGAGGCCAGAAACTCATTTGTCTTTCCAGAAACCAGAATAATGTTTGGCACATTGAAGTTCACTAAGTGGTGAATTAAAAGCAATTATTTAAAGACTCTGTAGACACAGCCACTTGATTTCCTTGAATGAAAGTTGAGAGATAGGTATCTCTGAGGTTTAAAATGAAGGGAGAAGAGTTTAGATGTCTTCTAAAACGTGAAGAAGCCTCTGAAGGCATAGCTGGCGATGTGGCCTATTTCAGGTCTGAGTTACTCAAGAGCAAAACACCGACAGGAAGAGTGCAGCCAGCAGCCTGTTTTGCATGTTGCAACGACAGAGCGCAGACATCACTTAGAACAACTGACGGCAGGTATTCTTCTGAATAGGCAGGAATGGAAGATTGGGAAAGTGTCTGAAAACATTTCGTATTGGAATTTTTCACAGCTTTCCCAGCCTTAGAGGTTTCGAGAGAATTGTTTAATGTGGCCTTTGGTGTCTGCTTGCAAAATACGGCAGCCTATTCTTGAACACAAAGAGGTGTTTCAGGATGTCTGCCCAGTGAAAAGTGGCCTGCCTTCTCAGCTTCTCAAAATATGTAAATTAAACTGATCACAAAACCGTTTTTGTTTTCAGGAGTTAATAAGAACCTATTCCTTAGCCCTCTCTCCTCTGGTTTTTATTATTACTTATCTTCTTATGAAGTTCCCTCAAAAGTCAAGAATGGCAGTCTCTTTTACTAAATCCAGAAGCATTCTCTTGGTCTTTGGTTTTCCATGACCTTGTATGACAGGTACTTGGTATCAATGGCCACCTGCTCCTTCCTGAAACTTTTTCTTTTCTGATTTCCAAGACATCACGCATTCCAGTCTCTGCCTGCCTCTTTGCTGGTGCTTCCTTTATGCCTCTCCACTCATTCCATTGCTCTGGGAACTTGCTTAGCCTCTGTTTGGACCTTCTGGCCTCTGTTGTGTTCAGTCCCAATAGAGCAGATCCACTCACGTATCTGCCCTTCCCAGTGTCACGCGGATGCTTCCAGATCTGTGTTGCTATACAATCTATGCTTCCATAGGAATATTTCCCTTGCTCGGGGGTCCCTCCGTGTGACTGAACATGTGGCTAGCAGCACTCTTTGTCTTAGCCTCTAAACTGAGACCCCATCCTGGCTGTTCCCTCCGAGTCAGGAAGACCTGCCAGGTGCGCAGTCCTGCAGACCCCGTCTCTGAAATACCTCCTGGTCTTACTGTCTCTATTGTGTGCACCACCATCACACAAGCTACACCCGGATTTTTGCACCAATTTTCCAGCTGGTCACATGGGACTCGTCCAATTGATTGATATAGATCTGGGTTTCTTCTCCTTTCTGGTATACTTGTATCACAATACCCACGTGATTGGAAATCTGTATGGACCTTATTTCCTTCAGTAGAAAATCTAAGCCCCTCTTTGTGTTTAATGGTAAGACAAGGGACTGAATGCAGCTGGTTTGGCAGAGGTAGGGAGAGGAAGAGGGGAGCAGCAGGTGCACGAGTGAGGCCAGGGAGGTCTTGAGGGGCACGAGGGCCCTGTTGAAGATGCTGATCTGTGTCCTAAGGAAATACGGAGGCACCAACCTGTGTTAAGAAGCAAAGAATGTGTGTGTGTGTGTGTGTGTGTGTGTGTCTGTACATACATAAATACATAAAACAGGACCAGTTTGCACTTAAAACCATTCCAAATGCAGAGTAAGGACACACTGGAAGCAGAGAACCTAGTTAGTCAGGAATCCGTTGTACCAGTTCTGGGGAGAGGTGATGGTGGCTGGCAAAGGTAGTGGTGGGAGACAGAGAGAGAGCTTGATGAATTTGAGTTATATGAAAGATACGGTTTCAAGACACTTAGAGTTTAGAAAGTGGTACCAACACGCACACAAATGGCCATACAATGAGAAGGTGCAGAAAGGGACACAGGTGGATTCATCAGCGTGACGAGGGGGTACCATCACCTATAGTTCAGGCAAGTTGCAGGAGGTCTGAACAGAGTCGTTGGAGATGACTAGGCTTTAGAGAACAGGAAGGGAAAGAAAACTCCAGGTACAATGAACACCACTTGATGGGGGAGAGGGAGGGAGGCAAACCATAAGAGACTCTTGAGTGCTCAGAACAAACTGAGGACTGATGGGGGTGGGGGAGAGGGGTAGGAGGGAGACGGGCATGGAGGAGGGCACTTGTGGGGATGAGCGCTGGGTATTATATGGAAACCAACTTGACAATAAACTATTAAAAAAAACAATGAACACCACTTGAGAGACAGAGGGATGAAATAGCATGGTGTTCAGGAAACTCCGTTTGCATTTGGCGGACATTAAGGTGCAGCGTAGGTAGGGGTGATGGTGACAAAGGCTTCGTGTGCATATCAAATGGCCTTGTTTGGACTTTATCCTATGGACTTGGGAGTCATTAGAAGGTTTGGGTCAGTGAGGAGTCCTGATAGCACTTGCAGTGGGAGCCATCGCTCCAGTAGTGAAGAGAATGGGTTAGAGGGAGCGTTGACTGGAGCCAGCGAGACCAGGAGACTGGTGATGGTTCAGGCTCGAGATGATGGGGACAGGAACTAAGGCAGTGTCAGGGGAGAGCAGAAGGAAAAAAAGAAAAAGGCAAAATGCAGATGACAAAATTGACAGGTGTTCTGAGTGATTACATGTGGGGGATTAAGGGGAGGGAGAAACCCAAGCCAGGTTTCTGGCGAGGGTACCTGGGCAGGCAAAGGGGCCATTATCCAGGCGGAGGATAAAGAATTCCACCTGAACTCTGCCAGGTAGATGAGCTTCTGGAACACCACGTGGAGATGTCCAGTAGGCGGTTGAATAAATCACCCTGAAACCGAGGAGGCATTTAAGTGAGTTCAGATATGTGAACTCTTCCTTAATTATCTTTCAAAATACATGTAGGTGGGGTGTTTGAAGAACATATTTAAGATGCATTATTCTGGGAGGCAACGCTTTGGATACTGACGACAACTGGAGGGAGGTACCGTGAGTTCAGTTGTTTTATAATCTCCTGCGGGCATTTTGTCCCCAAAATGTACATTATAGCTTTGTCCAAAGACATCTTAAAGTCTATGTTAAATTATCATCCTGAGAGTAGATAGATTCCACACAGGTGTTTAAGCCTTCAGGGATAGTGTCAAGTTTGTACTCAGAAAAGGTAAACTGGCTGCAAACCAGCACTGGGAACCTCAGGGCATTTAAGGTGCAGATGTGAGATAAATCTCGCACACTGCTCCTCTAGTTTTGCAGAATACTGAATGACAACCCTTCAGGGAAGAACAAACAAACCATTTGTTACAAAAAATGTTTATACTTGCCTGACAGGTACTCTGCTTCCTTCTCTGTTACTATCTGTAGGATATGTTGTCGCTGTGGTTTTAAAAGTCTCAGACAAACACCTTAAGCAAAAGCAGAACACATACATAAAAGAAATACTTGGTCTCTCTTCTGACTCTGTGCTTGGTGGATTTCAGATGCTGGAGTTTGAGTCACAGGATTAAGGGAAAGCCCGAACGTTCTGACATATACTCTCAGGACAAGTGTCTGTATCGACCACATTCACCCAGGAGGTCTTCCTAAGGTGTATCATAAGAACTCAATATGGTGGTTGGTGGTGACACATCATTTCATTTAGTTCTTATAGCAGCACTATTAGGTAATATTTATTATGATGTCCTTTTTTTAATGTTTTTTTTTTTTTTTTTTTTTTTGAGAGAGAGAAAGAACATAAGTGGAGGAGGGGCAGAGAGAGGGAGACACAGAATCTGAAGTAGGATCCAGGCTCTGACCTGTCAGCACAGAGCCCAACACAGGGTTCAAACTCACAGACCATGAGCTCATGACCTGAGCTGAAGTTGGACACTTAACGGACTGAGCCACCCAGGTACCCATGATGCCTATTTTTAACTGAGGAAACCAGAATATAGAGAACTATGAACCACGCCTATGTTGAGATAGGAAGAATTAATGAGAAATTTGATTTGCTTCCTTCCAGAACAATTTATGAAGCCATTCACTTGATAAATATCTATTGAACACCCTACTTAATGCTAGGCACTGAGGTAAAGTATTGAGCCAAACAGATGTGTCCCAGATTTCAGGGAATTTACAGTCTAATGTGGCAGACAGACAATCTAATCATACAAAAGTATATAATTGTAGTAAATGTTATGAAGAAAATGTACAGGGAGATATTAGAGCACTTTTCATGCATGTAAAGAATTACCATAGCACTTAGCCCTATGGTGCTATTCAGATATTTAACACCAATATAGCTCTGGCAGTGCCCAATCAGAATATGTGTGTGGCCGTCAGAACAGAGCTGGCTGGTGCCACTGTGGTGACATCTACCTGGTGAGTGTGTGGCACGAGCCTGGTGAGTGTCTGCCATGCTGGGCACACGGACTGCAAGTGCGGTGCATTGACCGATCAGCTCCTCTTCATCCCATGCTCCTAGTGCAAAGTCTTCTACTCAACAAATAACAGCTGATAAGTGAATACATTATTTTAATTTCTGGACCTTGCCCCAGCTCCACTGTAAAGGTGAGAAATTTTGTTCTCTATGTTTTCATTCATATTCTAACCAGGTCATCCTGAACTACAGGAAGGATCTGGCTCCTTGCATCAATCATTTTAATGCATCCAGACATTTGTTAGGATTAGAAATACCTATTTGGTAGTACTCGTGTCAAATGTGCTTTGTACATAGTAAGCACTGTGTAGGGTTAGCTAGTATTGTCCTTCCACTGTTGCTGTTATTATTATACCGCTATTTATTTACTCCTTTCGCAGGCGATAATTTATGTGAAAACTTATGAGCATTATACTAAGATTGCTGAAGCATATCTGTTGTTTGTACTCAATAAAATACCATAGGTAGGCATCTGGACAAAAATTAGCAACCTGAATCTTTCCCTTCACTTAAAATGACTTCCAGATGGTGCAAAGATTAGAATGTGAAAAACAAAATCATAAAAGCAATAAAACATACATAGGATAATATTTAATATAATTCTGGAATGGGAAAGGTCTTTCTAAATTGAAATGAATCTCAGAAGCCATAAAAGAAAACACTAGTATTGAATTCAACTGCATAATATTAAAAACTGACTCCACGAGGGAAAAACATAAAGTCAAAATACAACTATAACCGGGGGTAAATTTGCAGCTCATATCATGGACAAATGACTAATTTCCCTAATATATGAAGAATGCAAATTAATAACTAAGGAAAAGGAAAATGACTCAACTACAAACTAGCTAGGGATATATGTATATATACATATATATGTGTATAAATAAAATATTAAATATATAAATATATATTTTAATTATACAACTGGCTCTTTAACATTTTAAAGATTACTATAAATATTGAACTTCACTCGTAATAAGAGAAATGAAAATTAAGTGACAGTGAATACCATTTTTCAACCATGATATTGGCAAAGATTTAAAAAATAAAAACACTGTATTGAGTGAGGGGTTAAGAGTGAGGGGAAATAGATATTCCCAAATATTTCGGGTGAAAGAGTAAATTGGTGGGATCTCAATGGAAAGAAATTTGGTAGTGTTGGCCAAAAACATCAGCGCAGACTATTATGACTCAAGCAGCTCTATTAGTAATTTATCCTAAAGACAATTGTTTTTACAAATGCAAAATGAAGAATGCATATGTCCACAGCAGCATCGTCTGTAATAACAAAAATGGAAAACAGTATAAATATCCATCAACAGAGGTCTGGCTAAATTTATAGTAGTTCCAAACTATGGGACTCTCTATAACCCTTTAACAACAATAGAATTAGCCATTCTGTACTTATATAACCTACAACCTGCCAAGTAGATATTAAAGTAGAAAATGCAAGATGCAAAACATTGTGTGTAACATGCTACCATTTGTGTGAAAGTGTATTGTCATATACACTTCCATAAATACAGAATATCTCTGGACAAGAAACAACAAACAAGAAAAATTTCTCAACAAGAAAATCTGGCTCCTCTGGAGAGGGACACTGGGTGAATGAAGGGGACGCAGGGATGGGATGAAAATCTAAAGTCTGATATTTCACTGAATTCCTTTTACCTTAACATTTTCCTTGTGAGTATGTTACTAATTTAAAATTAATTAAAAAATTATAATCTCCATCAATTGGAGTTTTCTAAGTAATAGAATCTTAGATGTGGAAGGGACTTTGGACGTTACCTCATGCAATCTTTTTTATCAATACAAGAAGTCTTTCCACCACAGGAGCAGCACGTGTCTTCACTCTGTTGAACATTTTAGTCATGGGAGCCTACTCCTTGTTGAAACAGCTTGTCCGACTTTTGGATACATCTAATTTGTTCCTTTATGGGTTAGTTTAATTAATACTTATTGAGTACTTGGCACTGTGTGTCCTTTGTAATTTTTTCCTTATATAGAGCCCAAATGTGTTTCTTTCTTTGGCGTCTGCTTATTTTACTTTTGTTTTCCAGAGGATTACATGGGTATCCTTTACCAACTGGAGAATCCTTATTCTGTGCTAAATATAATCTGCTTCCTATTCTGGTCCTCATATGAAATATAGAATGATTTTCAGATCCTTGTTCAACGTGGGAAGATTTTATCTCATTTTTGGGAGTATGTCTTCTATGCTGTGGTGCTCTAAGCTGATTTCATCATTTCAGAGTAGTCAGGTTAGCAGCCAATAGGTATATTTTGATCTAGACTCTACACTTCTATTTATAGTCTAAAGTTATGTTAATCTGTGCTAGCAATATTGCCAAATGGCTCAAGTGAATTTTACAATGAAGAGCAGTCAATAAAGATGAAAAAGACAAGCCACAGGTTGGGAAAAATACTTAGAGATTGTATATTTGGTAAGAGACTTGTATTTAAGTTATATAAAGAACACCTGCAACTCAATAATGAATAAATAAATAAACCAATTAAAATGGGCAAAGGATTTGACCAGATATTTCCTCCAAAAGATTATACAAGTGGTCAATAAGCACATGAAAATATGCCCAACATCCCTAGTCCCTGGGGAAATGTAAATCAAAACTACAAGGCATGGCTTCACATCCACTGGAATGGCTATGATAAGAAAGACAGATAACAGCAAGCATGGAGAGGAGGTGGAGAAATCGGAGCCCTCCCACATCGCTATTGTGATTGGAAAGTGGTGGTTTCCCACTTCTGGGAAACAGTCTGGCAGTTCCTTAGAAACTATAAGTGTAGAGCTGCCCTGTGGCCCAGCAATTCCGCTCCTAGGGGTTTGCCCCAGAGAAATAAAAACACAGGTACACACAAGAGCTTGTACATCAGTGTTCATACCTGCATTATTCATTATGGCTAAAAAATGTAAACAACCCAGATGTCTATCTACTGATGATGGGCAAACAAATACACTCCTAAAATAGAATATGATGTGGCCAGAAAAATGAGCGAAGTACTGATGTATTTTACAAGGTGGGTGAACCTTGAAAACATTATACTAAAAAGCCAGTCACAAAAGATCATTCATTGCATAACTTCTTTCATATGAAATGCCCAAAACAGGCAAATCTGTAGAGACCAAAAGTGGATGAGTGATGGCTAAGCAGTAGGGGGTGGGGGTGGGGCAGGAGTGACTAATGAGCATAGGATTTCTTTGTGAGGTGATGAAATGCTCAAAAATTTGACTTTGGTGATATTTGCATAAGTCTGTTAATATTACTGGAAACCCCTGAATTTTACACTTTAAGTGGGTATATTTTATTGTATGTGAATTATAGCTCAATAAAGCTGTTTTTCAGGAGTAGAACATGTAGTTCAGCGATTCTTAGGGACCTTGTGCCACAAATTCCATTGGCAACCTAGCATTGAATTCCTTCTCGGAATATTTTCAAAGGCAAAAATAAAAATTAAAAAAAGTAGAACCCGCAGGTCAGGGATTCTTAGTGATTTTGTACCATGAATTCTGTTGGCAACTTAGTATTGGATCCCTTCTTGGAATATTTTTAAATGCAAAAATAAAATACTTTTAAACATTTTATTATTTTGTTTATTTGTTTTTTAGAGGCAGAGAGCGTGAGTGGGGAGAGGGGCAGATGGAGAGAGGGAGAGAATCTCAAGCAGGCTTCACACTCAGTGCCCCCTGACATAGGGCTCCATCCCACAACCCTGGGATCGTGATCTGAGCTGAAATCAAGTGCAGATGCTTAACCGACTGAGCCACCCAGATTCCCCCCAAATAAAATATTTTTAAATGCAAAAATAAAATAGTACGAACAAAGGCAACTAGCTGAAATACAGTGAATGAAAGAACATAGCGCTGTGGAGGAAAGTAAAGCAGGGAAGAGGGACAGGACGCGTGTTGCAGGGGTGGGGGGTAGGGCTGCAATTTTAAAACAGGGTCGTCAGAGAAAGTCTTACTTAGCTGCTGACATTCCAGAAGACCTGAAAGAGTTAGAGCAGCAAGCCACGCCACATCCTGAGGAAGAGTGTGCTGGGCAGCAGGAAAGCAAAGCCAAGAGCAGAGGCTCTGAAGCAGGGCGTGCCTCTGTATCCTGGGAGGGGAAGGCCTTTCTAGCAGAGGGGAAAGCTTGTGGCGGGGAAATGTGCAGGAGACGAGGTCAGAGAGACGCCCACCAGCCACACAGGCAGGGTCTCTCAGCCCCTTAAGCACTTGGTCTTTTACTCTGGTGAGACAGACGTCTCTCCCATGGAGAACTATGGCGCCAATCCAGGCAAGAGAGATGGGGAGACAGGGTCTAGGCAGTAGCAATGGTGGCCCAGAGGAGTGGGCCGATTCTGGCTATGAGATTTAAGATAGAGCTGAATGAGGTGTCTGCTCCTGTTAGTTGACCACACTCCCAACCCGAAGGCAGCAAATGAGCAAATTGGAAAGTTCAGTTTAGAATTGATTCTAAAGTATCTATGTGTTATGAGTATTTACTATTGTATTATACTCTACATTTTTATAACATAATACATAATATGTATTATTTTTAACACCAACGAGTTTTACTAACAGATAAGAGCTCGCTTTTCTCCACCTGGATGGCAAAATGGGGTAATCAGCAGCACGAACCTATTGCTGGTTGAAGAGTCATGGACTTTGAAGTCGGGTAGACAGGGCTTGTCTGCATCCTTAAAGCTGCACCTACGGGGTGTGCGACGCAGACTAGCAACCCAATGGCTCTGTTTTTACGTGTAGGAGCATCACAGCAATTCAGTGAAATTATGTGAATAAAGTGGCCGGCGTAGTGCCAGGCACATGTAAATATACACTCACATTAGCACTTTCCTTTCCCTGGTCCAACATAGCTCTCAGCTCGGCCCAGAACCTTCCCCATAAACACACTGGACAATCTAAATCTTTTTCTTCTTTTCTTTTTAAAATTTTAATTCCAGCTATTTAACATACAACGTGATATTAGTGTTAGATGTACAATATAGTGACTCAGCACTTCCGTACCTCACCCAGTTCTTGCCACAAGTGCCTTCCTCAGTCCCCATCACCTATTTCCTACCCCCCACCAACTCCCCTCTGTGACCATCAGTGTGTTCTGTACAGTTAAGAGTCTGTTTCTTTGTTTGTCTCCACCCCTTACGTTCATTTCTTTTGTTTCTTCAATCTCACATAGGAGTGAAAATCCAAATCTTAAATGTGCCTATGTCACATTTATAATTTAAGAAAATATATTTCAGAAACAGGAGAATAGAAAGTAATATTTTTATGATGTCTTTTCCTAGGAAGAATGTTTGAGTCTGATAAGAACTAGCCTATGTAGTTTATTATCAAAACCAATAATCTTATCAGGATTATTGCTTGCTGTGTTCTAATGATTCAGAAGAAGAGCCATCTTCCAAAAAAATTCGGAGTTTCATTAATTATATTCCTCTTGGATAAAGATCTTTTTCCTGACTACTAAGATTTTAGAAAGGTAAAGCAAAGTTTAAACTTGTGGTGCATTGGGGAAGTTCACATTCTGGGAATAAATTAAGAAATATGCCAGCCATCGTTTTTAAGAAGCCAAGCCCCTAGCACGCAGACCTCAGCAATTTCCTCTTACATTTGTGCAGAAACCAGACTCACATAATGCTCTCCACCCTGCCCTCTCAGCACACACACATTCACAAGCATGCCCTGGGGAGAGCTAAGCCTTGTGTCCCCAGAACATTTTATTTGGCTCAGGTGGCTTTTAGAATGTCACACCAGAGCAATGTCCCCTTCCCTACCTTTCCTTTTTTTTTTTCTTTTTGACATACTGAGTGATTTTTTTAATAGTTTATTGTCAGGTTGGTTTCCATATAACATCCAGTGCTCATCCCCACAAGTGCCCTCCTACCTACCTTTCATTTTCAAAAGCTCCTGTTAGAAAGCTGTGTTCCTGCTATACCCAGAAAATAAATTAATGGGTGAAGAAACTAATTTATCTAATAATCTTTTATCTTCACAAGTTCAGAATCCTTGGTCGGTAGAGATTTTCCTCCCCAATAACTAATTTTTGACCTCAACGCCTTGGTTTTAGGACTGTTCACCACCTGGTCCTTTCCTAACTGATGGCGCCCATTTCCTGCTGCAATAGTGCAGCCCATTGCAGCTGGAGACTCTGCTGGTGACCCTGTGCACATGACTCATCCCCCCTTCCTTTTAGTCATTTTTCTGACCATATCCTTGCCTGACCTTTGTTATGTCTCTTCTTCATGCCATTTCCTTTCTGGTTTCAAAATACTTCTCAAAACTTCAAGGGACCTTCCCAGATTAACCTGCTCCTAATAATTCCAATAACCCCTTAGAATATAAGCATCTGTATTCAAAAGTGATGCTCATCACATCGAGAAGTAGGTGATGTTTCTACACAGAACTCTGCAGCTGGTGTGCATCTTTGAGGGTTGTCTGGTGTCATCCCTTAATCTTCCAGATGAGGGACACAGAGGTCTAGCTATCTAGTCCTGTGACGTCTAGGCTAGTTCTCTCTGCCACCCTGGTGCTGGTTTACAATCATCTCTCTCTCAGTACAGTTATTGTAACCCGGTTACCAGCACAACTCAGCAAGTCAGATGATGGTATCAAGAGTTTCTATCTCCCATCACTCACTAGCTGTTAATATTTGGAAGTTAGGTCTCATTTCTTCATTCGTGAAATGAGGCTAGTGTTAGTACCCACCTTCCTGGGTTATTGGGAGGTTTAGACGGGGCAATCCATGTACCTGAGAAATGGCAGGTGTCCAGTGAATGCTGGTGGAGGTTGTGACGATGGGGCCTGTCGTGGTGAGTACAAAGTAGCCGTATTGAGCTGATTCTCTTTGTTCTCAGAGGCTTCCGTCCTGGTTCTCCTCCATCCTTTCTTAAACTTCCTCTCTTCTCTCTGAGGCTCCCATACATGGCGATTTATATGCTTACTCTCAAGTGTTCGGGGAAGGTCCAGAACAAAGGAAGTGGTCAGTGTGAGGTCACAGAAGCCTCGGGTAGGTGTGGACCATCTGTCTGAGATAATGATAGGAAAATGGGTGAGATTTGTTTCTCATTGCAGAGAATGGAAAATACAGTTCACACATCAGATCTAAAACCCGAGGAAGGAAGCATAGTCAAGTACCCGGTCCTTAGGCGACTGGAGGGCAGAACTGATTGGGGAATGAAGAGCTAAGCCTGGAGGGGCCAGGTCTCTGGGAGGGAGTGATGGACAGCAGGTGACATCCTGCCAACACGGGGTGCTCTGCCAACACGGGGTGCTCTACCAACACGGGGTGCTGTGCCAACACGGGGTGCTCTACCAACTCACGGGTGCTCTGCCAACACGGGGTGCTCTACCAACACGCGGGTGCTCTACCAACATGGGGGTGCTCTGCCAACACGCGGGTGCTCTGCCAACACGGGGTGCTCTGCCAACACGGGGTGCTGTGCCAACACGGGGTGCTCTACCAACACGGGGTGCTGTGCCAACACGGGGTGCTCTACCAACTCACGGGTGCTCTGCCAACACGGGGTGCTCTACCAACACGCGGGTGCTCTACCAACATGGGGGTGCTCTGCCAACACGGGGTGCTCTACCAACACGGGGTGCTCTGCCAACACGGGGGTGCTCTGCCAACACGGGGTGCTCTACCAACACGGGGGTGCTCTGCCAACAGGGGGTGCTCTACCAAAACAGAGGGTGCTCTGCCAACACCGGGGGCCTCTGCTAACACAGAGCAGGGAGCAGCATGGCTGAACACGCAGCCTGTCACGCATGCACAGCACCGCGGCTCCCTTGAAGACCCTCCTTGCTCTTGGATAGTCTTACAGGGTCAGCTGAGTCTGCCCTTCAGGGCTCCCCTCACCTGTCTACCTAACCCTCTCTCTCGGGAGGACTGCCCCGCGCCTCTCATCAGCTGTCTACTGTCTCCCGGCTTCTGCTCCGGCACCGCTGCCAGACGCAGCGCCCCACCCCCAGAGCAGATGAAGGTCACCACGAATGCAAAGCGCCGAGCACCTCGTTCATGTCTCCAGAGCCGGGGGCAGTCTGGTCTATCCCCTGTGTGGGGTGACGACTCACAGAAGTCACACAGCTGAGGAAAGCTGGGTGGGGACTCGAAACCACCTCATTCTGACCGGAAGGTCCGCATCCCACAGACCACGTGGCCTGTGCCGCTTCAGAGACCCCAGACACTGCCAGCAGGGTGTCCCCAGCGTCCCCACCCCTGCACCCCTGCACGCAGGCTCTGCTAGGCCCCTCGTCACTGACGCGAGCCCACGCCCCTCTGCTAAACTGCGCCCCACCTGTGCATGCAAGCATGCACGTCCACACGCACACACTCTGTATACTTGCACACCACGCATTTTATAGACAGAGTAAGATTTGAAACGTTACTAAAAATTTCACAGTGAGCACCTAGGGCCTCCTGCCAACACTCCTGGCTTGCGTATGCTCTCTTTCCCGTTTCAACCTGAAGTCGTCAACTACTCGGAGTCTTTTTTTAAATGTTTATTTGTATTTATTTCTGAGAGAGAGAGTGTGTGTACATGTGGGGGAAGGGCAGAGAGAGAAGGAGAGAGAATCCCAAGCAGGCTCCACACTGTCAGCACAGGGTCTGACATGGGGCTCATTCCCACCACCGTGAGATCATGACCTGAGTCAGAACCAAGAGTTGAATGCTTANGTGAGCGTGAACAATCTACAGTCAGGCATAGACTGACAGGAGCACACTTAAGCACAAGGCATGGCAGGAACAAATGTAGGCAGCAATGGTGTAGCATGTTGTGTGTTGGGAAGGAACACCTACTTGTTTAGAAGACCTGGGTGGAGAACTGGTAAGGGTCCCATCGGTGAGGCCTGTTGGCTGTGGCAGAAAGCTTCATGATTTCTTAGAGGTAATGGGGACACGAGGTGGCCTTCTCTGCAAGGCAGAGGCGTAGTGGGGATTTAGCTCAGAGGGGGCAGCATCAGCCAGGCTCTGGTGTGGAGCATAGACCTTAGAGACGCGCAGGGGCCAGTGCGGTTGGACAGGCTGATGCTGACTTAGGAGGGAGGGACAAGGCAGAGAGGTGCTCAGGGGGTGGTGGGCAGGCCTTGATGAAAGCCCGAACGCGGAGCCAGCAGAAGGGCAAGGCCGGGACCCTTGGGAAGCAGCTTGTGTTGGTGCCTCTGGCTGACCCAGCGGACGCGGTGGGCCCCTCCCGATTCTCACCGTGGAGAAGGGAGGGGTGAGTACAGTCCTGAGCGTGCACTCGCAGGTGCCTTCGGGCGCTCAGCTGGAGGACCATCACTGATTTACTCTCTCACATCCTTCAGGTCTTTATACAAATATCAGCCTCTTGGGGAAGATCCTCCACACACCACTCACCCCAGCAGGGACCACCCTCTCCAACCTTCCACGCTGTTTTCTCCATAATAACCACCGCCCTCCACCGTGCTTGTTATTCGTCTCATTATCTGAGTTTGGTCATCTGCCTTCTTTGCTAAAAGATAAGTGCCTTGAGGGTAGGTTTTGTCTAGTGTACTTACCGCTCTATTCACCCCTAGCGTTTGGAGGAACGCCTGGCTCCCTGTGGGCCTTCCGCGAACATGTGCGATTTGAATGGATGCGTGTGACTGTGTGAGCTGCTCAGGGGAAGCTGAATAGTCGCCTGCAGACAGCGGCTTCTGTCCGGGCACCCACACGTCTGCCGCCTTTGGCCCCCGTGCGCACTGGCGCTTCCTTCCCCCCGTCCTCTCACGATGAGCTTCCCACTTCCCGCCCTGACCGCCGAGCTTCATACTTTTACATCCATTGTGGTTCTGATTCCTGGCAAAATAAAAACCTCTGGGAACCAAACCTCTAGTTTTCTAAGTGCACAAACAGACAGGCTGGTCAATGCAATTACTTTTTCACAGTTGGGTCAGATTGGAGTTAAATCAACAAAAAAGCATGTTGTTTACTTGAAATCTGAGCAGCTGGTCTGAAAACTTTCCATCACAACCTCCGAAAAAGAGCCTGTCGAATCAAAATGTGAAAATGGCTTTTAAGTTATGCACATCTAAAAGGTGACACGATTTGGGGTTATTGTTTGGCTCCACATCCCCTGACCACTCTGCGATCGTCTCGCTCCCTGCCTGGCCCGCTGCGATTGCTTTCTGTACCAAGCCCTTGCCTCCGGTGTCCATTCTGACCAAGGCTCACCCTGTCGCCAGAGGGATGTCTCTGACAGGTGAGTGATGCGTCACCCTATGCCTCCCTGCATGTACATGAAAATTACTGCCACACGTGTGGACCCTGATTAGAATACGGATGCCTGGAAGGCTGGTGTCACTTTATACCAGTGACTAGTGTGGTGCTTGTCATATAATAACGGTTCAAAACTCTTTCTTGCTTCCCATTTTCTGTGGAATAAAGTACAAACTCACTTAAAGGTTATTCCAAGCTATCAGAGACATTTTGACAAACCTACTTCAAAATGGCCACATCATAACGTCAATCACTGTTTGTTAATCATCCAGTAACCTGGACAACAGGTTCTCCTGTCCCCATTCTTGGCTCCCACGTCCCTGATTGAGTTTCCCTCAGGCTTGAACCCAACCCTATCCTGAGTCACAAGAAGTACATTTGCAGTGTTCAATAAATTAAAAAAGTTGGAAGAAGTTTGCCTTTTAGGCCAAGCGCATAACCGTCCAGATGAAATTGGCCTCCTGAAGTAACTGGAATGGCCTCCACTCCTCGGGACACCAGTTTCTTTAGGTCTCCATGAATGTGCACACTGGCACCTTGAGTCACGTTGCTCCCTCGGCCGTCCGCCCCTTCCCGCACCATTGCTGCCCTGGTCTCCCTTCCAAACCCTACTCATCTCTTCCATGCAGAGACAACCACCTCTTCTCCACACACCACTGCCCCCCTGTCAGCATGAGTTCCTTTCCTTTTTGTGTCTCCAAGGGCATCGTTTACACCACTTTTAGAACATCATAGTCAGACTCAAGTCACAGAGTTGTGTGTATGTCTTCATGGGAGTGAAGGTCTCTTTTCCATTTTCCTTGTTTCCACGAAGAAGGATTTTTCCCTTAACATTCCTGGCTCCTTGCTGCTCCTGACTTTTCCTTATGGAGGTGGTTCTGCCCAGTGGGTGCCGGTTTTGGTGCCCACGTATCTTCCCTGGACGGAGTGCACTCACCAGTGGTCCTGAGGGTGCATATCTGGTCCTTTTCTCATTTCCTCTCCACTTTGACCCGTGGGAGGCAAGACCTGAAGTGTGTGTGTCTACTTTGCAGACCCAAGCTTACCCTCTGTTGGGCTGTTCCAAGGTTAGAGTACAGGATAAAGGACTGGCAAAACATAGCGGGGGGAAAAGCTGCATCCAGTTTGACTCTCACACTAAGCTTTGTCCTTCAACCTAGTCTTTGTTGTTGATAAAGCTGATATATTAACTATCTACTTTTTATTGTTTATCTTATTTCTGTTTGTTCTGAAGCCCAGTGGAGAGGAGACGCCACTTATTGGGCTTCCTCTGTTCCTGTCTTCTCAACATTATTTGTTAAACTTTCAGAGCTGAGACCGTGTAACAGTCATCTTGTCTCTACTGCATCTGGCTTGGAGATTAACATGGTAGGTGCTCAACATGTGTCTTCTGGACGGAATTAAGCAAATACAACCTTTAAACTGTGCTAGAGCACGGGACGCCTGGGTGGCTCATTCTGCTAAGTGTCCGACTTTGGCTCAGGTCATGATCTCACAGTTCTGGGGTTCAAGAACCACATTGGGCTCTGTGCTTACAGCTCAACTGACTGAGCCACCCAGATGCCCTCAAAATTTTTATGCCATTAAGCTCATTTGTCTTTTTCCATCATAATTTCTTCTTTTCCCTCTAGGCTGAGACTTTCATCCTTTTGTAGAGGTCTGACTAAATATTCAATCCTATATTTTCTCCAGATTTTCTATGGTTTGATCCATCAAGAATTTATTTTTAATGGGTAAAGATTTGTTATAAGGTTTCTTGTGGGCAAATGAGAACTTATAATTAATGTTTCTCAAAATGAGGAATATGCAGACTACTTTTACAGGGAAAATATATGGGCTCTTTAATGATGCTTTACATTATTTTTATTGTGTTATTTCCTATGGATTAAATTGTGTCACCCTCTCCCCCCCAACCCCCCACCTCCATCCATATGGTGAACTCCTAACTTTGGTACTTCTCAGTGTGACCTTATTTGGAAACAGGGTTGTAGCAGATATAATTAGTTAAGATGAAGTCATACTCCGAGGAGTAGGGTGAGTCCATACTCCAACCCGACTGATTTCCTTCTAGAAAGGGGGAGTTTGGGTGCAGACGTGCACACAGGGAGAGCCTCATGTGAAGACTGGAGTTACGCTATCACAAGCCAAGGAACTACCAAAAGTCGGAGATAGAGCTGGAACAGATCCTTCCCTGGTGCCTTCAGGGCAAATGGGCCCTGCCAACATGTTGGTTTGGACTTCTAACCTCCATAACTGTGAGATACGATGTTACTATAATCAGAACCACCCAGTCCGTGCTCCTTCATTAGAGTAGCTCTAGCAAATGAGTACATTTACGTCTGCATGGGCTGGTACCGGTCACACGCTCTGCGAACCTACAGTCTTTTTACAGCTATAAAAGCAAAACAAATTCACACCATACATACATTTAACATTATAAATCCAACAAGTTTGGGGCGCCTGGGTGGCTTAGTCGGTTAAGCGTCCGACTTTCGCTTAGGTCATGATCTCGCGGTTCGTGGGTTCGAGCCCCGCGTCGGGCTCTGTGCTGACTGCCAGCTCGGAGCCTGGAGCCTGTTTCAGTCTGTGTCTCCCTCTCTCTATGACCCTCCCCTGCTCACGCTGTCTCTCTCTCTCTCCTAGAAATAAATAAAAATATTTTTAAAAAAGATAAATCCAACAAGTTTTTTTTTTACAAATAGTTTATTCTCAAATTGGTTTCCATATAA
The DNA here is from genome assembly GCF_008692635.1 of Crocuta crocuta. NCBI lineage: Eukaryota > Metazoa > Chordata > Mammalia > Carnivora > Hyaenidae > Crocuta > Crocuta crocuta. The sequence continues at coordinate 2,542,508 of NW_027527559.1, forward strand.
CACCCAGTGCTCATCCCCACAAGTGCCCTCCTCCATGCCCATCTCCCCCATTCCCCTCCCCCCCACATCCATCAGTCCTCAGTTTGTTTCTCAGCATTCAAGAGTCTCTCATGGTTTGCCTCCCTCCCTCTCCCCCACGATGTCCCCCTTCTTCTCCCCCACGGTCCTCCGTTAAGTTCCTCCTAGTCCTCCTACATGTGCAAACATATGATATCTCTCCTTCTCTGCCTGACTTATTTCGCTCAGCATAACACCCTCAAGGTCCATCCCTGTTGCTACACATGGCCAGTAAATCCAACAAGTTTTAAATAATCTACATTAAATCAGTGTGACAATTGGTATAATTTTGCCACAACTGTATCATGACTCCCCCTGTGAGTATATTTCTGACTTTCCTCATTAATGCACAGGGGGAAGGCATTTCTCTCACCTTTCCACTCCCCTGGAAGCTTCCTTCAGAAGCCTATTCACTTCTCCCTGTTCTTTTTTCAATACTTACCAGTAATTTGTGAGGATAACTTCAAACATGGACCCCGAAATCCTGCCTAGTTCTTGGTTACAAGGTGGTCAGTCATCCAAATAATCCAGGATATACTTATGCTGATTACTTTTAGGCACCCTTAAAATGAAGGCACATACATACAAATCTCTCGGGAACCTTGCAGACCCCAAAGAACAAACCAGTGAGCAGGCAGTGAGCTCAATTTGACAACAGTGTGGTCCCGAAGGTTTGCACTGGGGGGACTCTCTCTTTTCCTGACTTTTCAGTTCATGAACGAGATCGTTGGGACAGAGCTACCTGGTGTTGTCACTCTGTCATGCTCATGTGTGTTATGTTGGCCTCTTCCTGTCCTACTCCTGGCTCAGAGAATCCTCAGGATGGTGTGATTTCTCCTGCAAAGGCAGCTTTCTCGCTGCCAATGGTCACTAAAAATGTGAACTGTGAATAGGGTTTAATGCAATGTTCTCAAAGTCTAGTGAAGGGTTTTTTTTGTTTTTTTAATCACTTCAGTGCAGCCAAGAATGTGAGTTGCAAATAAACTGGTCAAAAACCAACAGGAAAGGATGGATTTGTATAAGCATTTACTGAAAAAAAAACAAAAACAAAAAAACAACAAAACCTCCCGACAATGTAAATCTAGACTCTGTGGTCTCACTTCCCAAAATGCACAGAGCAGGAACCGGAAGGCCAGGAAACCACTTCTCACGCTCTGTAATTTGGGAGAGGAGAGAAACTAGATTTCACAGTGTTTGGACACCTTTGCTCAACTATATTCTAAGCACATTTTTTTTCCCTTCAAATTTCTGGGAAAACAAGCATTTCTCTAAGATAAGTGCAAGATTTTGCCCAAACCTGGGCATCCCCCCAAAAATGACTTGAAGAATCTATTCACAGTTTCCTGTAGAAATAATCATTAAGTCATTGAAACATTCCAAACTTGTGTTTGCTAGTGAGCCAGGCACACATGGAACATGCTGACGTACCCACTTGTGCGAGGCCAGCCACATCCTGGGAAGAGACGAAGAGACGGCTGTAAGCTTGAGAGCACACGCTTGAGTTTCTTCTCAAGATACCTCTGAAGTCAAGAGGTTTCCATAGTCTGAACCAAATAGACCATGCACTAGGCTCCATAATGGGGACCAGGAGGAGCCTATGTGACCTGGGGCTAGAAATCGGAATGCAGATCCTGGAAGACCTTAGACAGACAAGTTTCTGCATTTTCCCAGCTCGTGTTTTCACAAATGTACCTTAGAGAAACTGACCTACCTCATAAGATATTGTAAAAATTAATTGAAGTAAAGTATGCACAGTGCTTCTGCCTCACACACACATACACGTGCAAACACACGCATTATATAATCTGTACAGATGCTCATACAACACCTGCACCGACCACTTTTTACCTACAAAAAAATGGCAATTTCGTATGTTTTGACCTAATATGTGTATAAAGAATGATGGGCAGTAGTAGCAAGAAAGTAAGAAGGACTGTCTCTTTGGGCTAAAGAACTCACATGTCTACACTTGAGGACGTGGTGGAGGGTGCCTGACCCAACGTCTCTCTCTCTCTCTCACACACACACACACACACACACACACAGCATACAGTGCGTGAAGAGAAGACAAAAAGGCAGAGCAGTAGACATGTGTCTGTCCCCAGTACATGTTTAACAAAGGGCACAAGGGAACGGAGCCAGGTACTAGGGCCATTTTGGTATATAGATAGTGTGTTCATGTCAACTCTTCAAAAGAGAAAATAATTCATAAGATGAAAATGAGAATATGCCCAACCTTCCAAGGGAAACTGAAAATATACCTTGAAATTGCCTTAATATTTGTTTTTTAGTTCCTTAATTAACCCTGAGGTGTTGTCTATGCCAGGATGTGAGTCATAATCTTTTGCTTTGTAACCTTTATTTGCTATCACAATGGAATGGACCAGCCCCAAGACAGGCACCATTAGGTTGTTTTTCAGCTCTTCAGACTGGCAATGAGCAATGTCCTATCAGTTGGCCACCCCCACATTCAGCCTCCTGGAAGTGACTTGCCACCCCCAGGTTTCATCTCCTGATTGATGGTTCAGATCTTGACTTTGCAACCAGGGGACTTTCCTATCCAGTGGCTGGATGGATCTCTGTGGCTTTGTCCAGTGAGAAGACAGGTGACCACTAGCAGGAATTGGGTCAAGATGGTGAAGATTCAGGTCAGGAGTGTTTTGTTTTTCGCAGCCAGCAGGGCTAGAATGAGGTCAGGAGATCAGTTTAGTGTCTGTTTTGAGTTCTTACCCTCTGGCTTAAAAAAAGAAAAGCCCAAGGACTGTGGCTTCCCAAGGGCTAGGACAAGAAGGGAACTGTCAATAGGCAGAGCTCCTGGGTGGTTCACACCCAGTTTCCATTAGCTTCATGAGTTGTCTGGAATTAGGAGTTCAGAGAAACCCCCGAAAGGTTCAGCAAATACCGAAATTTCATCAGGTTTCTTACCAGACAAACAGAGACCCATTGCATTGCTCAATGTCTGTGTGGTGACAATTATATGCTGTGGTGTATGGAAAAGGGGAGAAGCCATAAGTGGAGGGCATCTCATCCCGCGGTAGAGTGATGCCAAGTCTTCGTTGGTACCACACAGTGGCTTCCAGCAACCTAAAGAAAAATATTATGTTAAACTGTTTCCCTAATGTGACACTTTCTTCAAAACCGTGAAATGTTTGACTCAATAACAATATTCTAGACCTTATAATGGGATCTTGATGGACCTTTAATTCTTTCTGCTTGCTGTTAGTCTCTTGTTTTTTTCCTGGTTGGTTTATTGTTGGTGATTTTACAGAGAATGGGATCTGGGTGGCAAGCCCCCTTTATTTTGACTTGGAATTTTTTTCTGCCCGAAGTTTGAAGAGCTCTTACCCAGGAATTATTTAGGGCAGGTTTCCCCAAAGGCTGACTGGGAGTGTTGTGTGCAATTGCCACTTGGGATGTTAATTTTGATCTGGACAAATTTGGTTTCATATAAGACAAAATCTGTTGTAGTGAAGACATGATCAAGTTCAGAATTATCCAGTGCAATTAAGTGTACATTATGTTTTCAAGATGCCTACTTGGTGATTATTGTAAAATGCTTTAGTTTATACCAGCAGGTGCAGGGTACGGAGGTAACACCTTATTAGGGAATCGCAAACCTGGGACACTCTTCATTTTTTCGCAGCTTGACCATCAAAGTGGGTCATTGTTTGCTGCTTTGGGGTTCTGAAAGCAGACAGTTTCCTAAGTCACCTGTACATATTGTTGAGCACAAGCAGAAGGTGAGTTGATTGGTATTTACCCCCTACCAGATCGGTGGCACTGACCAAGTGCTACGTAGAGATCTTTTGAATGTTTTTTGTTTTTTTTTTTCAATTTATTTCTAGGAGAGAGAGAGAGACAGCGTGAGCAGGGGAGGGTCAGAGAGAGAGGGAGTCACAGACTGAAACAGGCTCCAGGCTCTGAGCTGGCAGTCAGCACAGAGCCCGACGCGGGGCTCGAACCCACGAACCGCGAGATCATGACCTGAGCGAAAGTCGGACGCTTAACCGACTGAGCCACCCAGGCGCCCCAGAGATCTTTTGAATCTTTCAATCTTGAGTGTTTATCTCTTGATATTTCCCCTTCTTTGATTTCTAGTCTCAGGTTTCTTCTATGAGACATGCTCCTTCGCCCATATATTTCCTTTTAGCTTTGAAACACTGTGAGAGTGTGATTAAGCCCATCGGCTTCGGTGCCAGGAAGAATGAGGCTCAAATCTTGAACCTGCACTTGTTAGCTTTGACAGGTGTGACTTGACTACTCTGAATTCCAGTGTTTCTATCCATTAGAAAGGAACAAAAGTGATAACAAAATGGAGTTATATATTGTCACATAAATAAAATGAGAGTATCTGGCCTAATGCCTAAATAAATATCAGCGATTATTGTCATCATCCTCATTTAATTTCTATATGAGTCTCCCTAACACAGCACAATTGTGGGGACACATTAGACAATGAGAAAATTCCTTAGCACCAGTGTGCTTGGTGTAAGGGCTGTCTCTCAGGGAGCCAAGCTGACCCTGCCTCTTTGGCCACCTTACCCCATCTTCTGTACTCAAACAGGAAGATCCTCCAACGCTAGGGATGACTGAGGAGCAGCTGCGGGATCTGAGGGGAGTCCATGACTATGCCCACAGCCACCTGCCCCTGGCTGACTCCTTACAAATTCATGGTCATACTTGACGTGGACCGCCATAGCATCATCCTGGCCACCTAATTTAGCAGGACCCTGAGCCAAAGGGAGCCGTCGACAGGCTTGCCAGACAACTTCATGCAGGAGGAACGACTATCTAAATGAAGCAATCAGATTCTCTGTGTACAGGAGAGAGGGAGAGAGAGCGCGAAGGGGAGAGAGGGATAGAGAGGAAGGGAATGAAGCAAGGGGAGAGAGAGGAAGAGGGGAAAGGAGAGAGACCATCAGTCTCTGGGCAGTGCTGGCCTCACAGGTGACCACGTTCTGTACTTTCTTTGCTTCCTTTCTTTGGCCAGCTGACAAGGCGCCATCGCCCATGGCAGATGCATCTAGCAACTGTGAGCCTTCAGCCACCTTCCAGGTTGGCCTTGACTGAAATCTCCGTGCACCATGTTCTCAAGGTAAAGACTGGTGAGGTGAAAGGTCAAGGTGGAGGCTCCTGTGAATGCATTAGAACCAGAAAGAACTTTATTAACTGGAAAACATATTATTTGCCTCTGCGCAGAGCCGCATGTGCCCTTTTGTCCACCTAAAATGCTCTTTGCCCTTTTCTCTGGCAGTCCGAGCCCCCCCACCAGATCCCTGCAGAGCCTCCTGGGAATTCACAGCCTCCAGTGGGCGGCTGCACCTGTTACTTCTGTCCCAGCCGTTGGTTATTTCTGCCGCCCTCTCTGAGAGGACGCGGTGAGAGGAATCCTGCTTCACAGACAGGATTCCGTCCGTTTGTGTTTTCCCTTGTTGTGTCTGAAAGGCCGCGTCTTCTGTTTTGTGTGTGGCTTCTGCAACTTCAAGTACTGTGCTTCGTGCATGTGGTGACCAGCGTTCGCCATGACAGAGAGCAGTAAGTGCCGCTGATGATGTACGTGTGGGGACCCTGCGCTGCATCAGATTCGCTGCTTCGTTTTGCTTCCCTCGTCTCTGTTCCTTGTGTTGATCTGAAAGAAAGGTATTTTTCATTCTTAGTTTTCAGATGAAGAAAATGAAACTCGAAAAGGTTAAGTGATTTGGCCAAAGTTGCACAGATTTCAAGCCCCCCGATCAAGAGTCCCCTGTTTGTCTTGCATGCTGAGGGCCCGTGTTTTCGATGGTCTTCTGAGGGAACTCTCTGTCTCAGGTGCTGCTGCTATTTGTGGGCTGAAATGTGAGATTTAACAATTTTATACATTATTTTGAAAATATTCTGCATTTCTGAACTAAACTTTCCTTAAATGGCTTGTAAGGAAACAAAAAACCATTTATTTGTTATCTAGAGTTCTCTCCCTATTTTGCGGTTGTGGAAAATCCAGTGGTGATTCAGACGCACGCAACCCATTTCAGAGTTGTTACTGAAGGTGTGCGGCTCCCGCTGCCTGCCCCAGGGCGGGGCCCACGACGTCTTCATACCTGCGCTCAGGGCAAACCACAAACATCGTCTGCGGCTGAAGTCACAACATGACTCACTGTGCAGTGACTCTTTGTACCTTGAATCTTATCTACATACAACACATCAGAGACAGCATTTTCAAGCTGTGTGTGTCCGTGTCGGTAGTACAACAATAATATGTAGGTTGCTAACATTCTAATCAAGTAAGGTTACTTCCAGTTGGTTTACTTTGGGATTGATCATTCCTGCTTGAGTATGTGGATACACAACGTTACAGCTGTTTCAGGCGTGTGGCACAGTGAGTCCTTAGGTGTCCAGGCCATGCTGTGCTCACCACCCGGGAGCACACCTGTCACCGAACGACGCTCTTCCAACACCGCCGACTGTGTTCTCTGGGCTGAGCCTCTCGTGCCCCTGACTTGGTCACCCCGTGGCCGGAAGGCTGGATCTCCCACCCCCTCCACCCGTTCTGGGCAACCCCGCATCCTTCCCTCTCGCAACTATCAGTTTCTTCTCTGTGTTTATAGGTCTGATTCTGCTTTCTGTCTGTGTGTTCATTTTATTTATTGATTTTTTTTAAGATTCCACTTAGGAGTGAAATCATACGGTATTTGGCTTTCTCGGTCTGACTTCTGTCACTTAGTATAACACCCTGGAGCTCCATCCATGTCGCTGCACGTGGTGCAGTCACATCCTTCTTTATAAGGATGCACATTTGTGTGTGTGTGTGTGTGTGTGTGTGTGTGTGTACACTATCCACTCCTCTGTCGATGGACACTTATGGCCATTGTAAATAAGGCACATATAAGGGTTCACCTGTCTTTTTGAATTAGTGTTTTTGTTTTCTTCGGGTAAATACCCAGTGGAATTAATGGATCATATGGTAATTTTATTTTTAACTTTTTGGGGAACCTCCACACTGTTTTCCAGAGTGGCTGCACCAGTTTGCATCCCCACCAACACTGCAGGAGGGTGCCCATTTCTCCGCATCCTCACTAACACCTACTGTTTCCTGAGTTATTAATGTTAGCCATTCTGACAGGTGTGAGGTGGTATCTCGTTGTGGTTTTGGTTTCTGTTTCTCTGATGATAAGTGATGTTGAACATCTTTTCATGTGTCTGTTGACCATCTGGATGTCTTCTTCGGAAAAATATCTATCCAGGTCCTCTGCCTATTTTTTTCATCTGATTGGGTTATTTTCTGTTGAGTTTTATAAGTGCTGTATATATTTTGGATATTAGGTTAATTGCGTTTAAAATTGAAATTGGGTTGGGGCGCCTGGGTGGCTTAGTCGGTTAAGCGTCCGACTTTCGCTTAGGTCATGATCTCGCGGTTGTGGGTTCGAGCCCCGCGTCGGGCTCTGGGCTGACTGCCAGCTCAGAGCCTGGAGCCTGTTTCAGTCTGTGTCTCCCTCTCTCTCTGACCCTCCCCTGCTCACGCTGTCTCTCTCTCTCTCCTAGAAATAAATAAAACATAAAAATTAAAAATAAAATAAAATAAAATTGAAATTGGGCCTACGTGATTCTTATGTTTAATCCATTTATCAACCAAGTAATTTTTGAGCACTGACTTCATAATTCAAGACTTTAAAAAAAAGTTACAAATAGTATACAACCCATGGGAAAACAATTATGAATTATCAGAAGGTTAGGTTCACAGAGAACTCTCTTGAGACAACAAAACACAATCTCTCAAACTCCTCCTGATTAACCGTATCCTGGTCAGGAGGCTGCGTCACAATCTGCTGTCTGGTTTCCTGAAGCCTGTGCGTATGCGCACTACATGGCAGCTGCACTTCTGTTGCAGGGCAGGTAAATGCACTTCTGAACAGGGAATGCAGGTCAGGCTGGTCTAATGGGAGCTCAACATCTTTTTGTGTCTCCTCTGCTCTAACATCCCTTACCCAGAAAATCATCTTCACACTATAGCTGCTCAGTGTGGACCTGAGATACTCACCAGCAACTGACAGATTAGCACTCCAGTGTTAATTTGGACCGAGGACATGACTGCTAGGTAAAAAGATGATTAATAGAAAATCGTATCCAATAATCTGTATTTTTTTTTCTGCTGACAGATACAGATGAAATGCATACATATGTGAGAAACATAATCAAGAGTACAGTTTTTATGGTTTATTTACAGGCAGAGCAAAGGGCCCTGCTGATCCTAAGGGACGCTTCCTTCACACCTGGTCTTCTCCCTCACAGACGAGGCACCCAGGCAGAGGACCACAGTTTCTGCTGCAGACAACTTTGCCTATACATAAGCCCTTACTCTTTAAAAATTATATAGAAGAAATAAGATTTGTAAAGCCCAACAAAACCCATGAAATTAAGAGGGTTTCAATAAATTTCTAAAATGAACAAAATGAGACTACTTGTGTCATAAAATTCTGTTTAATACTCATATTTTTAAAAACTTGTTCAGAATTTATAACATTTAAAAGATCATTGAAATGAAATAGTTAATGCATTTTAACCAAAAAGTTGATAAAATTATAAAACATAAAGTGTATTAACATTGAAATATGTGTTATCTTTCCAAACTAAATTATCAAAATAAATAGTTAAAAGAACTATTATTAAAATAATAAAAAACAAATTATTTGCATAGTCTTTCATTTCAGCATTTATAGATGAAGTTTTCCCATACGGATTTTCAATATTCTCATCTTCATATCCTACATTTGGGGGAAATCTTCTGCTTTGATGTTGGTTATAATTCAATAATTTGTCTCCATTAATTACATAAGGTCAGTCATGGGGAATAATAATAAAGTGCTGAATTTTTCAAATGATTGACATTCTAGGATTTGTTGTGTCTTTTTCTGGGTTACCATTTATGATAATGTCACTCTCACTGCAATGGAGAGAAAGAGGCGGTGCCCTGTGCAGGTCGAGGAAATGTGCATGTGACTGTTATTGTCACTTGGGACAGCAGAAAATAGGTTGAGAATGGATGAGTGAGCCTAGGTCTCACCCGCAAGCCATGTCTAAGCACCACTGGCTTCCGGCAATCCCTTCCTGATTTCATGCCTCAGTTTGGAGGAGTGAGTCATCTTAATTTGGGGATTGTGACCTGCCTCCGTCCCTATCAAGTGACCAGGATTGTTCATGGTTAATGATGCAGCACACTGATTCAAATCATTTATTTAATCCGGATGTGGAAAAGCACCCTGGGAGCAAATAAAATATTAGGACGAATGTTTCCACTGTTACAAGTTATGCAATGTACTTGACCCTTCGAGCTGAAAGCACTGTCAAGTCAGCCGGAAGCCAGCAGGTATAGGGCTTTCCAAAATGTGTAAATGTGTGCCATTGGAAGAAGGTAGATCAAATTCAGTATTTAACCTCTTGCTTGATCAGTTTCATCAGCTGGACATTTGTACTTCATCATTTGTGTTTGTCAGTGTTTTGGAAATTTTGGAAAGAATTTGGGTTTTGGAAAAACTTGACACATAGCCTCAATGATGCTTTGCCGGGCCACGCCAGGCTCGTTTCCTGCATCTGGACTAAGTTACCCCATTTAGGGCTGAGCCCATGGCGAGGATGGTCCTGCAGCAAGGTGACTAGTGGGCTCCGTGTTGAGGCAAACCAGTAGTGAGGGTACTGGGCCCCGGGGGGTGCTGGGAGCGCTCCGCAAGCCCTGCGGTCCTGCCCGGGGCCATGTCCTCACTTGGTGCCGGGCGGCCCCGCTCAGTTCTCAGCCGCTCTCCGGTCGGTACGAGGGAAGACACAACACAGTGCTTGGCCCTTTGCTGTTTTGGAATAAATGCCATTCCTTTTCTCCCCTCCCTTCCTGCCTCCCTCCCTCCATCTCCCCCATATCCCTGGTGCTCAGCCCATGTTAGAGATAAAATCCTCACGAAAAAGCAGAGCTTACCCTCTACACCTAAGGTCCTGAAACAGGGAGTGAAGCCTTTGTACTTATTGATAAACGTGTCCTTTGGACAGAAAGAAAATGCGCGAAACTTGCCCTGTCCTTGAACAGAAAGTAATGCAAATAAAATCTGGCCAAGAAACGAATCGTGCTAAGATTTTGACCCTGTACAAGCGGCTGAAGGCGGCGGTGGTTCAAGCTCCCTCCCTCCAAACCCGCACCCCCAACGAAAGCCTCTGCAGCCCCTGCGGCAGCCCAGGCAGCCCTGGCCTTTCTATGCTGGGCTCTTTCTCAAGTGAGGAGCTAAGTCACAACACAAGGGAAGCAGACAATAGGACCTGAGATAATTTCAGCAAGAAAGCTGTAGAGAGTCACCTGAGCCGGTCCTTTATTTGTGTCCACTCATTTCTTCATCTGTTCATCCATTCGACACGTTTTATTGAGCTCCTAACGTGTGGAAAGCATGAACCAAATCCTTAAGGATGTAAAGATGAGTAAGAAACATTCTTGTGCTCAATTTCAAGTGCCTCAGAAAGATATTTCTCTGCTGGTGAAAGCCTTTTAAAATAAACCCGCATCGACTTCAAGTCTGCTAACACAGTTAAATATTTTACACAGTGTATGTACATCTCATGTAGCAAAATGTTGGAGAAAGAAACCCTTTCATGTCTTTATGTGCTAACATTCAACCAAACTTGAAAGGGAAAGCAAGTTAGGGTACAGGAGCTAATTCTTTATAAGGATCTATAAGTGTAAAGATTTTCAGCTTTTTAAAACAGTATTTCTTTAAGGCTGTGATGCAGAACTCCAGGATCCATGTTCTAGTATATCACTTACTGCTACGTGGAGTAGGTTGATGCTGATTTATTAGTTGTTCTCAGTTATCTCTGGCCTTACACCTTGTGATATTAAATCAAAATTCACATGTTTTATCATAAGTGGAATTTTTCCATTTTTATTTAACATTATTGATGTCCCACAGTGGTTTTTAAATCTTGGATGATTACACTGCAGTTTGGATTTCTTTTTAACCAAGAATACTTGTAAACACATAAAAATTGAGGGATCCCTAAAGAAATTTTACTATCTGATGGTGCATCTTAGAGTTTGGTTCTATAAGGAAATTAAAAAGAATCATCAAAAGGATAGATTCTCGAAGTACAACAATCTTTAAAAGGTGACACTTGGGAGCTTCCTGAAATGCCTCTGTGTGCACGTGTGTTCGTCAGAATAGCGAATTACATTCCAGGTCTTTCCCCTGGACCCATGCACTGTGCTGCCCAAGCATCAAGGTTGGGGAGATGAGACCCAACCCAATTGCTCCAGAGTTTTCTGGGGCACTGCAGGCATCAAGACCTTTGGAAACAGAATAATGATGAACAGATCGGCTCTATTGAAAACTTCCCATTTTTAATACACTCTATTCGAAGTGATTGGTTTTGTTTTTGTTTTGACAATTTTCCCAGCTCTTTTCTGAGTTGTTTCCCTTTTAGAACATGGAGCTTTCGGTCCCATTTGGCTGGTCCTTTAGACAGCCAGCTCCTGCCTTTCCTCCGGTGCCTGCCTGGAAGGCAGGGTTCATTGTGATAACAGTGAACTCCGGCCAAGTGATTCTCCAGGTAACAGTGAATATTCTTTGGTTAAGACTATGTAATCCCAGTCACTGACCACGCAGAGTGGTCAAAGTTATAGAATTCTCCCATTTGGGAGAAAATTGATTTGTTCATTTCCTGTACATAAGGGGTCAAAACATTGTGTTTTCCATCTCATCTCTCCAAACAGCAATGGAAGCAATAAAACAGAATCAACCCACATGCTCTCTGGGGTCTTGGAAGGTCAAGGTGACACCACAGGGAGTGTGTGGTCACACCAGAAAGTTTGACTTGACCTGGTTTTACCCCCTGTGGTTGAAGAAAGCGTAAGAGTTTACCAATTGTTGGTCATTTAAACTTCAGGTGGTGAAAATAATTGCAGCGATTCACTAATAAACCATGTCGTCATGCAGGTACAAAACAATGATATTTATTGCATGTTGTGTTGCTTTCTATTACTTTCTTTCTCTTCACTAAATATTGACTAAATACTATATTATTAAGAATTAGGCAATAGAGGCATTAAATGTCTCCCTACAACCCCTCTGCTTTTTTGTTAGAAACAGAACGTGGCATTGTGGCCCCCGCTAGCACAGAAACACATCCCAAGCAGTAACCTAATGAGCATCAGGAAACTGGACGTAAAAACTTCCCTAACTTGGGCAAACATGGAGTTAGGAAGGTGTGTGTGTGTGTTTATCCACCACGTCCTAATATTTATACTTGCCAAGTGCTTTCTGCCAGAAGGCTTTCCTGAATCAACAAAAATTCTTGTAATTGGCATGTTTATTATTTTTAGGCAAATGTTACTGTTCCTTTAAAACATATTGCCAAAAAATCAAACTTTGGATAAACTCCATAGTTACTCAATTTGGATTTTAATCTCTGTGGACACTTTACACTGAACATTAACTAACTGCCAGATGCTTTGGATATTAATAACGTAAGTCACAAGAAAAGCTAACTGAACTCTTACAATGTGCCGTGCGCTTTAGGGTTAAATTCCGTCCCTAATGCTATAAGGGTGATTTTATTATCCCCACTTCACAGATGCGGAAGGCACTCTCGTCTCTCTGGCTTCAGGGCCCGTACCCGTTACCAGTACAGTGTTGGCTACTTCTTTTACATATTTCAGACAAACTGAGTTTGTTTAAGTGTAATTTAGAGCTTGTGGTGCCCCTGTGGCCCACTTTTTCACCAGAAGTGAAGTGGCCGTGCCCGTTCTCTTGTCCATTACTGCCTAGCGACCGAGGCGTCCGAACGCACATCCAGTGATGCGATCTCAGCGGCTCCAGCCTGCATCCCTTGGACACTCTGCCATGTCAGGGTCCCTTCCCCCAGGCCACTGAGGATGGGGTCCTTACAGGCTCTGCCTTCTGACCCTCTTCCCGGAGGATGCAATAAGGGAGGGATGTAACTAAGCCTTGGAAAAGGCGTCTGAAGAAAGCTTTGAGAAGAGCTGGTTTTGTGTGGCTCTCATGTAGCTCATCAACAGAGTGTCTGTAGACTTGGGCCCATTTGCTGTTGCTGCACTTGGATTTGGCCACGCGGTGGGTTTCCGCCACTGCAGGGGCCCCAAGGCCCTGAGGTCCCGCTCGATGCACACCCACCCTGGCAAGAGAAAGATGTTCTCTGTGGATGAGGTCAAAGGCCTCTAGCTCTCTGTGGTTTGCTGTCGTTTGGCTGTTCCCATTCTCAGAGATTTGTCTCCCTTGCTAATCCCCTAAAACAGCGTTCCCCAGTCTGGGTGCCGCGGAGCCCCAGTGCTGTGAGAAGCTACTGGAAAGTGGGTCTGAGCTCCAGCCCCTCCTACGGTTTCATGGTGTTGGAGCTCTGAGGAGTCCTCCAGGAAAAACTGCCCACGGTTGTGCGACTGAATGTCTCCTAAACTTGCTCAACCATAGACATGCCCCTTTCCCTTCCTCCTATTATCAGTATCAGCGGAACCCCTCTGACATCTCATGGAATTGGGGTTCAAAGCACTCCTGTGAAAATGCAGCCCTAAGACATAGGACTCCAGTGAGGAGTCTTTCTCCCCAACTTTGGGATGTCCGGATCTGAGGGAATCAGGCTTCGTAGCTTGGCCTCCATTTCTTTTTCATCCCAACTTTCACCTTGTCTCCAAGAGCTTATCTTATAATCATGAAATTATCTTTATGCATCTGGGATAAGCTTCTCCAAGAAGAAGAAAAGCTCCAAACTGTGTGCTGCACGTCAGCAAGTGTGTGCTGGCCCAGAACACAGTGTGCCGCTTCATAATGCCCACCCTTGTAAGTTTCATGTCATTTATATTAAACTTATTCCAAATTTTTATGTGAGAAAAGAAATTTCTATTAATGATGGGAGATTTGTTCATCAAAACAAATGATCAAATCAATGCATGGCTGACTTAATGTGTAATGTTTAATGAAGGACACAGCATCAATCTTCGGCCAGACCAGGATTAAATGTTCCACACCCGTAGGCTTTGGGGAGAAAATAGAAAATAATTCTGTTTGACTTCAAAATAAAACTTTTATCTCATTTTATTTTCTCACTATCTGCGAAATTTAAGAACCGGGAGCTATTATTATCTTTATTCATATCTGAAAATAAATCTATAATTTGTACATGAAGATGTACATTAAATTATAAAAGAAGATACGGTCAGTCAGTGCTGATTGTTACTGGAAAATGTACTTCTGTTTCCCATTTTATTCCTCATATTGTCACCTCTATCAGTCAGGATCCGAACGGGACCCAGAAGCCACTCTAGGTATTAAACAGAGGACTGAGTTTCACAAGTGAGGGAAGAGCTAAGAAGACAAACAGGAGTGAATCAACCTAGAAATTAGAAACATTAAGAGCCGCAGCAGCGCCTGGCGCCTCAGGGACATGAGAGCAGGTGACATGACCAAGCCTGAGGCTGAGTGATCTGCAGAGGCAGTGGTGGGGGTGGGGTTGGACTT
>NW_027527559.1:2557070-2602827 GCF_008692635.1 Crocuta crocuta
GATCTCGCCGTGGTCGCTGGTGATGACGTAGCCCCTGTACCTGTAAGGGCGCTGAGTACGGTGGTTTTGCTAGGTATTCCGTGGTTACTGAGAATTAATTAAAAATATCAAGTGCCTGCTATGTGCCAGCCATGGTTGCAAACATTCTTCAATCGTTGTGTCCTTTAATGATCAATGATCGTATCACCTGTAAGACAGGTCCTGCGATGACCCCGTCTGTAAAGTGAAGAAAATGACTTTTCTTCTCACTCTGCTCCAGCCACACTGGCCTTGATGCTTTGCTCAAATACACCAGCCACATTCTCACCGCAGGGCCTTTGGGCTTGCTCTTCTTTCTGCTGAGGACATTCTTACCCCACATAAGGTGATAGTTTGCACCTTCATCTCCCTCAGATCCTTACTCAAAAGTCCCTTCCTCAGTGAGCGCTTCTCTGCCACCACATATACACTGCACTGAAGAGCCTAAGTAACGTCATTTTGAAATTAAGGCCTCCATTAAGAGCACCCTCGGGCTGCACGGAGCCCCAGTTCCTCAGATTGCTCAAGGCTGAAGCTGTCTTCGGACCCCCTCGGATCAGCTAATCAAAAAACATTCCTGTGGTCTGAGTCAGGGCTGGGAACTGTAGACGGTTATTCTGTACAAACTAGCCAATCTCTCACCACTTGCCTGAACCCCACGAGGGCCCTTTGAACTCACCTCATAATTGGTCATTTTCAAAGGATTCTCAAAGGTCACGATTGGGTCCCGCCAACAGTAACGGACGCCTCACGGATACTGAATGGTCAAAGCTGTTACCATGGGGGCTGCTGTACAATTGTAATTGGTGCTTATGTGATGATGCCATGCGTACAACGTGTGCACTGTAACACCCCGTCCCTGACCCCATAAACACCCTGCTCGCTATTGTTCGAGGCTTCACCTCCTGCCACGACACCGGTAGGCGGGTGAGCCCCTGCTCGAGCTTGTAATAAAGACCCTTTTGTACTTGCATCGGTGTCGGCTCCTTGGGGGTCTCAGGGGACTCGCGAATCGGGCACAACAGCACCACTCCCCCATCTCTCTCTCCTGCTCTATTTTTCTCCCTAATTACCGCTCTCTCCCTCCTAGAGTGTTAGCTGCGTAAGGACCGGGATTTGGGTGTGTTTTGCTCACTGCTGTGTCAGTGAGATGAAACAAGGAGCAAGTGTGAGGGAGCTAATAAATGGCAGGGTTGGGAATGGGCGGTTTAACGGATGCCGAGGCGCGTGTGCACGGCCTCTGCGGACTTAGCGAGGAGCTGAGTCACTGGGGAGGGAGAAGAGGCCACCCCCCATCCTGCTGGCCGTGGCTTAAAAGCATTTCTTTGCCATTCCGAGGTCAGCTTGTAATGGTCCTTGCCTGAGACATGTTTTAGTGCTTGGTCATAACTTTCCTGCCAAGTTTAAGGCCTTTCTTTGACTCACTGTCGTGAACAGGGGAAAAGTCGGGAGCCCTCACGTGGTGCTGATGGACGCCCCAAGGAAATCGGTGAAATTAGTACACCTGAATTCCCAGGAGACGTCCGAGGCCCGGGCCTTCTTCCTGCGGGTGGAGCCATGACACCAGCCTGGGAGCGGGACTCACGGGAAGTCTCCGTGGGTGTCCTGTCTACTTCCCGTCTATGGTTTTCCGAATTTATCCAACTGGAGCATATGAAACCTTTTCAAGTAGTGCCCTCTTTAACGCATAGTATTATTAAGCATTATTAAGATACCTGGCGTGCAGTTTTGAGCTCATTCTCCGTTTCCTGACAGATTCAGCGACGGGCGAACCAGGGAGCACGTGCCCCAGATGCATTCCCGCCGCCTTCCTGGGACTGAAAATCAAGCAGATTCACCAAAGCAACAACGTGGCAAGTTTTTCTATCCCAGGAAATACTGTTTAAAAAAGACCCTTAAGATTGACTACCATCTAAAGAAATCAACTTTCAGAATATTTATGTGGGGATGATCTAGAAAATCTTGCGGTATTACACAGTAATTTTTCCTTCCAGGTTTCTCCTTATTTTCCAGCCATCATGCGGTAAGTTTATTTACCTTTTTTGTGTATTATTTTTTAAATCAGAAAATTTGTTGTTTAAGTAACAACTTTTATTTTAGTGAATTAGGGTAACAAGGTGAGGCCAGGCTGCTTTGAAAATAGAGCTTTCGTTTCATTGCGTAAATATTAGGGATCTTTAAATGTATTGCAATTACTCCTCTAGTTTGTTTTTCTTTCCATTATTCACTGCCAAGCAATCCAGAGTTTTCCCTTTTCCAAGATGTTTGGACAGGGCTGGGCGAGGCCAGTGTCCTGTTCCTGGTTGTCTCCTCTTGCAGCTTTGCTGAAATCTGGTGGTGGACACCCAGTAACCACTCTGTGTAATGAAGCACAGTAAAATTACAATTCGTTAGCAAGTGAGCCCAGAAAAGTAAGTCTTGACTTTCAGATGTCACGCTCGAGTAAGAATTCAAAACTAATCTCCTTTTTTCTTGCAGACTGTATTTCTTTCTTGGGGGATGGACCCCAGGTGAACACAGGCATCTCCGCCGGGTGTGTGATTCAGAAGTGGAACGTCAAGGCTCTCCCTTGATGCTGACCAGCTTCCCAGACACAGCACCTGCACAGAGTCCTCTGTGCTCTGCACTTGACCTGTGGGTGTGCCAGGCTTGTGCATAAGTGTGCAGGGGGGGCACTCTTGCACCTTACTCTAGAGTGTCACTGTAATCCACTGTTTACCTTCCAGTTTAGTGATTCCTTTTTAAGGCATGGGACCCATTCCAGCGGGCGGTACCGGGGGCGGGAGGGATCAGAAACGAGATAACCACCGGAGGGTATTTCCGACAATTATTACCTCCTCCTCTTGCACACTCAAATCCTTAACTTGTAGAAAAATAAAGATACCAAGTGTCACTGCCAACATTGTTGATTTACCACACTCTAAACTGACACCAAAGTTTTTGTCTTAAAGACTGTTTGACTTCTAGAATTTTCATAACTGTAATCCAGCTGCACTAGCCCTTTGTTCCTGGTTTTCCCGACCTGGAACCTCCCCGTGCTTTACTCAAGGGCTGGTCATGAGCATCTCTGGTTCTGTCCTGGCTAGTTTAGTTGGTGATGTATGTCTTCAAAAGTCCCATATTGCTTATGTCTGAATCAGCAGTAGACACACATTTCTAATTGGGTCTAGTGTTGTTTGCTCGTTCTACAGCTTTTCAAATTTCCAGTGCCCGGTAGGCTGGTTAGAACCATTTGTAAATACCAGCTCAGCCTCATTGTGTTAAAGGTGTCATTTGAAACCATAAACCAGTTCACCAGCTGTAAAGACCAGCTTTCATTCCAACACTTAACAGCCCGAGATAAGGACTTGTGTTGACAAGCAACTTGCCAACACGCTTCCCCAGGATGACACATCCTAATCAGCAGCCAGACGCACTCCTCTGTGAACAGTAGCCTCCGGACAAGCAGTTTGATTGTTTTCTTAAGGAATCAATTTCTGTTTTAATCTTCTGAGCAATTTTTATTTACCCTGCTAAGAACACTATGGAAACTGAACAGGGTGTTCCCATTGACCGTTCTGTGTTTTTTATTTTGCACTGTTTAAATTCTTAAGTGGAATGGGAAACTCATAAAATACTTAACGCTGTTTGTAATAGGCATTATTTTTGAAGTTGAAAAACCATGACTTTTACTTATTTTTATTTCTCATTAAAAAATGTGTCTTTGTGGGGAGATAATATTGTAATCATCCTGAGAAAAAGGCTCTTGGCTTCCTTCTACCTTCCTAGTGATTAGCATGGTATCCCGCACAGTTGATGTCCAATCAGTAGTCACTGATTTAATAGCTAACGCGGCTTTTTAAAACAGATGTGTCTCTTCTCCTTCTACACATTAAGTAAAATGTCATTTGTTTCCAGAGGTCGTTAAGGCTCCTTTTTAAATATCTAATAAGACTTTAAAAGCTTATGAAATTTTATTGGTAAAAGTAAATGATTTCTAATGAACTGATTTCCTAGAAGCTCAGTAGATGAATCAAATTCTTGGATAATTATCACTTAATCTAAAGTTAGCTGTTGTAAAGAGACTTAAAACAAATTATTGTTTTGCACTGCTGGTTGAGCCTAATCTAATCTTGAACTCATTAGAAATACCTACTGTAAGGATCTATTTGGTTCTGTTTTGGAAAAAGCATACATTTCCCTCAACTGGAGTGCCTGGGTGGTTCAGTTGGTTAAGCATCTGACTCTTGATTTTGGCTCAGGTCATGATCCCAGGGTCATGGGATCGAGCCCCATGTTGGGCTCCATGCTGAGCATGGAACCTGCTTAAGATTCTCTCCCTCTCTCTCTGCTCTTCTCCCACTTGCACACTGTCTCTGTCTCTTTCTCTCTTTCTCAAAAAAAAAAAAATTCACTCAACTGATTGCTGACATTCTATAGGCTTTTCTGCTCACCCCAAGGACTAGCCAGTGGGGAGGATGGCATTTTACTCACACGTGGATGGCCCTTCCCAATGCACCCAACCCACCCAAATCTGTATTCACGCTCCTTCTGTTTGTCTTCATGTATTCCAGACCTACCTGAGCTCTGACTCTTGATCACTTAAATTAACTTGCCTTAATCTCAGGCATTCACTCTGAAGATCATGACTCATAGTCCTCCGTCCATTTACATCTGCTGGGGACCGAAGATGGCATTAAGATTTCATGGTACTAAGTGTGTGAGGTTCTGGAAGGTAAATAGACCACAGGGCACTCATGGATGGCTTCCCTGAGTGTTGGACCTAAGGCATTTCTACTATGTAAACTTAAAAATAAAAATTGAGAAATTTGACATTGGCCATGAGCTTACCTAGACCCCAGGTTTTCCTGGATACTCCCAGACATGTGGGGGGACAGCAGTTCAGTTTTTGAGAAAATTTCTGAGAATTAAGGGGGTAGAGGCCATGCTGCATGGTGGTTAAGAGCATGAAGTCTTGAGTCTAGTGGCTTGGACTGGAAACCCGAGAGTACTGTTTATTAACTCTGTGACCTGAAGCAAGTATTTGACTTGTTTGTGACCCAGATTATTCTTCTGCAAAGTGGAAGGAAGCCTTCTGGCGGTCCTGCTTCCCGTGGCTGCCGTAGGAAGTGAGTGAGCCAGTGCCTGGCACGGAGCAGCCCCCCGACATGTGGTAGCCATCGCACTACGTTCCAGGGTCTCCCCCCCCCCCCCGTCCTGGGCCTGCAGAGAGTTCGAGCAGGACTCCTTGCCTGCGAAGGGTCACACCAGAGCCTCTAGATTTCGGCCGCAGCCTCAGTCCTGTGGATGTTCCCCGGCACCCCCAGGGCTCCGAGCGAGGGTCTGGTCCGGTTCTCCGCCTCCGGGAGACGGCGTTCCGTCTGTGACTGCTTTGGGGAAGGTGACGTTTGTAGGTCCCCGGGCTCCAGGCGCTCTGGAAGCAGGCCCAGCGTGTCTGTAAGGAAGGGAGGGCACCACCCCGAGAGTCTTCTGAGAAAGAACAAAAGCAGCTGCTTCCCTCCGGAGGGAAAACCCTTCTTCCCAGTGAAGCGAACCACTCCGTAGTCTCTGCTTCTTCCCACAGCGTCTGTAAACATGCTGAGGCCGCTTGTTTTGCCAGATGGTTTGGGGGCCCCGCTGAAATGAGAGATGGCCTCGTTTTATGTTTCCCTCAAGTTCTCCCACAAACCACACTCCTTGGGAGGAAGAGAAAAGCCGCCCTGTAAGCATGTTTACCTTCAGCTCCCCGGGAAGCGGAGCCTGTCCCCAGACGGTGACTCACGCCGCAGGTCTATAAAACGAAGGTGCTCTCCGCGGGGAGCCAGCAGCCTGCAGGCCCCGCGGCGCCATGCCCCGGGCCCTCCTCACCGCGCTGCTCCTCTGGAGCTGCGCCCGCGGCCGGTGCCTGCCCCTCCCCGGCCACGGGGACGACGACCGCTCCGAGGAGGACTTCCAGCTGGCAGAGGTAGGGCACCCGGCCCGCCCCAGCGGTGCGCCCCGGCCCCCCGACGCCCTTGCCTTGTCCACGCAGGTGCTTCCCGCCTCTCTTCCAGCGGTACCTGAGGTCCTACTACTACCCGCTGAATCCCGCTGGAATCCTGCGGAAAGACGCCGCGAGCTCCGTGGCTGACCGGCTCCGGGAGATGCAAGCCTTTTTCGGCTTAGAGGTCACGGGCGAGCTTGACGATAACACCTTGGACGTCATGAAGAAGCCGCGGTGTGGGGTCCCCGATGTGGGCGAGTACAACGTGTTCCCCCGAACTCTCAAGTGGCCCAAAACGAACCTAACCTACAGGTACAGCAGGGGCTGTCTTTCTTTAGGATTTGCTAGTTTTGAAAACAGCGTGAAATACCGAATTTTCAGCACAAGCTCTAAATGGCAGGACATGTTCGGTCCCATTTTTAAAAGGTAGGCTTTGAATATTTAACGAGAAGTTAAAGAATTCCACCAATAACGTTAATACTGTTGGTGAGAACGTCTCCTAACATCTATTATTGTTCTGTTAACCCAGCATTACTGTCTGTTGAAAGTCTCAAGGTGTTTTGTTTTTTTTTAGAAAAGAAATCAAATTAGAAGTAAAGGAGGCTTAAAAGAATTTGCAGATGTACTGTATCAGGCATATTTATTAATAGTGCTTAAAAGTGGAGAGTCATACTGTCTCTGAGAACTTTACAGAGCTGTCTCATCTTTAGGGCATAGCGATACAATTCCAAACTTGTATCATTCAGTATGAGTTTTATTAAATATCTGAATACTTTGGGGCACCTGGGTGGCTCAGTTTGTTAAGCGTCAGACTTTGGCTCAGGTCGTGATCTCACAGTTTGCGAGTTTGAGCCATGCATTGGCCTCTGTGCTGAGAGCTCAGAGCCTGGAGCCTGGACCCTCTCTCTCTGCCCCTCCCCAGCTCATGCTTTCTTTCCCTCTCTCTCTTTCTCTCTCTCTCTCAAAAATAAACATTAAAACAATTTTAAATGAAATATCTGAATACTTTAAATGTAAGATTCCAAGTGGTCAGATACTTGGAGATACACAAATGTCTGACAGAATTCATTTTGCTATCTTTCTTTGTATGGTATCATAATTGGCAAGTTCTTTGAAATGATGGGCCTCTCCCAGAACTTTCAGAGAAGCCATTGCATTTGAGTCGAAAAGCAGTATTCCAAGAAAATATATTCTCAAATAGCCCGAGCCTTCCAGAAACGTAATTGAAACTTTCTCTGTTAAATAGGATTGTGAATTACACCCCTGATCTGAGTCATTCCGAAGTTGAGAAGGCATTCAGAAAAGCCTTCAAAGTTTGGTCTGATGTGACACCACTGAATTTCACCAGACTCCATGACGGCACTGCTGACATCATGATCTCTTTTGGAACTAAAGGTAATAACGTGGAATCATTTTGGAGACAATTTTACATTTTGCTCCCTAATTGTCTCCATTCTTTCATTCCTCCTTTCTGCCATTCATCACTTTTTGCAGAATTCACCCAGCATGTGTGCCGGGCACTAGTGGATATAATTAGACCCGTAACTCTTGCTTTTGTGTGTAGAGCATGGAGACTTCTACCCCTTTGATGGACCCTCTGGTCTGCTGGCTCATGCTTTTCCTCCTGGGCCAAATTATGGAGGGGATGCCCATTTTGATGATGATGAAACATGGACAAGCAGTTCCAAAGGTAATATTTCTTATGAAGGTATGTCATGATTACTAGATTAGATTAGACAGTGACCCCCCTTGACAAGAAGTTAAGAAGCAGACTGTAAATTATATTTGACGGTCGGTTATATTTTTCAAAACAATTAAAAGTGTGTCTTATGTTTATTAGTCTCTATAAGTGACATTCCTACACACCTATGTGAAACATAAAAAGTGAGCGGTTTGGTTTAGTGGCTTGAGGGGCACGGCTAGCTTTGAATTAGGACCAACATGTCTTTCTGTCAACCAAGGTGTCGTTACTACAGATTACCTTTCGGCATGTTAAGGAAGTACAGTTTACTACTTATATATATCTACAAACTACGAGGGCTGGATAGGTAAGTCATAGATGAGTTGGGTGTGAGTCGAAATAGTTTTATTTCCTTGACAGAAATAGCACAGTTGCTATCAACTGTCTGTTTTCTGTTACATGAATTGCTTGTTTCTGACAGCGTATGTCACTGATTTTATAAACACCATTACGACAGGTCAGGATAGTGCCTTATTCCAAACGGCTTGAGATAGATCAGATCAAAGTTGTACATATAAGAGCAAAATGAAACTCAGTGTCGAATGAATTCAGTCAGTAGTTGAAGCTTCAAAAGTAAAAAAAAAAAAAAAAAACCCTCAAAATATTAATTTAGGAAGAAAAGCCAGAGTGTTCCAACTAGAACCTAACTGTGGAGGTTTACTGACTGTTGGTGGTGATAATCAGAGGTAGTCCTCATAGAGGCTAATGTTATTCACTTAAATCAAATGGATTGTTTTCCCAAAGAGTGCACTGGGCGTTGGTTGACTAATGCCTGAGCTCCAATGCCTCCAATCTGTCTTTGGAAGGAAAGGTGAGAATTTGTATATTTGTGTTCTGAATAGTACACAGGTAAGAATGATTTTAGGCAGAAAGAATAACCTCTAGTGTGGTTAAGATAGAGCCACACTAAACCTGAGTTTTAGGTTCCTGCGTGAATTCTGGGTTTGAAATATTTAGCTGAAATGAACGAAAATATTCCCAAACAAACCATGAGGGCCAGGAATGGGATCTATTGCTGGTCATTTCAATGAAGAATTGTTTGTCACTCAAATCGTGTGAGCTTTGATTGCTCTTGTGGTCTGCACGCATTGCTAAGTTGGTTGTACATTTTCTTTGAGCACAGACTCTGATAGCAAGTGGTGTTTAAGGTCAAGGTGAAACCACTGACTCCAATTCCATGTGTTTCTTTCCAACCTTTTATATATATTTTTTGAATTTAAAATACCAGTATGAAGAGGCTCAAATATTGGCCGAAAAAATGCCTAGAGAAAGTCACGTAAAAACAGTGACGCAGTGGTCTGCTAAAATAGGGGAATGTGGACCAAGCATCTCCAGAGTCTGTATTTCTTTAAACTGTAGAGTCTAGAAATATTCTGGAAGGGATCGTTTAGTTGGGATTTGTTCCCAAGTAGATTCCCAGAGACCCTATTTAGTGCATCTGCCATATTTGGTTGTCATCTCTCTTCATGGCGCCTCTTGTTCTGATGATGTTGATCTGTACCGCCCTATGTGACTTCCCATGACTCCTCCTTTAAGGCCACCACTGTCCACTTTCCTCACCTGGCCTGGAAGGACAAAGATTATTACTGTCTTCGCAGTAAATCCTCACTGATGACTAATTATTCGAGAGTGATCTGTTGATATTCTAATTATGTAGGCAGCTATAATCAAAGAGAACACTCAATTACTTATAAGGATTAAATCAATATTTTGACTCTTCCTTCAAGCAACTGAATGTTAATTTTTAAAAAATAGTAAAATAGCCAAGAAAGAGAAATAGATGAAGAAAATATCATTCCACCCACTAACTGGTCATCAGAGGACCTAGTTTTCTCATGGTTTCCTTGTTTCCTTACAGGCTACAACTTGTTTCTTGTCGCTGCCCATGAGTTTGGCCACTCCTTGGGTCTCGACCACTCCAAGGACCCAGGAGCACTCATGTTTCCCATCTACACCTACACCGGCCAAAGCCACTTCATGCTTCCCGACGACGATGTACAAGGCATCCAATCTCTCTATGGTAACTCTTAATTTATCAGTTCAAAGCCAGGATAGATACAGACATTTATTTTCAAAATTATTAATGAATTTCTCATGACCAATGTTGCTGTCCTATTTCTGTGTTGTTTTTTTAATGTTTATTCATTTTTGAGAGAGATAGGCAGTGCAAGTGGGGGAGGGGCAGAGAGAGAGGGAGACACAGAATCTGAAGCAGGCTCCAGGCTCCAAGCTGTTAGCACAGAGCCCAACATGGGGCTCGAACCCACAAACTGAGTTCATGACCTGAGCCGAAGTCGGACACTTCACCAACTGAGGCATCCAGGCGCCCCCGGGGCCTGTTATTAGAACCTGGAAAAACATCCCCATTTTTTCTTTCTGAATCAGACTACCTGCTCAAGTAGAAAATAATTCTATTCTCCAAAGATTTTGCAGGTTCATATTTGTATTTTGTATTCTGAGACTCTCAAGACACCTCTGACTTAAGGAAGGAAAGTATTCAATTCCCCATTTGGCCAGCAAAGCAACTAGGCCCTGCAACTTAGGTAGAGAATCTCTAGGACTGAGGCTGAGGGTCAAAGTGAGGTCTCACTGGCTCCCGTAAATCCCGGGTGTTCCTTCAACCGCGTCAGTTTGCCACCGTAGAAACCATTCAAGTGGCCTGTGGCAACTTAACCAACATCTACCGGGACCGTGGTAAGAATCCCTTCCTCTTTTTCTTTCCTTCCAAATTTCTAACCATATTTACAAAGTAGTTAAGCCTCTCCCCAGACGAGCGCACCTGCCATGAGGAGAGCTAAAGCCACAGGGCAGGGTCATCAGTGGAAACCCTTTGCAGCACCGAGCTCAGCACACCTGCTGCATCCCCCTCTGCGCTGAAGTCTGCGGGAGCAGCCGGCGTGGGCTGGGCCAGCTTCTCTCCTTGCCTTCCAGGGTTGTGAGCAGGGCGTGTGCAGGGGTAGCTAGGATGAACTCAGTGCAGAGAAGGCAGCTCAGACCTGTCACTGTGGCCGGCACACGTGGGAGCCAGGGGGTGCGGGGAGCCACACACTCGTGCCATTCGAGGGCTGCCGGAGGCCTGGCTGGGCACGGAGAGCGGTGCTGGCGCGGACGGGGGAGGCAGCCATGGTGGACAGGGCAGGGCCAGCTGGTGACAGCTGAGGTGAAGCTCCCTCAGGGACGCCGAGCCACCAGAAGTGGCTCCAGTGTGTCTCTGGGGAGCAGCCTGGTAGGAGCTGGTGCACAACCCGGGGCGGGTGTAGCCCACCCATCCCTATCACCAGCCTCAAGACACCTGAGCTTGGAGTTGAGAAGGGTGTCCAGGGGTCTGCAAGAGCGGGTGACCCGGGGGGCAGGGAGCAGAGTCGCATCGTGCGCGTCATGACGCTGGAGCTGAGGACCTACTGCCCTCCCCTCAGGGGACCTGCCTGCTGCCCACTAGCAGGCTCAGGTCACAAGAGGGGCCATCCTCACCACCTTCTGTCGTTCATGTCGTGACTGCAGGCCCAGGAGATGATGACCCCAACCCGAAACATCCCAAAACGCCAGACAAATGTGACCCGTCCTTAACCCTCGACGCCATCACCAGCCTCCGAGGAGAGACCATGATCTTTAAAGACAGGTACTCATGACCCTACCTCATACGATCTGCGAGTCACAGACACTCGTGAGCTGGATCTGCAAATTGCCGAGCATCCGGTCAGATTTCCAAAGATGAAGTTAACAGCAAAAATAAGAGATCTTTGGGCAGTTTGGGCTTGTTTGTTTGATTTTTTAAACATTTCAGATGAAATAAATGACTGACAGATAAACATCTTACTTTTAAATGGGGAGTCTTGGCCTTATGCAAACCCTCTTTACAACTTTGGTTGTACTCGTTCTTATAAAGATAACCAAGTAAATGTACAAGTCCAGTGCATTTATTTTAAAAACATGAGTAGTGAAATCAATTACCATATTAGTAAACTGTTACAATGTCCACGTGAATTCCTTTTGGTTTGGAGAGAATTTTGTTCTGGTAACATATGTGGGAATTTGGGAGAACAAGTTCGTTATAACCTAAACCTACCTGTGGGTAATGAACCATGAATTTTTAACGTCCTATCAGAACACTGTTCTAATGAAGCTGATTTTTTCATTTGCTCATTTATTAATCCATCGATTAATTGAGCTCTTATCAGTGATCCAATAGCATCCCCACCTCCCCTGTTAGAGCCCTGACGACACTGTAGCCCAGAAATTTCTTACGCAGCTGTTTCCCAGGCCACTCACTTGGAAGACGTACTTTTTGTAATCCCGGTTTTCGTTCGAGAGCCTAACCCAGCGCCGGGCGCGTTTGCTCGGCACTTGCGAGATTTGCAAAACTGAACAAAGCATGGTCTCAGCTCACAGAGGCCGCAGGGCCCTCAAAGGCTCTGTGAGAGTTCAAACCTCCCGACTTCAGGCAGTGGCCTGTCCAGCTGGCCCCGAAGGGAAACGTCCACAAGTGACGATTGCTCCTGCTTCCCTGTGTGGGTGTGGACACGGGTGGCTGGCAGCAGCAAAAGCGTTTGCACTTCAGAACTAAGACAGCAAACTCTGCATCTCCCCCTTCCGTTAGGTTCTTCTGGCGCCTGCACCCCCAGCAGGTGGACGCAGAGTTGTTCTTAACAAAGTCCTTTTGGCCGGAACTTCCCAACCGCATCGACGCTGCCTACGAGCACCCTTCCCGTGATCTTATCTTCATCTTTAGAGGTAAGCCTTTCTCCGCGAGGCAGGGACGGGACTGCTGCTGCCAGAGGCTTGGCAAAATGAGCCTCCTCAGAAAATACCCTGAAGAAGAACCGAGCATAACAAAACAGAAAGCAGAATGTAGCTGGAGCCCTTCTACCAAATGTCCCCACACGTGATGAATGAAAAGTCTACATTATTACTTACCGTTACAAATCTACTGTTTGTTTTATGGCGACCATGCCAGTGTTTCCTTATTTCTTCTTAAAATTTTTTTGCTGAGCAAACCTGATAACAATGTACATTTTGAAAAATGGAAAAAAACTATTGTCCATAATTCCCTCTTCTGAAAAGTGAGTTTATTTCATTTTCTCACTTTTTTAGTAGTTCTCCACCATATATATTTTTGAATATTTATTTTGATAATGTATGCTGATTGTATTTATTTATTTAATGAATATAATTTATTGTCAAACTGGCTTCCATACAACACCTAGTGCTCATCCCAGCAAGTGCCCTCCTCCATGCCCATCACCCATTTTTCCCTCTCCCCCACCCCCCACCCACCTGCAGTTTGTTCTCTGTATTTAAGAGTCTCTTATGGTTTGCCTGTCTGTTTGTATCTATTTTTTCCCCTTCCCTCCCCCATGGTCTTCTATTCAGTTTCTCAGGATCTACATGTGAGTGTACATACATTTTAATATTTTACTTGTTCCCTTGACAAAATCATGGATGGTTTTCCAAACCGCTACTCCGTCTTCATGATCATAATCCGTAAAGGCTACCAGCATTCTACTAACATCATTTCTGTTGTTTGACAATTATAATCAACACTCTCATAAAGTCACTTTCAAGAGAAGGAAGTAACAACTTTCAATCTACTGTGCTGTTCCCGCTGCACTCCTTATTCATGACGAAATCTTAATGTTCTTTTCACCCAACTCCAGATTAACATTCAGAGGTAATAAATAGCCAAATAATTATGGTGTTTCGCTGGTAATTATACTCATAATTAGGAAATGAGTAGGAACCAGTAGATCCTGTTTCTGTTTGACAGATGTTTATTTCTATGCTACATAAATGGGGTGACCACAAATGCCAATTTATTTCTAAATGCATAAAATGAGTCTTTCTTTGTTAAAGTAAATATCTACATAATGGGGGTCCTAATAGGTTCCCTGGCATAATAAAACCATTCTTTCATTTATTCTAGGCAGAAAATTTTGGGCTCTTAATGGTTATGACATTCTGGAAGGTTACCCCAAAAAAATATCCGAGCTGGGATTTCCAAAAGAAGTTAAAAAGATAAGTGCGGCTGTCCACTTCGAGGACACAGGGAAGACGCTCTTCTTCTCGGGAAACCAGGTCTGGAGGTATGGCCGCCATGTTTACTGACCCATCACCGGTGCCGAGCAGGCGGACTGAGTCCCGCTCACTCTCACTAGTTTAAATTATTATCTCATGCACTGTTTAAATATCAGGAGAGTCACGTTAATCTCCGCTCCATGTCAGCTCCTGAGGGCAGATCCTCAGACAAGTATTTAAAAGTCTCAAGTGCTCTTGAAAGCACATGTGTGTACATGCAGGGCCCATGTTCTTTTCTTTCTTGGCCACTCGTCGTACCTCAGCCCTGCTAAACCATCTCTGTTACTTTGACATCTTCATTCTCGCTGGTCTTCCTCCTGGCTCCTCTTTCTCATCATGTCCTAATTCACATGTAGCTCCATCTTTTGTGGTCGGAGAGGACGCAGGAGCAGGTGCAGGAGACGGAGACAGAGAGCTCTGCCGCTGCCTCGCGTCTGCTCACCCACCGGAGAGGCTGGCCAGGAAGCAGCTAGGCCCACAACTCTTAAGTCAGCCCCTTTGTGAAGGACGGGTGGAGTTAGAATATTTAGGACATCTGTAGATATTGAGGCGGCTTTGACACTGGCAACAATGAAGAACCTAGAGCCAGATAGATAGCTAAAGATAGGTAGATGAGAATATATATATTTCATATATATAATCATTTATATATATATATATGATTTCAGGATGTGTTTGGTTGGTTAGGGCACACATATATATGTATGTATAAATATATATATATATAGCGGGAGAGAGAGAGTCTCATAGGGATCCCATACTTGAAAGGTTTAAATTAGTAGCTCTACTTTATCTGTACACACGTGCACGCACACACACACGCACACACACACACACACATGCCCTGTATACGGTCTCTTTGCCATTTGACTTCTTTGTTTCTGACAGTGGTGGTCCCTACTCCCTAAAGATCTCCCGGTGTTCCACGTTGGTCCCCATGCCCGGCACAAGGTCTGTGGTTCAGTGAGGGCGTATGACTCCCCAGATCTCAGACGTGCTGTATCCGCATCCGCCCATTTGACTGGAAGGTCTTTGCCTGCATCTCTCCCTCTTGAAACTCTGCCCACTGGTTCAAGTTAACTGGAAATACTATTTAACTTCAAGTCCTTTTCGAGCCCTTGAGACTTCCCCCCCCCCAACCCCCCGCCATGTACTCCCACGCCACTCTCTGCGTGCTTGTCACCATGCCTAGCGTCTGTGGCTTAGCGCTGCGGTGTGCACAGGTTCTAGCCATTTCCACTTCCAGCTCTGGTCTCTCACCTGCCAGAACGTCCTTCAGGGACAAGAGACTCCTCAGTAACAGTAACAGTAACAGTAGTAGTGACGGGCGCCGCTCTGGGTGGGCTGCACGATGTGTTTGGAGGGTGGGGATGCCCACGCGAGGGCGGTGGATGCTGAATCGCAATTATGGGGGGCAGGGCTGTGCTCCCCTCCTGGCGTCAGCGCTACCATGTGCCCCTGTGACTTTAAGTTAGAGAAATTACACTTCCGATATTCTTGCGTCCATTACTGCACTTAGTGAGCTGTCCCACCCGTGGTGGGACATCAGTACACCGTTGTCCAGGGCACCAACGTGTCTGTGTTTCGCTGTAAGGACACCTTCCTAATAACACACTTTTATAACAGATATGGTCTGTGAGGTGGAGAGAGCTGGTCACTGTCTTTACAAAGATGGCCATCGGGCAAGTCAACCGATACTCAGGAAACACCCACCGCACACTCAGTCTCGTGATTCCTAATTTGAAAAGGTCGCCAGATGTCTTAAATGGACTTAAAATTTTAAAACTCATGTCACTTTCGAAAGGTGTCCTGCTAGCCACTGTATCATTCCTAAGAGAATTTCTCGGCAATACGACCTACTTAAGAGTGTCTTTTCCTCACTCTATAGCCATGACGACAGCAGGCACGCCATGGACCAAGACTACCCCAGGCTGATAGAGGAGGAGTTTCCGGGGATCGGTGACAAAGTGGACGCCGTCTATGAGAAAAATGGTAACTAGTTCCGTCACTAGGGCTTTCATTTCCCTTACAAAGCAGGTTTATCCAGACTTAGATGCTCTAGTGAATGTGTGGCAGCTGAGCGCTTAGCGTGACCACTTACACAGGCAGCAAATAAAACATAACATGCTTAGAATAAGTGAACATGGTGCTTCAATTATTGCTAATTCTCCAAATAAAAGACACCAGACTTTAAACATTATCTTAAATTGTGCTTAGTAGTGCCAAGATGCAAAGATTATTGCCATAATTTAGACCAGGGGTAGGGTGCGGTGTCGTTTATATAGAGGGAAAATATCTACCATCATTATATCATTTTTGCCTTAATTTTGAAAAGAAGTATTTTTCCAAACTTAAAACAAATAACTTAAATCAACACAACAAGCGTCCATAACGGAGCTCTTGGCAAGATGACGATTTCAAGGGGACAACTCAGGAGACGCGAGAAACTTGTACATTTTTCCCTGAAACCATGAGCAAAATATTTTTTTTTTTGCTTTGGAAACTTTCGTTATTTTATTTTTTTTTTTTACAAATAGTTTATTGTCAAATTAGTTTCCACATAACACTCAGTGCTCATCCCCACAAGTGTCCTCCTCCATGCCCATCCCCCCTCCCCCCCACATCCATCAGTCCTCAGTTTTTGTCAGCATTCAAGAGTCTCTCATGGTTTGCCTCTCTCCCTTTCCCCCACCATTTCCGCCCTTCTTCTCCCCCTTGTTCCTCCGTCAAGTTCCTCCTAATCCTCCTATACGTGCAAACATATGATATTTGTCCTTCTCTGCCTGACTTATTTCGCTCAGCATAACACCCTCAAGGTCCATCCATGTTGCTACACAGGCCAGATTTCATTGTTTCTCATTGCCATGGAGTATTCCATGGTATAGACAAACCATATCTTCTGATCCATTCATCTGGTGATGGACACTTAGGCTCTTTCCATGTTTTAGCTATTGTGGAGAGTGCTGCTATGAACATCGGGGTACATGTGCACCATGAGCAAAATATTAAAGCGTTAGGGGAGTTTTAAACATGTGTTACCATGTTAAAAAAAAAAATGGGATCTAATGAGTTGCACTAACGTGAGCTGGAATAAACGCTTATTGTTTCCAGACTCTGAACTTTCCTGTTTGGTCTTTATCTTACAGGTTACATCTATTTTTTCAATGGGCCCATCCAGTTCGAATACAGCATCTGGAGTAACCGCATAGTTCGAGTCCTGCCAGCAAATTCCCTGTTGTGGTGCTGAGTGTCTGTTAAATACTGTTGTTATTTAAATCCTGGAGAGCATTCAGACNTTTTTGCCCGTTATGGAAGATAAAGAAGATAGTTTCTTTTTGTATTCAAACATTTCAGGTCTCTCAAAAATATCAAAGAATTAAAATTTTTATCATAATGATCTATCACTCTTTCATGACTCATCTGATTAAGAATCAAAGTAGTATTTTAGCCCTATTTCGCCCAGGTAATTGTTTTAATTGTCCAGTTTACCTTGGATATACAGGCTATTTTCTGAAGATACAGACTTGAACACAACTTATGAACTGGAAGTATGCTAAGACGGAGAGATCCAAAATAAAGACAACACTCCGTCGGACCACAGTGCTCTTGAGGGTGTGAGCTGTGCTTTTCGCTCCTTCCTTTCCCATTCCTGTGACCCCTCAGCACGTTTTACCCCACCTGGCACGGCGTTCTCACTCAATACAGGAATGGCCACCGAGGGAAGAACATCTTGTTCACAGAAATTCAGTGCATTATATTTGCAGAATGTTTTAGGAAGCATTTATATTGCTTCTAATAAAAAAGATGTTTTCAATAGACAGCAGTGTAGTTTGTCTTTTGGTATAATTTTACACATTCCTCACACAAAGAGGGTCCATTTAAATCATTCCTCTTTCTTGCCCATGTTTCTCGGTGAATGTAGTTGGCTCACTGTTTCTGTTTCGTTTGCTGGTAGGGAGACTAAGTCCAGAATCTAGATGAACTGCCGGCTGTTTCCTCCCAGTGCACCCCTCAGAGTTGGGCTCCATGCTCGTCATCTTTCTTGACTGCGCCATAGGGTTGCTGATTTCTAAGGCTTGCCATTGGAGTAAAACATGCCCGTCCATCCATCTGTCTATCCATCTTCCCATCTGTCTGTCCATCCATCTGTCCATCCGCCCATCACCCATCTGTCCATCCATCTGTCCACCCCTTCCTCCCTCCATCCACCCAGTAAATCTTAGTTGGGCACCTCTGCTGTGCCAGGAACCTAAGTAGGTGCTGTGGGTACAATGAAGAGTAAAACCTTACTGCTTTCTTGGGGCTCACCATCTGGTTGGGGAGATGGGCATTGATCACGGAAGTATGAAATTCAGCTATGATGGATGCTGTAAAGAAAAGACACATGGTCCTCTGAGACCCTCCAGGAAGAGGGATCTTACCTGTGGGATGGGGTGAGGGAAGCTGGAGGAAGTCCTCCCAGTAGAAGAGCCGCCCAAGAGCATCCAGCAGGAGCATAAGTGGGTTGGTGAAGAGGCTCAGGAAGGCCTCCAGGTCAGCCCTCCAGACTAAGGAGGACTTGCTGGAGCCCAGTAGAGAGTCACGGAGGTGTTTGTGACAATGTCTGCAGACCAGACGGAAAACTATACCAAGGAGTCCCTGGATTCCACCCTGTTCCCCTGAGGCCACAGAGAATCCATGCTTTTCTCGGTGATAAACAAGCAAACAGAAAGCTTATTGACTTCTAAGACCTGTTAGTTTAAAAAAGCTACAGAAAGCTCATTCTAAGGACCAGCATGTGACTATCTAGTTCTTAGTAACTGAGCCAGCTGATGGAAATCCTGACATTTTCAGCACGTGGGTGCGTTTTCAACATTATTCTGGGAGGAGGTGGGCGCCTGTCTCTGTAAGAAGCTAGGAAGTCTCTCTTGGCAGCCTCTCTCTGGCCCTTGGCCCGGTGGATTGCCCTGGTGTGGTTCAAGGCCACTCACTGCCCCCAGACGCAGTCTTCAGCAGATGACTCAGCACTGGGGGATACTTCAGCTCCTCTTTGCATAGGAAAGGTTGTTTCAGTTCTCCAATGTGTTCCTGAGGCTAGCAGCATCACTATCACCTGGGAACTTGCTAGAAATGCACATTCTGCACCACCCTCGACCTGCCACACGAGGGACCATGACATAGGATCCAGAAATCTGTGTGTCAGTAAGCCTTCTGGTCCCGCGGCCCTCAGGAAGTACTTAAGGAAGTGCTCCAAGCAGCACTTCTGAGAGATTGCATGACTGTTGCAGCAGCTCCCAGCTTCCTGGCAAGATCTTGAGCAGTGTTCTAGCCCTCTTCCGGAAGATTCTTGGTGCGTGCTGACATATAAAAGGCTACAAGTGGTCCGGTGGAGAAGAAACTATTTAACTTTGTGGAACAAGATTTCCCAAACATATCTGAGCATGGAAGATCATTTTCTTTTACTTTCATTTTTATGGAGAATGTTTAACTTGATTTCAGAAAAAACTTCATTTGCTTGCATGTTTTCTCTTCTCTAGATTAAATATGTAGATAGATAGGTAGATAGATGTATGGGTAGATAGAGATAGATGATAGATGGATAGATGGATGGATGGAGAGATAGATGATAGATAGACGGATGGACAGATGGATAGATACATAGAGAGATGATAGCTACATAGATAAACGGATGGATAGATAGACAGGTAGTAGATAGATAGATAGATAGATAATATATAGACATAAAAAGATAAAGATATAGATATATTGTCGGGATTATTTCCCGACTCCTGTCTCTGCTCCAGTCTTGCAAATTCCCAATTTGATTGGTGTTACCTAGATCAGTGTCCTTCCATTGTGGCCAGATCCTCAAATTCAAATACCAAATGTCTATTTGGAGCTTACCAGTGGGAGTGAGAGTGGTATATAAGAAAAGCTCGTTAGGAGTTGAATAGTTGGTCCTCCTACGATCTGCTGTAGAATATGTTAAAGTACAGAGAGCTCGCTTGTTCACACAGATATTCATGCACGCCATGAGGAAACCAAGTGACTTTTTCTCGAGAAGCAATACCATGTCCACAGATGTTGGAGGACGAGTAAGAGCTCCTGGCCAGCCCCTCTCAAGTGGACTTGCAGCTAGTAAGTCTCTGCAGCACAGACAAGTTTGAAGTGAATCTACAGTTCGGATGGGTTTGAAAGCAGGGCAGCCGACAAGATCCCATGCGGGTGTAACAGATTTTGCCCCTGAAGTCATCCTGGGAGAGTTTTCACGTCAGCTTAAAAAGAGTGTCCTGCATCCCCACATCCTCGTGTCAGAATAAAAATGCCAAAACATAGATGGCAGCCCTTCATGGAAGGATGTGGCCACTGTCCCTAGTCCCAGTCACAGAAAATAACCTGATTGCACGGATTCATCACGAGGCTGTGGGCTTTATAGTAGTTCCACTAGGTGGCACTGACAATACTCTTGAAGATGGTGAAATGTTCAGATAATTGGAGCAAGTCACCAAAATAGTGCTGTGTTGTTTAATGTAGTGAGGAGGGGCTTGGCCAAGTCACTGATGGTTGAATTCCTGACATTATGCTATTGATTTTGGGTAGGGTTTGCGCCCCTGTCGCTGACCCTCTCAGCTCTAAAGCTTTCACGGAGATGAGAGTCAGAATGGTGTGTCCTGCCAGGCCACCAAGACCTGTGGCCAACGCTTAGAGCTGGCGCTTGTGAGTCACACAGGCCTCTGGATGCCAGACTCAAGCATGAACCACAAAATACACAGCGTTCGCAGAGCCCAGAGCAACACACTGAAGAGGAACCAAACCAGCTGGCAGCAAAGAGGAAGAAACCCCAGTCACTCGGCCGATCACCTGGGACAATCACCTCTTAGAGGAAGAGAAAGCTTAAGGTTCCAAAATTTCCTTCTCTCACATGGTTTAGTTTTTCTCATTTTTTGGGACTTTTTGTGCCTGATATTCTGGAGTGTGCCAAATATTGACCTCGCATTCCTCACTGCTCATAGAGCACTTTTATTTTGTCTACATGGACAGAATAATGCCCTAAAATTACATAGTCAGAGGAGGAAAAATGCCCTTATGTGTAAAATTCATTATAACCCCCTCAGGAATCAATAATTTAATAATGGCACCACACATCAAATGAGCAGGAAACATCGTTAAGTACACGGTATCCAGCCAGTCGCAGAGTTTCTGAAGTCTTGGTTGTAATGGAGCTGGGTTCACAGGGCTCAAAACCCACCTGTTCAATGTTAACAGTTGTTCAGGAGTGAAGATACTACTGTTCTCCTAGCTTCACCCTGGGTTCAAGGACATCATCCAAGCATCCCAGCTATGTCCCTACCTCCTGTGCCAAAAAGACTTAAAATCGGTAGTAAAAGTGGGTGTTTGTATATTTGCTTTTTTATTTTTATTATTATTTTTAAGTATTTATTTATTTGGGGGAGAGCGCAACCAAGGCAGGGCAGAGAGGGGGCCAGAGGATCCAAAGCTGGTTCTGTGCTAACAGCAGAGAGCCTGATGGGGGATCGAACTCATGAACTGCAAGATCATGATCTGAGCTGAAACCAAGAGTTGGAGTCGGTTAAGCAACCGACGGAGCCACTTAGGCGCCCCTGTGGCCCTTCTAATTCTATGTGAAAAGGATTTACTTTCTGTGGTTAAAGGCACAGCCCTTCTGGGTCATGTGCTTTAGCTCATCTATGCCCAGTGGCTTGTGCTGGCAAAGCAATGGATTCTGAGAGCTCTGAGTGCCTCTGAGCACATGGCGTACGGTGTGTACGCTTATGTTGGCTCTGTTTCTGGAAAGTCCTGGTCTGGACCCTTTCAAGCCGAGCCGTGGGCCTGGACACTGAACTGTCTTCACCTCAAGCCACGCTCACTTTTCTGACTCCACTCATCCGGCTTTATCCCTTAATAATTAAGATCCCTGCTAAGTAGTTTCTTCCTGGTTGTGTAGGGAGCTTCTAAACTGATGTATGGCCTGAGTAACAGCCAGATAAAATGAAGGCCAATGAAGCAGGGCCATGTGGAAGTGCAGTGCTAGACCAGGTTTTACAGCAGCAGTGACAGAAGCAGAAAATTTGGGCAACAAACTGACTCGGGACTTTATGTAGGATTAGCTGGAAAAGGAGTCCATAGGTCAGCTGTTTTACTAGAATTGCATTATCCACTGTGTAAATGTGCTTTGTTTCTGTTTGGTGTTTACAGTGAAGTTGAAAACATTTCCTGAAATCTAATAATGCGGCCGGTTTGGGGCTGGGGGACATGACAATATTGTCTGTCCTTTCTTTACTGAAGATGAAAAAATTAGAGGAGCCAGTTAGATCATCTGATTCAGTCTTTCGTTTTACAAATGAGAAACTGAGGCCAGGAGGGAAGGAACGGTTGCTCCAAGATCACAGAGTCATGTTGGAGACGATCCATAGAAATCATCACACTCTCTCCCTCCGGCTTGTTAATTCCCCTGCCTTCTGCGGGCCAGCGCACTATGCGTGGGGACACCCATTACTCATCAAGGCTCACGAAACATACTTCATTCTTCCAAAAGGAGACCAGTAGTGCGGTGGTTCAAGGGGAGCTGTGTCTATATGACTCCGGTAATTGTCAGGCCAGATTCTCAGTCTTTGTGGCCAAACCTCTCCCCATAGCTGAGGTCACTTGCCCTTGACTGACCTTGGTCAGGAGCAATTGAGGGAGAGCCAGTCCAGCCTCCTGGGATCCAGCAAGGTATTTTCTCTGCCAGGACAACTTTGGCTTTGCATCCAATTTTGACAGCTCAGTTTTTGTGTTTTTCTTGAGTTGGGGCCCCTACTTTTGCTACAGACTGTCTGTAGCCAGAATCCCCACTTTTCAATACTCTGTGCCCAGTGCATTCTGCATGCTTTTTGCCACATCTTGGGTAACTCAAGTTCTGGTCCTTGCCTCCACCCAGAGGTTGGGTCCCCCAGTGTATCAATGAGGGGCTGGCTTTTTTTCTTCAGTGAAGACATAAATACTGAGACAAATACATACAACTGTCTGAGTTTTGTTTGGTCCGTCCTGAACGTCTTAAGTTTTTCTTCCTCCTCTTGCTCTCTGAGGTCAACTTGGCTTCTTACAAAGAAAACAGCTGTTAGCTCCAAAGACCTGTGCTGGCTCAGTGCACCTCCTGCCCCCAGAGCCTTACTCTGGGCAGCGTCAGCACAAAGACCATCACAACCTTTCCTGCTCCCGGCTATCGGTGTCATCTCCTAGAACTATCCAGAACTATCCAGGTTCTCCGAAGCCCTCAAGACCACCTTGTGCCTGTGCCTATCCCTGACATCTGTGAGAGGCTCTCTTTCTAGCAGATTCTTTTCTCTTCCTCTCTGCTTTGTTTGGCACTCCAGGAAACCTTCAACCCATAGGTACAGACGCCCGACCCTATGCACCATCTGCACCCACTGTATGCAGTAGCCCCCGGCCAGCAGGCCAGCACTCGGGACAAACACATCATGGAGGCGCCCTCGCTGGTTGAACAGGCCAGTGCAGGAGCCCATCCAGGCCTTGGCAACAGGGAATTCAGGGGACCCACGATCTAGAGCAATGCTGTCCAACAGAAATATAACACAATTCATGTACGTAATTTCAGATTTTGTAGTAGCCGTATTAAACAAATTAAAAACAAACATAAAATGAGCTTTCATGATATGTTTTATTTACCTCAATATATCCAAAATGCCAGTATTTCAAATATAATTAAGATTTTAAAAAATTAATGCTGAGATATTTTACATCCTATTGTTCGTATGAAGTCTTTAGAATCCAGTGTGCATTTTTACACTTACAGTGCATCTCAGTTCTGATTAACCGCATGTCCAGCGCTCAGTAGCCTGATGGCTGTGAAGGGCATGGACACAGGAAGGCCAGGTGGCCAGCACCATGGAAGACTGTGGCCTCTGTCCATCCCTTCAGTTTCTCTCTTCTATTAGCCGCCTGCTGTCTTTCCAATTAGATTTGTGATTCCAAATCCAATCCCAGTCTTGTGAGAGCCCGCAGCCTGCAGCTCCTGTGCCCTCTCCATCACCTCAGCCTACCAACCCTTTGCCCTTCCCTTCGAGGTCCCGAAGGCAGAGGAGCCGTTGGAGGGACACGCACAGCCATCTGAATGTGAAGTTTCCAACTCAGGAGGATGGGTGATAGGGAGATTTGGCACTGGGGAGGCCAGAGCTGGTGCTATAAGGTGGACAGGTACCATATATGAAACAGTGTGCTCCCTGGCAGCACCTAACCCACCCGGGATCCTTACGAATGGGGACAGGTACTGTCTATGACACAGTGTGTCCCCCCGGCAGCGCCACACTCTCCCCGGATCCTGGTGGGTAGCCCGTAGGGAGACTCAGCCTCTCAGGTTTCAACTATACAGCACATCCTATCGGAAATGACATTGTAATAACAGTACTGGACATTCACACTTTTCCAGGTGCCACAACTGTTGAAGCGTTTCACGTGTGTTCATTTACTTACTGTCACAGAAGTTCTGTTTCCCTTCCTACTTTGTAAGTGAAAAAACCAAGCACAGAGAGATTCAGGGCCTTGTTCTAAGTCACACAGCTGGTCTGTGGGAAGTTTGGGATTTGAACCCAGATATAAAGACTGAAATAATGCCCGTGTGGCATTTTGTGGACCCCCAGGAAGGTAGCAAGTACAAGTGCCAGGCTGCTACTTGAACAACGTGGAAGACAGGTGGGGGGTGGGCCGGGGGGGGTGGAGCCACGGCTCTTGCTAAACCAGAGACGTGAACGTGGAGCTCACGGTCAAAGCAAGAACTAAAGTCACGCTTCTGGATTTGCAGCTGTAACTTGTAAGCACTTCCTGTTCTCACAACCCACAGGCCACTTCTCTTCAGTCTGGTTGAATGGGTGTTTCTGGATCTGCTCTACTTCTTGAGGATGTGAAATTCTGTTTTAGAATTTTCAAGAAGGAGCACTATGTAATTAACAATAAAAACATCAATCATTCCTCTAGATTTAGAAGTCCTGCCCCTCTTTGGTTCTGGGAAAAGTGACGGTTATTCTTACGGTGGTGAAGACTGACTGGTGAACAATCATGCAGTCCAGGCCGATAGTGGATATCAGCATGGGGATGCACTAGCTCAGACAAAAGGAAAGAGTATCCAATAAGGATTTATTATTATTTGTCCATAAAATATGCCTTCAGTCTTACTGGAGGAAATAGTTTTGTTTTTTTATTACTAGATGTCTTACTTAGGCTAGTTTCAAATTCTATCTGTTATCTCCTAGATCTATCTCAGGGGAAAGACCCAGTGGCTTCTGATTGCAAGGAGATGAGCTGATCATAAAGGATTTCTTCCGAGGAGGGGTAAGGACTCGACTCCACAGGATGACAGAGACGCTGCACTCTGGGGTGCGGCCCACCTGAGACTCAAATCCTGTTGCGCCCTTAGGATGGGCATGCACAGGGGCTGTTAGCATCTGGCCCTTTCCTAGACCCCTATCGTCCTGCACTCGCACCACTCAACCATGCCACGTGGCCCGTCCGCTGAAGCACAAGGTGGTCCTGTTTTCCAACCACGTATCTGCTTTTATTTGTGCATCAGGAACTGAATCAACTCTGAGCACTCATACCATCGCCCAGAACACCAAATCCTGAGTCTAATCCCATTGTCGTAAAACCATCTGGAGCAGATGTAGTCATTCCCTCAACTGCACATTCACACGGCCTCGCCCGTAGTTACAGCACGGGTGCCTGTCTCACTCTCACGCTGCCCTGAGGATGCGCTGGCCCATCTCTATGCCCGTCTGCAGCCTTCAATTCCTTAATCCCACCTCCCTGGGGAGAGGAAGAAGCTATGTTAAGGTGTTTCTTCTGGCGGTATAATCACTGATGATTCTTTACTTGGGGAAGAAGAGTTAAGGCTTTAGTGCCAGGGGCAAAAACACACCCTGTGGAAGCCTGGGTTTTATACCAGCTGAGTGCCTGTTACTGAACATGAAATCATGGTAATCAGAGTTGAGTCACGCTCGGGAAGGCCCTCGCTAGATGCCCTCTAGACTACCCGTCGCCCCCATTTCGTAGAGTAAGCTCTAAGTAGCTCTATGTGCATAGCAGACTTCTGCTTTACTGAGACTGTTGGTATATTTCTCAGACAGGAGCTGAAATTAGGTTTAGGTATAAAACTGAGCTGAGCCACCCAAGCAAGGAGTTCAAATAAAAAGTGCCAGAAACATAATTAGTCAGCCATGGGAATTGATATGCAGATTAGAGTCACAAAACGTCAGCTTATTTTTAAAGAGAGGGATCGGATACCCATGCCAGGCACAGTAGGTAAATACTTAAAGTCGCTGATCACCGGGAACACAGTTGGCGGTCAGGGTAGAGGAGGTAGGAAAGTAATGTGTCCCTGGAATTGATTGGGCCAGTGAGTCCATATGCAGCTGCTCTCTGGGACAGTGAAGCTCTCTTGCAATGTCCAGACGGTCACCGAGATCAGAGAAATAGATATAAGTGCTCATGTTTTCTATGTGACACTGAGCGGTTTTAGTCCTTATCTGCAACAGAGGACAGCAACTTCAGTGGGTCTTCCCATGGGTGCTGGTCCCCATGGCCACTGGTTCCCATGGCCGCTGGTCCCAAGGCTGCTGGTCCCCATGGCCACTGGTTCCCATGGGTGGTGGTCCCCAAGACTGATGGTCCCAATGGTTGCTGGCCCCCATGGGTGGCGGTCCCCATGGCCACCACCCCAAGGGCAATGGTGAGTTGGGGACTGGATAACATCACTCTCAGGCCAGGGCCAGTTGAAACTGGCAGTCATTCTGCTTGTGGGAGAATCAGACCGACTACAAAGCTTCCCAGGTTCCTGGTTCTGACTCAGAAAGACCCTTGTATATTTTGTGTATATGTACAGGCTCACTAGCCTGGAGGAGAGACTTTCCCACAGGACCTGGGGGTTACCTAGGGTGGAGGACATGAGGGTCCCAGAGACAAGAAGGCCTGTGTTCCTTGAAGCACTTTCTCCTGCTAGAGACAGCTGTGTCCAAATGACACCTGGGAAATGCGTCTGCCCAAAGTCATGCACAGATTAAACAGCACGGAAGTGGAGCATGTTGTCGGGGCGTGTTGCGTGTGTGCATTCGGCAGGGGAGGTGCTGGGAGTGTCTAGACCGCAGTGGGGGCAACAGGAGGGGTGCAGACCTCCGAAAGCTGAGGGCGAGGCTCCGCGCACAGGGGAGGCCAGCATCCACCACCTGGAGTTAATGTTTAGACTCTCACTCTGATGAATTAGCCTCTACCTCCCACACATAACCCAAGTTTCCTCAACTATCAGACCCTGATCGATAGAAAGGAGTGGAAGAACAGCAAGCCCACCCGCTGCATTTAGAGCTCATTTATTTTACAGAAAAGCACCTTTTGTATTTCCCACAGTGAGAAATATTCTGCCCTTTCTGTCTCCTGTCCTACAAAATCCATTTCTGTAAAGCCTGCTGACTTTTGAATAGGCATCTCGTTGTAACAATGAATTAGGACGACTTTTGTCACTGCATAATGGCTGAGTCAGTACAAACTTGACCAAGAAAATATAGTCCTGGAACAAGCTGAAGCTTGTATCTCATTTGTAGTGT
This sequence comes from Crocuta crocuta, assembly GCF_008692635.1. Lineage (NCBI taxonomy): Eukaryota > Metazoa > Chordata > Mammalia > Carnivora > Hyaenidae > Crocuta > Crocuta crocuta. The sequence goes on from NW_027527559.1 coordinate 2,584,453, forward strand.
TAAAAGTCACTAATCTGGGGAAAAAAGAAAACCAACTACAGTAAAAGTAAAGTTTATTATAGAGAAAGGCTTTAAAGCAAATGCTTCACGAATAACCCGACACTCCCGCCTCCTGCTGCACGTCTGGTGGCAGCGGGCGTAAGTACCCACCACCCTGGAAGGCAGGTTTTACTATCAAGGTGCACTTCCAGCAAAGTGTAATATGACCCAGGAGATTCGTAACAAGATGAAGAGGAGGCTCCTGGATGATGCGTGGGTTAGGGGCGCCCACCCGCACATCATATATCTGCATATAACTTCTGACTTCCTCTCCCCCAAACTTAACTACTAACACCCTACCGTTGCCTGAAGCCTTCGAATAGATAACATATGCAGTCAATTAACATAATGACGCATTGCAGTCAATTAATCATGACGCATTTTTATATGTATTACATTTGTATTCTTATAATAAAGTCAGCTAGAGAAGAGAAAACGTAACTAAGAAACTCCTAAAGAAGGGAAAATACATTTACAGTCCTGCTGGTTTATTTACTGAAAGAGCGCGAGTAGCCAAAGTGGGCGGGGCCGAGCCAGGGCGGGGCGGGACGCTGCGCATGCGCAGAGGCGCCCGCACCTGCCAGCAGGTGTAGCGCAGCCGCCTGGCAGCTGCGCCCTGGAGAACCCGCGTGGGGGAGGGTCCCGGGTCCCGGGCCCGGGCGGCCAGCAGTCTGGGGGGACCCGGCGGGCCCGCGCAGCGCCCACCGGCCCCCAGAGGCTCCAGGCCTGACCTCCCCTGGGAACCACCCCCTGCAGCCCAGCCCCTCTCCTCCCCGGTGTGAAAGGCCAGCACGCTGGACCCCTGCGCCCCCGGACAGGTAAGGTCTTGTGGAGACGGCCTGGGGGTGGGGTGCGGTTGTGAAGTAAGGCCTTGTGGCTTCTGCCGTCAGCACTTATAGAAATAAAAGCGTAGAGATGGACCCGTGCCGTTCAAGCCCAGTCCTTCGAGGGTCTCCTGTATACGCCCTCTGGCTCCGGCGGCCCGCGCTCCTGGACGAGCACGCCTGTGCGGCCGGCAGCCTTGCTGGCACGCCTGCCTTCCCGAAGCAGCACGGTGCAGGACTCTCCAGTTTGCTCCTGGGACCCCACCCGCCTCTCAGTATTTAGCCCCTCGTTTGGCCGCTGCCCCTCAGCCACACTGTGCCTTTCTGCTCTGGGCACAAATCACCCTCATTTCTGCCTCAGAGTCTTTGCACCTGCCGTTCCTCCGTGCAGCCCAGTCCTCTGGTTCTTCACGCTGCGAGCCTGGTCCAGGACTGGCCACCCTGCCCCCCACCCCCACCTGGTCTGTCACCTCGCAGTCCCAGCACCCGTGCAGGGCTGCACACATTACATGGTCAGTTGTGCGTTGGGAACCCTGGGTCACCGTCCTAGGTCGGTTGCTGGTCAGTCGTGTGCCCTGAGAAAACTCACTTTGCCTATTCGGGCTGCAGTCTTATCATCTGTGACTGATGGAGCGCTGTTTCCCCCACCACTTTGCCCACCATCCTGAGACCCCCTAAGGCACGTGTGGAGAGCGGGGCATTGGTAACAGAGGGCCTGGGTGGGAAGACTTTGGGGCCCTCTTACCCAGCTCCACCTCAACACGGATGTGTTACTTTGCTAGACAATTTGGACTCCGCTTAACATTTCATTTGAGGAAAGGTGTGCACATTAATAGAAAAATACACAATTTAAAAATCACTGATTCTGATCTTTCTAAGTCCCCTTCCATCTTGAATTGTGACCATGTCCAAAGCAGAACTGAGTCCTCCTGGCCTCCCACAGCCAGTTTGAATTTCCTGTTATTATTTCCACTAAATACTTCTGGAACCATCACTCAAATTCAAAACTGCAGCCTTATTTTTAGCCTTATTTTTTAGCTCCTTCTTCTTCCTCTTCTCTACCTAACAGGTTGCCCAATTGTCCTAAATGCCTTCCTCATGAGCTTGTCTTATTTCCGTTCTCCAAGGATGGAAACGAGTTCCCGAGTAGGCCCTGGGTCAAAACCTGGTCAACTTTGACCTGGTCTGGTCCAGTGCCCCCCCCCCCAACAGCTCTCCCTGCACGTGTGCTGGTAATCCTTTCCCACGCAATTCCCAATCCTCAATCTTTCTTTCTTTTTTTAAAATTTATTAAAAATTTTTTAAACATTTATTCATTTTGATAGATATGAGTGGGGGAGGGGCAGAGAGAGAGGGAGACACAGAATCCCAAGCAGGCTCCAGGCTCTGAGCTGTCAGCACAGAGCCTGACGTGGGGCTCAGACCCACGAGCGAGGAGATCGTGACCTGAGCTGAAGTCGAAAGCTTAACTGACTGAGCCACCCAGGCGCCCCTTAATTTATTTTTTTTAATTTACATACAAGTTAGTTACCATATCGTTTCAACAATGATTCCAGGAGTAGATTCCTTAATGCCCCTCACCCATTGAGCCCATCCCCCCTCCCACAACCACTCCAGTAACCCTCTGTTTGTTCTCCATATTTAAGAGTCTCTTATGTTTTGTCTCCCTCCCTGTTTTTGCATTATTTTTGCTTCCCTTCACTTATGTTCATCTGTTCTGTGTCTTAAAGTCCTCATATGTGTGAAGTCATATGATATTTGTCTTTCTCTGACTTATTTTGCTTGGCATAGGACCCTCTAGTTCCATCCACATAGTTGCAAATGGCAAGATTTCATTCTTTTTGATCACCGAGTAATATATACACCACATCTTTATCCATTCATCCACCAATGGACCTTTGGGCTCTTTCCATACTTTGGCTATTGTTGATAGCGCTGCTATAAACATTGGGGTGCATGTGCCCTTTCGAAACAGCACACCTGTATCCCTTGGATAAATACCTAGTAGTGCAATTGCTGGGTCATGGGGTAGATCTATTTTTAGTTTTTTTGAGGAACCTCCATATTGTTCTCCAGAGTGGCTGCACCAGTGTGCATTCCCACCAGCAGTGCAAAAGAGATTATCTTTCTCTGCATCCTCACCAACATCTGTTGTTGCCTGAGTTGTTAATGTCAGCCATTCTGACAGGTGTGAGGTGGTGTCTCACGGTGGTTTTGATTCATATTTCCCTGATGATGAGTGATGTTGAGCATTTTTTCATGTGTCGGTTGGCCATCTGGATGTCTTCTTTGGAGAAGTGTCTATTCATGTTTTTTGCCCATTTCTTCACTGCAATTCCCAATTTTTCTTAACAATGTTCTAGTAGTTAGTCTTTATTCAGAACATTCAGTGGCTTTTTGTTGCCTGTGAAGTGAATCTCCATGACCTGCCCTAGAGCCTGTCCTGGACACAAGATTACTCCTGCCTGTAGGCCACAGCCCTCCCCTCCCCTGCTCGCCACAGCCCTCCCCTTCCCTGCCCGCCACAGCCCTCCCCTTCCCTCACCTGCCTGTCTGCCTGCTACAGCCCTCCCTCCTCAGTGCTGTATACATGATGACCGTGCCTTGGGACACTGAGTCCCACCTGCCTGTCAGGCCTCTACAGTCTGGGCAGTGGCCTCTAAGTCACTGGGCAAACACATTTTGTCTAATAGGTGTAATATTACAAGATGGCAATTGATTAACCCAGTGCTTCCTGGGAAGTGGGAATGCAGGATCTGAGGGAATCTGCAGAATTAGTGTGGACAAGATTGAAGAGGCACAGATGAGGCATCAGGAAGATACCACCGTGCAGAGAGGAGCATGAAGGCAGCTCCTTGGTGGTGTGAGTGGAGAAGGAGAGGGACCGACCTACGTGGATGGACACTTGAGGGATGTGCCGCTGCCTCCTTGAAGCACCCCCCGACCACGCCAGTCATCTGCCTTCCGCACCCAGCACTTTGCCCTTCCATTTTATCTGGCCACTAGGAGCTCTTTGAGTGCCCGCAGTCTAGAACAGTGCTCTGGCTCAGGATTCTGCGTTATCCACAGAGTTGAAAGAAGGGCTACTCCCATAGACACCCGCGAACCCAATGCCAGCACAGTCCTGATAAATGCAGGAGGAGAAGCCAGTGTCTCTCCCGGCAGTGAAGCAACAGGATTCCACCCACTGCTTACAGTCTATGTTACCCCACGTGGGAGTCACACTCCAGGCCAGGAGCCCACTTCTCCTGGGCTGAACCCCTCGGCCACGCTGGGCCCCAACTGGATGCTCCAAGCTGGATGACCCTGGGGGCAGGGAGCAGAGCTGCTCTGTGTGAAGAAAGGCTGCTTTTTGCTGCTAGAAGGAGGTAGGATCTTCTTCAGGAAAACAAAGAACAGCACACTAGAGTGCCATCCTCTGCCCCATGACCTTCTGCAGGCTTGTCTTCGCGTCCACCCCCAGAGAGGTGGGTGACACACCTCCCCCTCCAGGGCAGGGTCCCTTCACTAACTTTGTTTGATCTTTTGGCAATCACAATATTACCGTTTCTGGTGAACATTTATTGAGCACACAGTGGGCTGTGAACCGGGCCGAGGGTCTGTCCTACGTCCCGCATCTTGTCTGGCTTTTCTTTGTTGTTTTATTTATTTCCGAGAGAGAGAGAGCTAGAGAGAGAGAATGAGCGAGCAGGGGAGGGTCAGACAGAGAAGGAGACAGAATCTGAAGCAGTCTCCAGGCTCTGAACTGGCTGTCAGCACAGAGCCCGACGCGGGGCTCAAACCCATGAACCATGAGATCATGACCTGAGCTGAAGTCAGACGCTCAACCGACTGAGCCACCCAAGCACCCCTCGTCTGACTTTTGTAGTGACGTGGGCGGTAGTTGTTTACTAAGCTCGCCTTACCCACGACAAAATGACAGCTGAAACAGGTTATAAGAGAGCTGGCTAGACGTAACTGAAGACAGGATACCGAGGGGCAGCAGGGAAGTAGAGAAACAACCAAGGAGAAAGGAGAGGACATTTGAAAAGCAAATGACCCTCATGTGAAACCCCCCAGTGGCTGGTCGTGTGGACCCCACAGACTAAGGGACATCCTGGGTTGTGAAAAACACCTGGGCTGTGCATGGGGACCTTCTGTAGACCGAAGGCTCTGTGCAGTGAGAAGACTCGGTTTTCCTCTCGCATATAGAACACACTGAAGTGTTAAGTAAAAGCAACACATTTTAGAGAAGCCTAGGGTTAGCTCAGAGGGTAAGGCCCTGAGGGCTGCCTGTCCCCGCGCAGGTGGTGGGAGTCGACGCCACGTGGCCGAGCTGGAGGCACTCGGGACCTGCCTCTCGCCATGAGGATGTGACTCCTTCCCGGGAAGTGACACTGCCAGGCTGGACGTACCCCCCTCAGGGACACCTGGCGTGTCACTCGTGTTCCTAGAAGGCAGGCCTGGGGAGGAGCCAGGAGGAGTCCGGGCAGAGCCGTTCGGAAACGGACAGAATCCAGGTCCTCTGGGGATCCAGCGACCCTGCCCCGCGCCCTGGCCTCCACAGCAAGCAGCCATGGTCTCACCCCTTTCTGGGTCCCAGAGAGGCACAAACCTTAAAGAGAAAGGTGAGGAGTGTGAATCAAGCCGCAGTAGGGGCACGTGCCAGGGGTACACAGCTTTCACAAAGAAGGGGGGCTCCGGGGAAGGGACATTTGGCGCAGGACTGTGTGTGTCTCTTACATAAAGACAGATGAACCACCCTCATGAGGGACATTCCGGAAAGTTAGCTTACGATCTTAGTACCTGCAAGTCCATGCAGCTGTAATCTCATGGGAACCAGTGAGGTTTTTGGTTTTTCTTACCTTTATGATAAGCATGCTCCTTTGTGGCGGTGATTATTATTTTTTAATGAAGCAGACATACAATGTGCGTTCAGGGCAGAAACACAGCCCGTGCTTTGAGGTTTTGTGGAATCATTTTAATTTGGTAACTGTTAAATGTTAAAGTAGAGCTTCCGTGAGAGCCCAGGAGCAGGGCCCACAGACATCAAAAGTAGGAAATTTCCTTGCTCAGCGGTCTCCTTCGTTACAGGTTTAGCCACATGTGAAAAAGCGGACGATCTGAGGGGAGGGAGAGGTTCCGTCACAACGTGGTTTCCTCCACAGTCCGACTCCTCCCACTCCTGTCCCAGCCCACTGCACGCTCTGCTTTGCCTGTGGGAGAATGAACTCTTCACTCCCTCCTCTTCATTCCCTGGGACACTTACCAGGGGCTTTCCAGGGTCAGCATGTGCCTCACACAGGTTCCTTATTAGGAACTCACATTGTCGGGGGGGCCCGGGGGTGGGGCAGGTCCAGTGGATGCCCAAGGACCTCCCAGCAAGATGCCCCTTTTCCCGGCGTGAGATGCGTCTTCCTCCTGCCGGGAAGTGCTTTCCTGGTGCGAGCTTCTCTCTCCTTCCTCCGATTACATCGTGGTCTCCGGCATCAGGACCTGCACACGCTCCTGCAGGGAGACCTCACTCGTCCACAGAGATGCCCGAGGGGGCCCGACGCGTCCACAGACATGCCCGAGGGGGCCCGATGCGTCCACAGACATGCCCGAGGGGGCCCGATCCGTCCACAGAGATGCCCGAGGGGCCCCAATGCGTCCACAGAGATGCTTGAGGGGCCCGATGCGTCCACAGATATGCCCGAGGGGGCCCGACGCGTCCACAGACATGCCCGAGGGGGCCCGATCCGTCCACAGAGATGCCCGAGGGGGCCCAATCCGTGCACAGAGATGCCCGAGGGGGCCCGACGCATCCACAGATATGCCCGAGGGGGCCCGACGCATCCACAGACATGCCCGAGGGGGCCCGACGCGTCCACAGAGATGCCTGAGGGGCCGACGCATCCACAGAGATGCCCGAGGGGGCCCGATCCGTCCACAGAGATGGCTGAGGGGTCGATCCGTCCACAGAGATGCCCGAGGGGGCCCAATCCGTCCACAGAGATGCCCGAGGGGGCCCGACGCGTCCACAGAGATGCCTGAGGGGCCCGACGCATCCACAGAGATGCTGAGGGGCCCCAACCCGTCCACAGACATGCCCGAGGGGGCCCGATCCGTCCACAGAGATGACTGAGGGGCCCGATCCGTCCACAGAGATGCCTGAGGGGCCCGACGCATCCACAGAGATGCTGAGGGGCCCCAACCCGTCCACAGACATGCCCGAGGGGGCCCGATCCGTCCACAGAGATGACTGAGGGGCCCGATGCGTCCACAGACATGCCCGAGGGGCCCGATCCGTCCACAGATATGCCTCAGGGCCCGATGCATCCACAGAGATGTCTGAGGGGCCCGATTTGTCAGAAGTCAGTAGAGACTGTTCCTCCTGGCTCATCAGGTGAATGTCAGGGCTGGGTGTGCAAGAGCCATTCAGAGAAGAAACAGATAAGGTTTTCCTGTGCAAGTTTATATAGATTATTCAAACTGGGGGGAAAAAAACGTGAAATGGAATTTTAAAATACTTTTGTTTTCTCAGGCCTAGTTTTTTGTTTTTTTTTTTAATGTTTTATTTATTTCTGAGAGAGAGGGAGAGTGAGCAGGGGAGGGTCAGAGAGAAAGGGAGATACAGAATCTGAAACAGGCTCCAGGCTCTGAGCTGTCAGCACAGAGCCCAACGCAAGGCTTGAACCCATGAACCGTGAGATCATGACCTGAGCCCAAGTCCGACGCTTAACCGACTGAGCCACCCAGGCGCCCCCTCAGGCCTAATTTTGATCAGGTAATTTTACTTAGGACGTTATCTAAAGAGGTGAAAACTATTGCTTCCTACTACTTTAAACTGAGGACGTATCCATTGCTTTCTTTTATTAATAATTCATAGAAAAGCAAAATTTCAGATTAGTTCCAAATTGGTTAAGAGTGCAAACACCAGAGGCCAAAGTGAGGTGCTTGCCTTAGCATTTATTCAGTGAGGAGAGGGGAGGGTCCGGCCACTTCCTCCTCCTTTAACGACGTGTCACTCCCTTGCTTCAATGCCACAGTGGTTCCCGTGAGCTTAGGGATCAATGCACACTCATCCACATGGCTCACAAATGTCACCTGGTCAGACCCCAGGCTGCCACTTGCCGCTACCTCTGTCTCCATCCCCTGATATCCCTCCCCCTTCCCACCGCCTTCCACGCTTCTCTGATTCTTCCTTCAGTTTCCGGAAGACACCACGCTTCTCCCCAGCATGCCGTTCTTCCTGCCACCGCTAACCACCTCTTCAACCTCCAGATCTCATTTTATTTTTTTAACATTGTTTTATTAAAAAATTTTAAATGTTTATTTCTGAGACGCAGAGGGAGACAGAAGGAGAGAGAGTAAGAGAAGGAGGGAGGGAGAGAGAGAGAGCGAGCATGCACGCACAAGCAGGGGAGGGGCAGAGAGAGGGAGACACAGAATCCGAAGCAGGCTCCAGGCTCCAGGCTCCAGGCTCCGAGCTGTCAGCACAGAGCCCGACACGGGGCTCAAACTCACGAACCGTGAGATCATGACCTGAGCCGCAGTCAGACGCTTAACTGACTGAGCCACCCAGGCGCCCTTGGATCTCACTTTAAATGTCACTTAACCTGGGAAGCTTCTCCCAGCCTTAGGTCTGTGTTAGGGATGTGACTCCTTTTTTCATTATAATTGCCTGTTTTCTGTTCTGTGTTCTTTGCTAAGACCATAACTTCAGATTATGACTGGAGGAGGAGAGCTGTATATATGCTTATACACACACACACACACGCACAAATTGAGCAGAGAAGAGGTAAACTGATTGGTGTCACTTCTTGTGATCCGGTGCCCTGTATTAGATTCTTCCAAGTGCTGGGAAAGCCTGGCTTACCCCAGAGAGGGAGTCAGTTCATGGGGAGGACGCTGTGGACTCGAGGAGATGGGCTCACAGTCAGTGCTGCCCTCTGAGCAGAGCAGCAAGGCCCCCACTGGGCCCCACGCTGTGGAGAGTCTTGCATATCAAAACACTGAACTAGGAAAGCTTTCTTTCTACATGCATGCCTAGAATAGGTTTTGAAAATTTCTTGTCCCCTAAAGGAGCAGCATTTGGGAGAGGAAGGCTCAAATTGAGCTGGCCCCCCTTCTTCGGAGAAGCAAAGCTGGGGTGTGGCAGTGTGTGTGCATGTCAGGGGGGTTCCCAGGTCCCTGACATGTGTATCTCTGCACATGGGCCCCAGATACCTTCTCTCCTTTGCTCCTCTGTGTTGGAAATCTTAGAGTCAGATTTAGTCTGGCGTGAGCCTGGATCATGGGTCCGGACAGGGCCAGAGGTGCCCAGGGTCCCGGCTGGAGCCAGCCTCCATCCTGCCCCAGCAGACCAGCACCACATGTGCGCCAACAGGCCGCTAGCGCCAGCGGGGCCATGGCCCGCGAGCCCACCTCTGCCGCAGGCTGCCAGACGGGGAGAAGAGCCGATTTCTAACCTCTAGTATTTAGACACGGAGTAGGTGGGCGTCCACTGGGTCCTCCTCAGTGCTGCCCCAGCGGGATTTTGGGTGGCCCTGCACACCGTCTCGTGTCACAGCCCAGGACTCCCATGCTGGTTGGCTCCTTGGAGGTCACTGGGCGTCATTACTCCATGTCACCTTCTGTTCAGGGAGTCACTCGCCTTTGGATGTGTGCTTATGTAGATTCCACTTCTGCCTGAACAAACCGCCTGAGCTGCTCCTGTTCAAGGTCCCTCTGAGAGGATCCTGCTAGTTTTCCAGGCACCATGCGTCCACAGCCCCTCTGCGGGCAGACGCCTGTGCCCGTGTCTCCAGACCATCTCCCAGCCTACAAGTGCTGTGGCTCACGTGTCCCTTCTCAGGCACCTCTGTGGCCACAAGGGAGGTCAAGTTGTCCACAGCGGTGTGGCGACCTTGGCTGAGGAGGTCACGCTGGGCGCTGGCTGTTCAGGGGCTGCGAGTGGGGCATTCAGAGCGCCCAGCCCGTACCTTTGGTCTCCCTTCACCCACTGAAGGCCACTCTTGCATTACGTCATTTATTCACTTATTCTCATCTCCTCCCAAACCACGCCATCTAAGGAAAGGTGTAAGAGTTTAAATCAGATCATTCTGAGTGTTCTGCAAAAGAGGAAGGAAAAATAAGAACTCTTCAAACTTCAATACCCGCTGTAGAGTTTTTCAGATTGCTTAGGAAGATGTGGTCAGCTATTTCACTGTAAATTTACTGTCATCAGCAGTGCCTCATGTGTCGGGGAACGGCTTCACTTCCTCTCCAATGGTCAGTAATAGTCACCATAAAATTAAGACAGTGGGGGAAAAACACCATGTCTGTGTATAGACAACAAATTTATTCCTTTTCATGACACAGTAGTTTGGGGAACTTTTAGTGACTATTTTTGTCTAATTCATTCATAAGGTGAGTTACAGAGTTTCTATAATCTGCTCATTAAGCTGCCCAAAAACTCACCTGCCCAGTTTTCAGCCCAGCAGTTTGGTCACAAAGACCTAACCATCCTTCATAAAAGCTATGGGGCTCATGCCACTGTGAGCCCTGTGCTGTGCCTGAGAGTAAACCAGTAAGTCGACCTCGGTCTTTCTTCTCACTTGACATTGGCTCCTTACTGGCCTTGCCTCTCCATGGAGGCAGCGGGTTGGGTAATGGGCTCCCCCAAGACCCTCCAGGATCGTGGTTCCTGGATCCCTCCAGCCACTTCTGCAGAGTGTGGATGTGGATGTCACCCACGTGTCCACAGATGACCTGTCCCCAAGTCTTTGTCTTGGGAAAAGAGGAGGAAACAGTTGAGAAAAGATAAAGCTTGAGTCTCAGCTTTATCTTTGGTCTCAGGTTCTTAGAACCAAGAAGAATTTCAACATGGGGTTCTCAAGTCTGGTTACTCCCTGGGGCCAACCACCATTTTAAGATGCCCACACTCTAGCACCAACCTGGAGGATCTGAGGTCAAAGTCAGGGGTGGGGCTGGGCATGTGTTCATGTTCTCAGATTCTATTGGTAATGTTCCTGCTCAGGCTGGGTCGAAGCCCGTGACTGGGATGAGAGGCTTACAATTTGCTTTTGTTCTGCTCTCCAGCAGGGAACACAAACTGTGTCTCACTAAGTCACAGATGCACACATTGCTATGTTCCTGCCTGGGGGGAAGGAGCTGGGCTCAGAGAGGACTGGGCTCTGTCCACCAGAGACACGCAAGGAAGAGTGTGCGGAGGGTGTGGAGCCACCAAAGAGACTTGTTCAGCAAAGTCTGCCTGACTTGGGATAGGACTTCCCGCCACGCCTGCTGTGGCTCAGGACGGCTTCTGCTGCCCAGGTGTCAGGTTTACTTTTGGGGGCATCAGCATCAGTATCTCTTTTGTGCACCACTACTGCGGTGCCATGGCACTGAGCCACAGGGAGGCGGTGTGGTGAGCGTCCCATCCACAGCCTTCCTCCTCAGTAGGCCCCCAAACCGGGGCCACTTTCTGCCAGCACATGGAGAGGAGCAGGACAGAAACCAGCTCCTTGGCAGCTCCCTGAACAGCGTCCAGTCTTTTTCTCCCAAGGGACGTGCTGGGAGCTGGCACTTCTCTGCTTACCTGCTGTGCGGATCGGGGACAAGGGGTGTACTCTGGGGAGTCCATGTGAGTTGTGCACTCATTGGGCTGCAGGAGCCACTTAACTGTCTTCCAGATTTCTCACACATGGAACTGGCCTGCGTATTGTTGTTGGGTCTGTGTCTGCAGGTGGGGAAGGCGAGCCTGGGGTGCCTGTGCTGCCATCTGGCTGACATTGGTCCACGTGTGGTTTACAACCTGGTTGTGGTGCCGCTTTGTATCCATTTGCCAGAACTCACCAAAATATGCATCTTCCTGTATGTAAATTATACATCAATAAATAGGACTAAAAATAAATTCATAAAAATTAATATAACAAAACATTTATAAACCAGTATGGTCCTTTTAATGTTTGTTTATTTTTCAGAGGGGCGGAGGGAGGGAACGAAAGCAAGCAGCAGAGGGGCAGAGAGAGAGGGGGACAGTCTGAAGCCGACTCCAGACACCGAGCTGTCAGCACAGAGCCTGATGTAGAGCTTGAAACTACAAACCATGTGATCATGACCTGAGCTGAAGTCAGACGCTTAACTGACTGAGCCACCCAGGTGCCCCTGTAAAACAGTAGTATGTTCTAAACAGCTCTTAGATATGATCCTTCAGCACCAAACAATTTCTATATCTATCATTAAATTCCACTTAGAAAATAGCTTTGCATGGACAAAATTTCCTGATATATAGGCTATGCTTGCTTTTACTGTTTTTTTTTTCTCTCTATTCTCAAAATTGATTCTAGTCAGACTGTATTTTTCAGGACAGTGAGGAAACCTTGTAGGGATCACCATTTCTAAACACAAAGTAAGTTTCATCCTTCATATATCACTGCTCAGTGCCTAAACAAATGTCTGATACATAGTAGACATTCATTAACATGTCTTTGAATAAATGAATGTAATTGTCTTCTTTGATAATCCACTGTCAAAACAGTGAAGAAAACAAGGCCGTACGGTCGGATCCTTGACTTTGCCCAGTAGAGCTGTGCTGTCTCAGACAGTCTGAGCCTCGTTACTCCCGCATGTAAACAGGGATAAAAATAATCCAGCCCTCATAAAGCAAGCTTCACAAGAGCCAAAAGAGTAGCTGCCTTCCATTGTCTGAGTGTTGTTACCTGAACAAGAATTCCCATTGGTTCTTTTTACCCGGTATCTTATCTGGCTGATTACGGATCATTTGTGTCTATTCTAGTCAACATTCAGATGCTTGAAATGTTGACTAGACTAGTGTTTTTGAGCCTTTATACTTCTTCCCCCCATCTGATTGCGTTACTCCTTTCTGTTGTTCATGGTTGATAGAGCCTGGCAGTGCCTGACATGAACTGGATCACATGAACCTTCAATACATCTTTAGTCATGTTTTTATAGCCATTGCTTTTCATGTTTGCCAAGCTCTCTCCCCAGCTACCCGGGGGCACGGGAGCCGAGAATCTCCTCCCGTCTGCTCATATCTTACTTTACTTGTGGCTTAGTTTCCACTTGCCTCTCCTCCTGGAGGTGCTTTCTGGCTCCAGCCTCTGCTCCGCAATCTCGACTTCCTCTTCATGGGTCTCTTTACCCACCATCACCATCCAGCCATGGACCTCGCCTCTGCCACCTGCGATCCACTGTCATAAAAGGCAAGCTCTGGTTGATATCCTGCAAACCCAGGCAGTGGGTGTGTGGTCGGATTCTCTGACTTTGTGGTACTTGCTTCAAGCTCTTGTTTTCTTTATTTCTCCTTAAACTAATTTATCATATGTTTATATGTGACTTGTATTATGATACCTGTATTTAATGTATAGTGTTATAATCTGTTCTATTTGTTATTTTTATAATTTTATCTCTACCATAAGTATTTAGTGTATGTATGCTAGAAAGAAAATATTACAGATATCACTGAAGCTTCCCACCTCCCACGGATCCAAAGTTTTCTGTTTGAACTAGAAGCTGACTCACTGCTTCAGGGAAATGGCGTACTTGACTGAAAGTCACTGGGTAAAATTTATGCAGCTCCTGAAGAGCAGGGTTTGGAGCTCAGCCTGGGATCCTCCTGTTCTCTCTTCCTTGGAGGCTGGCCTCGCAGAAGCCTGGCTCTTCGTCTCCTCCATCCTGGGAGGACTGATGCCACTCAGATTTTGCATGAAACGAAGCCCCAAGATGCATTCGTGCCGCTCTCAGGCAGAGCTGGAGGCTGACATGTTCACATTATTAAAGGCTGTCAGATGACTTCAGGCCATCAAACCCTCAACTTTTGTGACAAGGCTGATTTCCCTCTTTATGCTTTCCTCATTTGGAAAGAAAGACTGTATTTGTAGCATAATATCAGTTCTGCCTGGAGACAAAGTCAAAATTAGAATGGGAGTGTTCTCTTGACCTTGTAAGTTCTTCATCTGAAGGGGACCTATAGAACTGGAAGAACTCGACACTTCCTTTCCAGTAGAGGGAGAGGACCAAGCAGGAACCGACGGGGAAGGAAGGGGGAGAGAGGGGAGGGACCTGGCTGACAGAAGGGGTCCGATGCCCTCTCTGCTAGGGTAGAGCCCATTCAGAAAGTAAGGTTGACTGGATAGGAAAATGGAATAACTGTTTTGCACCAAGAGTTCTCAGACTTTAACCTGCATCTGAAGAACCCGGAGGGTTTGCTAAAACACAGATTGTTGGGCCCCATCCCCAGGGTTTCTGAAGCCCTGGGTCTAGGGCCACTGAATAATTAACTGTACCTTGTCAGGCAATGCTGGCATTGTAGGTCTGAGTGATAAACTGAATGTCTGGGAGCTCCCACAGATGACTGTCATAATTACAGGCTGACACATGCAGCAGGATCCAGACAATTCTCTTTGAATCTTTCAACCTGTGCTTAAGAAACAAACCCTTGGTATTTAATAAACTCTTGGTATATAATTTAAGCCATCAGAACCTCAGCTCTCCTCTCTCACTAGCCTTGCCTGGATCGCTTTCCAGACATTTTCAGGTGGCCATAAAGAAGGACAAGACACAAATGAGCTGACTGGTGGAGAATTGAACTATAACAGAAACAACTACAGATCGGGGCGCCTGGGTGGCTTAGTCGGTTAAGCGTCCGACTTTCGCTTAGGTCATGATCTCGCGGTTCGTGNCGAACACAAATGTCCTTCTTATTGACTGTGTCCTGCTCCATTCTGGCTGCCTTCATGTTCCCCTTGTTAACCCAGAATTTCTACCGCCTCCTGAAATTCTATCATGTGCCTATAGGGGAGCTTTATAAAGTGAGATTTGGAGAAGGATCATGCTGTGTTACCCAGCTGTAGTATCGCCTTCCCTGAGGGCCGGGAGCCGTGTGTCTTACAAATGTTCACTCATGGACTCCTTGTGAGGGCCCAGGGAAGAGGGGGCAGGAAACAGGCACCCTCAACAAGAAGTTGAGGGATGTGCTCTGGGCCACACAGTGAGGAGATAGCAGAGTCAAGAGTGGCCCCTATCAGTCTGAGTGCTTGACCCCTGAGGATGCTGCCCTTCATGTTTCCAGGGGCTCCGCGACGTTGCCTCTGGCTTCATATTTTTGGTTTTCCTTCCCAAGCTCTGCCTTCCTGTGCAGTTTCAGACTTGACATTGGACTACATTTTCCAGTCCTTCATAATGCGCCTTCTTATAGCATGTGCCTAGTGGAGGCGAGCACCCGTCCCATGATGCCACAGGGGTACTTGATTGGCTGCCTCTTCTTGGGAATGCACGAGCAGCAGCCGACTCATCCTGTTCCCCTTTTATAGACCAGGTACTATGTGAGACCTGTCACACAGAAAGTGCTGTGGAACTGAAAATGCATCTCAGAGATTCTCCCCATCCTCTCTGTTCTTCATCACTGCTTTGTTTTTTTTCATAGTATGTACACGTCAAACATACTCTACGCTATATTGTTTAAATTTGAAAATTCTATTTATTATTCAGCTATAAGACATATTTAGCTTTAATAGATATTACCAGCTTTGTTCCCTAGATGGTTTTACCAATGTACACAGCTACCAGCCAAGTATGAGATTCTGACTATTCCAAACCATATCCAACCTTTGGAGCTGTGGGGTCATTTTCTTTCTTTTTTTTTTTTTCTTAAAAAAATTTTTTATAGTGTACTCTTCAATCCCCATCCCATATTTTCCCCATACCCCCTCCCACCACCCCTCTGGTGACTAACAATGTGGCCTCCCTCCCTCCCTCTAAATGTTTATTTATTTCAGAGAGAGAGTAGAGGAGGGACAGAGAGGGGGAGAGAGAACCTCAAGTAGGCTCCACGCTGTCAGTGCAGAGCCCAGTGCAGAACTCGATCCCACAAACCATGAGATCATGACCTGATCCCCTGAAAGGAAGAGTTGGATGTCTAACCAACTGAGGTACCCTGAAGCCCCACCATCAGTGTGTTCTCTATAATTAAGAGTCTGTTTCTTAGTTTCTCTCTATTTTTTCTTTCCATTTGCTCATTTGTTTTGTTTCTTAAATTCTACACATGAATGAAATCATACGGTATTTGTCTTTCTCTAACTGATTTGTTTCACTTCGCATTATACCCTCTGGCTCCATCCAGGTCATTGCAAATGGCAAGATTTCATTCTTTTTGATGGCTGAGTGGTATTGCATTTTATATACACACAGACCACATCTCCTTTATCCATTCATCAATCGGTGGACACTTGGGCTATTTCCATAATTAGGCTGTCGTTGACAGCGCTGCTATAAACATTGGACTGCGTGGATCCCTTTGAATCTATATTTTTGTATCCTTTGGGTGAACACCTAGTAGTGTAATTGCTGGATAGTAGGGTAGCTCTATTTTTAACTTTATGAGGAATCTTCATACCAGTTTCCAGAGTGGCTGCACCAGTTTGCATTCCCACCAGCAGTGCAAAAGAGTTCATCTTTGTCCACTTCCTTGCCAACATCTGTTGTTTCTTGTGTTGTTAATGTTAGCTACTCTGACTGGTGTGAGGCGGTATCTCATTGTGGTTTTGATTTGTATTTCCCCCGATGATGAGTGGTGTTAAGCATCTTTTCATGTGTCTGTTAGCCATCTGGATGTCTTCTTTGGAAATGTATCTATTCATGTCTTCTACCCATTGTTGTAATTAGATTATTTGTTTTTTTGGGTATTGAGTTGTATCAGTTCTTTATATATTTTGATACTAACCCTTCATCAGATATGTCATTGCAAATACCTTCTTCCATTCCATGAGTTGCCTTTTAGTTTTTCTGATTGTTTCTTTTGCCGTGTAGAAGCTTGTTATCTTGATGAGGTCCCAGTAGTTCATGTTTGCTTTCATTTCCCTTTACCTCAGGAGACTTATCTAGAAAAATGTTACTACAGATGATGTCAGAGAAATTACTGCCTGTGTTCTCTTCTAAGATTTTTATGGGCTCAGGTCTCAATTTTAGGTCTTTAATCTATTTTCAGTTTATTTTTGTGTATGGTGTGAGAAAGTGGTCCAGTTTCATTCTTCTGCATATTGCTGTCCAGTTTTCCCAACACCATTTGTTGAAGATACTGTCTTTTTCTCATTGGTTATTCTTTCTTATTTGTTGAAGATTAATTGACCATATAGTTATGGGTCCATTTTTGGTTTCTGTTCCAGTCCATTGATCTATGTGTCTGTTTTTCTATCATTACTATACTGTTTTAATCACTACCACTTCATAATATAACTTGAAATCTTGAACTGTGATGCCTCCAGTTTTGTTTTTCTTTTTCTTTCTTTTTTTTTTTTTTGGTAGAAATTATTTATTCTCAAACTGTACTGAACATTGAATTTGTTTCATAGAGTTNTTTTCTTTTTCAAGATTGCTTTGGCTATTTGAGGACTTTTATGATTCCATACAAATGTTATTGCCCTAGCTCTGTGAATGATGCTAGTGGTGTTTTGATGGGGATTGCACTGAATCTGTAGATTGCCTTGGGTAGTGGGTTGAGTCATTTTCATCTTAACCATTCTGGTAGCTCGAGGTGCTTGTATTTCGCTGTTATTTTAATGTGCATTTTCTGACTATTTAGTTTTCATATGCTTATTCAACATTTACATAGTCTCTATTTTGTGAAGTATCCTAGTTTTTTTGCCAATTTAAAAAAAACTGAATTGTCTTATCATTTTCTTATTGATCAGTAGGAATTTTTAAAATATGCTCTGTATATTAATTCATTGTCACTGATAAAATATATGTATATATTATATCTAAAATGTAGATAGATTTATGAGCAATACAGGAAATCTAAAACTCAAAAGAGAAAAGATGGACAGATACCATCACACTCACACAAAATTTTTGGTGTTCAGAATGATAAAAGACACCAAGACACCATATTATATATCTCACTATGTATAGTATATAATATGTATAGATGGATAATATATATTTAACTATAGATATAAGTACACCGTATATATAATTGAATCAGTCCAATCCATCCCTGAGTTCAGAGAAATGAAATGAGTGATATAATCACCCATACACATTTATAAGAATGTTCACACCAACTTTATTCCCCACATCCCCAAACTGGAGATAATGAAATATCCAGAATAGATTAAAAAAATGATGACATGTTCCTGAACTGGGATACCACACAACATAAAGAATACATTTCAGCTACATGTAACAGCATGAGTGAAGGAAGTCAGACACAGGATAGTACGTATTATGATTCTATTTATATTAAGCTCAAGACCTGGCAAAACAAATATCTACTGATAGTAATCAAGTAGAAGTTACATTTGGAGCGTTCTTCCCCATGGAGGGAGGGAGAACAGGAAGCCTGAGAAGCTGGGAATATTCTCTCTTGCTGTGGGAGGCACTTACACAGGTAGACACATATGTGAATGTTAACTGAGCGGTGTGCTTGACCACATGTACTGTGAGGGTAAGGACTCTGTGTGTTCTGCTTACTGCTACATCCTCAGCGTCTGGAAAGCACCTGTCGCTCAGTGCGGAACGAACATCCTACAGTGAACGTGCGCCCGCC
>NW_027527559.1:2602916-2662304 GCF_008692635.1 Crocuta crocuta
CATGTTGCTCGTTAGTTGAGTGATGTTTAGAAAGAGTTAACCTGTAGAAAAGGGCCCACATAGAGATGTATGTGACAGCTGTGTGGCCCCAGGGCGCGTCCCAGAGCTTCAGGGAAAACCAGGCTTGTTTCCAGTGAACACGTCTAGACAGCTGTGAGTAGTGAATCATATACACACTTACAGGAACCTGAAGGACCTCTGGCCTGTGTTCAAAACAGGGATTTTAGCAAGAGTTTAGGAATCAATCTATAACAAGATGAAAGTTAAGAAAAGCCAAGCATACAAGGGAACTTGGTGTAGGACAAAGGTGGCATTTTAATTCTATTAGGGACTTGATGGTTAATTTGAAAAGCAGTCCCGGAACAATTGACTATGAGAAGGAAAACATTAGCTTCCTATACACGCTACATATAGAATTGAATGCAAGTTCGATTTAAGATCCCTATTAAGAGCTAAATATAAAAGATGTTAGAAGAAAATTTACGAAAATATGCCAGTCACTTTAAGAGTGTGGAAGATGGACTTGCACAATGTAGGAAATCTAAAAGCAAGAAGAGAAAAGATGGTCAGGTGTTATCACATATAGAACCTTTTCTCCATTGTTTGGAATGCTAAAAGATACCATACACAGAGTCAAAATGACAACCAGGAGAAAAAATTTGCTGTGAATATAAAGAGTCATTTCCTTTATTATTATGAAAGAGCTTTTACAGATTTGTAAGATGAAAGAAACTAACTCAATAAAAAAAGGAAATATATATGAAAACTAAAGACATGAGCAGAAAATGCAAAGAAGAGCCTGTGTGTAAGAATGTTGAATCTCTAGTAGCCCGCAAATCACAACACTAAGAAGATGTCATTATTTTACTGATAAGATGGGCAAACATGAATTCACTTCCTCATTTCTATGGTTCTTTAGGTGTTTTTCAGACATTCCTTTCTTAAATGCTTTTCAAAGGGTAAAGTGAAATTGATTATTTCCCTTGAAAATAATACTGGGTGGGCTACTCGGTGAGAAGCAAATACAAATGCAGTTTGGACACCTCACCAAGAAGGGGGACAGCTGCTCACCTGTGTCCCTGAGCCGCGCCCCACACCAGCTCCGGGGACAGCCGGCTCTCCTGCGCTCTTACTTTTCAACACTTTGCCTCCAGAACAGGCCCAAGAACCATATGCATTGTCACCTCTCAACATTTGCTGGGAACAAAACCTTTGTTTAAAAAAATGACAGAGCTTGTAACTGAGGCAGAGGACAGCATGTTTGTCAGTGTCCTGTCTGAGTGTCATGTTGATGTCCTATGAGAGCATCATGTGACGGGTCCACCCCAGGGTTACTTAATCAGGTAGGAGAATGCAATTTCACTGGACTGTTATTCACTATTGGTTAAAAGTTGAGGCTTAAGAGAAGCAACCTGTTGATGTAGCATCTTTGCCTCGCAGCACTCTCTGTGGTTTCTGTCCAGTAGAAAAGAGAGCCTGATGGTGGTGGCTTCCTGTCCCATTGTCCTCTGGCTGGGATGAAAGAGGGTTAAAGCAGCAAAAGTGCATCTATCAAATCACCAAAAAAGAATCTAAGATTGTTTCAAGTTGAAGAAAAAGTAACTGATAAAAGCTTTGGTTTACATTAAGGAACGAGCCTTTAAGAGGGAGTGTAATTTTTGAGCTAATGGGATGTAGCTCCAGGAGGAACTTAGGGGTTCACCCAGATGGAAAGGAAGCTCTTCCCCTGGGAATCACCCAATACCGGCCACACCCACCACTGGGGACACTTCCATCTCTGGCAGGTACTTCATATCCTGCCTGGGTCATGTGGGAGAAGTCTGCAAAAGTAGGGAGGGGCCCGATCAGAGAGATCTCTTTGTCATACATTGAATGACCAAGAAGTGTGACCTGGCAAGGTGGCCGCAGCTCCGCCTTTCTCTCAGGCTTTCCCTACACGACCACCAAAAGGACGTCTCTGCTGAAAAGCCAGCCCTGTCCTGCCTCTGCGAAAATTTCATTTCCTCCTAGTGCCCTCAGGATTGAATTGGAGCCATTGCATAATCGAGGCCCCTGCTCTCCTCTGCAGTCCCATCTCTAGAGATAGCCTTCCTCCCTAGCACATGCATGCACACCCATGCACACATACACTCACACATACACAGGCACACTCATGCACACACATGCATGCGTGCACACACATACTCACACGTGCACACGTAGACACCCCTCAGCTCCAGCCATTCTTTCTGGCTTTGCACACTCTCTTCCCACTTCACCTTGCTCAGCCCCTGCTTTCCTCTCACTTGGTTTAAGACTCCCCTTCTGCTTCCTCTGGGAAGCCTTCCCTGACCCTCTCTGTGCTTCCTTCCCAGGCTCCAAGATGACATAGTCACTGCTGGATCCCCGTAAGGCCCCCAGGGACAGCTACCCCAGGACAGTCTCCCCCATTACACCATGAGTCCCTTGACAGCAAGCACTGTGTCCTCAGAACCTGACACCATGCCTAGCAAACACTTGGCAAATATTTATGGAATTTGTGGTTGAAAGAATATTATCTTTTTAAAAAACAATATATATTAGAATTTTGAACTAAAGAAAATTTGGAAAACACAGCAGTGTAAATGGCAGGAGGTTAAAATCATTTGTAACGCCCCTACTCTGAGATAGCCCCTTTCATTTGACGCATTATTGCTGAGAAAGGGGACAGTATGTAAAAAGGAGAGTGCGGGAGGTGGCTGGCAGCACTGCGGCTGGCACAGAGAACGGAATTCGAAGAGGGTCCAGACTCCAGGGATGAAGTGACAAGTGTGTGGACCGGAGGGGAGGAGGCCTGAGATGCACATGATCACCAGGACGCTGAGTGGCAGGACCTGGAAATTGATTCGGGGCCGTGGTGAGCCAGGAGCACCGTCTGCTGACCTGAGGTTAATACACAGTTAAATAAATGGAAGGTTTTGAGATTGGATGAGCGGAGGTGTCCTGCACTCATCTGCTCCCTCATCAAAGATTTAACAGGCCCTGGTCTGCTCGCCGGGAAAGCAGAGAAGTGCAGCCTCGCAGACACACAGCTCTTTGCGCTTTGCCTTCACCCCTGTACTGGCCACAGTGGCCACGGTTTTAAGCAGACACCCTGATCGCGGACTGGTGGTCGTGGACTTCCCGGAGGGACAGCCAGGAGTCGGTCACGTAACACAGAGCAGCACAGCCTGTTGGCACCGGGAGGGAACAGCCTTCCTCTGAGTCCTGTAGCTGCCCTCTTCCTCTTCCTCCCCCTCCCGAGGCCCCTGCTTCCACCCCATATGTGGGGCACTGCTTGGGTTTCGATCTGGACCTGTGCCCCCCAAATTGCAGCCTCAGGGTAACCCTCATCCTCAGGGTAGCAGGTGCATCAGTGAACACAGCCAAGACCCCGGCCTCGTGCAGCGTCAGCTCTGGGGGTGGGGACGTGGCGCTGCGGGGAGAGCACTGGTGAGACATCGAGTGGCCATCGAATATCTTGAAAGGGGTGCCAGAGCAGCTCAGCGGTTGAGGCCTCCGACTCTTGGTTTCGGCTCAGGTCATGATCTCGTGATTTTGTGAGTTCAGGCCCCGCGTGAGGAGGGCCCTGTGCCTTCAGTGTGGAGCCCATTTGGGATTTTCTCTGTCGCTCTCTCTCTGTCCCCTCCACACTCAAACTGTATCTCTCTCAAAATAAGGGAATAAACTTTAAAAAACAAGTCCATGAAAGAATGTTCAAAGTGGAGATATAGTCCTTCAATCCCCCCATGCTTATGTGGTGACGTCGCAGAAATGTGCATTCAGGGCAGTCACACAAGTTGTGAGAGGGCGTCTTCCTGGCCAGGGAGAAAGGAGACACTTGTCTGAGACAGAGGCATAAAAACCCCTAATTGTGCAATGGCTACTTTCTCATTGGTGCCAGATGTGAATGGGCCAAATTCCTTCATGAGGAAACTTAGGGAAGAGACCTCCTCTAATAAAAAAAATTCCTTGAATAGTCAATAGCTAGAAAATTTAAGAAACTTTTGAAGAAGAAACCACAAAATAAATTAAGTTGTTCAGTTAGGGTTACATGAAGGGTCTCTTTTGAAAATACTTTGAGATCAATCATTTGAAATTTATGATTGAGACGCTGTTCTCTGTACATATATTACATAGCATTACAAATTTTATCTAAAAGCAAAATTGCTCCAGATACAGCATCTTCTAAAAAAAAAAAAGGAAAGAAAAGAGGAACAAAACGAACTGGGAAAATCCTTCTCTCTTTCTCTGATGAGGAGAATGGTTGCTGGCCTAGGACAGGACCTTTGAGTTGGCTGCGAGGAACCCTTTCCAGGCTGCAGACTGTGGACTCAGTGAATGTGGACACACCACATCCTAATTCCACGTCACTGGCTGGTTGACCTCTGACAGATTATCAAAACTCTCTGAGCTTCGTGGAACTCATCTGCAAACTGGGAGTAACGTCACCCTCTCAGAGTCATTATGGGCTTGAACAAGATGACGTGTTTAGTGCCTACTCAAGGACTCGCTGCCCAGAACGCCTCCATGAATGTATCCCTCTTTCCTACCGTCACGGGCTTTCCTCTGTCTGAGCTCCCAACGAAGCCAAAGAGAGATGCTACCGGGGCAAATATGCCAAAGACTGGGAGGCAGGAGAGGCCTGGGAGGAGCCAAGGCCAGCCTGGCGCTGGCGCTCCTGGAAAGGAAACAAGGAAAATGTGAAGGGATCCCTGTCACTGTGGAAACCCGGCCAGACCCTGCCGCTGGGGTGCCAACGATAACCAGAGAAGCTGAAATTATAGTATTTGCTCACTGCGCAGATTTTCCCCGCAGAAAACTAGGAGGAGTAGGTCAAAAAACAGCAATATGATCTATCAAAATAGTGGATTTTCCCAGGGTATGAGTACAGCAGGGAATTTGGGGTTACTTTTCGGTACCAGTCTTACAGGAATCTTTGGCTGACTCATTAAAATCCAATCAATGGCCACTTTTGTGTGTGCCATCTTCTGACATGGGTTTTAGGGAATTGGGATATCTTGGCATCCGCAGCATGTGACATTAACTTGCTTTTCTTAGAATGTTTTCCTCTGAGTTTTCCACTCTCTCTCTTTTGGTGCCTAAGGGAACTTGATCAAGGTTCATGTAGCAATAGAATCTGCACAGTCATTAGCTCTAAAACTTTCCCTGCTTCTTCCCTTCCTTCCTTCCCTGGGGGCCCATCCTGGCTTTCAGCATCTCTTCTCTTCGATGCCTTCTTCACATCACGTAGAGCCCTGACCGTAGGCTGTAGATTGATGTCCTTTTGTGGTGGGGGACCTTAGGGATCCCTTCCTCATAACACATCACCGGTTCAGTGTTCCCCATTGATACCTCATCTCCTTGGGATGAGGAGGTCGCTGTTTCCATGAATACTGTGCGACCTTAGACCCCAATAGGTGGTATTTTTTCTTTATGTATTTCTTATGTGTGGGCCAAAGGCAGGCTGCTCCGAAATGTGCCACTTTGGCATATCAGGTATTTTAAATAAGTTACTTAAGAGATAGGCTGTGCAGGAAGGACTTGGAGACCTCCTCTGCCACCCTGTATGCAGGAAATAAATCTCCAGGTGAAAGGTGCCTTCCCTACAGCAGGAGGCAAAGACACATCCTCATCTCCAGAGATGGGACATTTAGAGCCGAGAAGGCCATATAAACAACCCTTGCTACTTTTTACTAATGTGCTCCCCCAGCCCAACATCTGTTTAGGATTCCTTACTAATGAAAGTTCCCAAAGTTCAATTTTCCTTGCTGTCAGTGCCTCACAGATTTATGGTTTCTTTGTCTCAAAACCACGATAGCTGCCTGCCTGTCACTTCTCTGGGTCTCGAGTCCATGACTGGGCCTCCATGGCATGTAATACAACTTTGGTTTTTTCTCCTGTTAATCTGCCTCACGTAAATTTAATCCTTAGTCCAGCTGGAAGAGCTTGAAGGTCAGAGGAAGAGTTTTTCCTTCCCTTCTCTTCAATGTAATGATCGATCCCATCAAACTATGACTTAAACAGAGGGAGTTTGTTATTGAAAATTACATATTGCTTACATGTAAAAGATACTGGAAAGGAGATACCATATGTGTCATTGGTGGTATGTTTCCAGCCGTGGCTCATAGGACATCTGACCTGGTCTATCCCTTATGCCCTACGGCCTTTTGGGCCGGTCTCTACCTTTTAAGAGACACCTGGGGAAGGGGAAACGATGCAGGAAAGGTGACACGTGGAGTCTGCTGCTTTGACCTCAGCATCTCCAGCCCATTTGTTAATTGCTACCACAGACACAGGGGCTGGTGGTCAGGAAGGCTCCTGGCCGCTCCCCCATCATTCTGAGCATATGATACAACTGCTCCTCCTGTCTTACAGAGATGGGAATGGGGGGGTGAAGGTACCTCTTGGCTGCAGTTGGGACTGATTTTTGCCATTAGGACTGCATCCAACAGGCAAGCATCAGAGGTGTGGGGAATTCAGATCGCATGCATCTGTGGCAGAGGAAAATTTTACTTTGCCATTTAAGATTCTTCTAACTGGACTAAGAATCAGAATGACATGAGACAGAGTAACAGGGGAAAATAAAATTTGATTTCACATGCGTGGGGAACCGCACAGACCTGAGACTCCAAGGGCAGTCGGGCACAGTGAGGTATGAACGTCATCCTGGAAAAGCAGAAGGCAGTAGAGGTCGGGGCCTTCAAAGGGAAGGAATGAATTCACAGGAGGATGAAAAAAAGTACTTGTTTAGTAACAGAATTTGCTGGATGATCAGAAACAGTGGGACACAGAGAGGGCTTTGAACAAACAGGCCTAGCCAGGTTCCTCCCTGTTGACTGTCACTCATTCGTATCCTAACACGGTGATCTGTGGTGACCACTCTCTTCCTGGAACAGGTCCTCTCTCCTTGTTCTTTTAGGCACTTAGGGGGAAGGTCGAGGTTTCTTCCTGAGTGTTTGGGCCTAGATCATTTTCAGCTCAAAATAACCTGCATACCAAAGTGACCCGTGTCGGGTGACCTGTCCTTGTCCCCTACACGTCACTGAAAGATCTGGTTTCATCACACCCATTGTCACTATCAGAATGAGAATGAAGACACCATCAACAGTGACAGGTGGCATGGCCACTTACGAGAATAAACGGATGTGTAAATGATAAACACTTACTAATCAGTTTGCATGGAAGGCAGCAATCGCCTGCTAGAAGCCTCCAGGCTCACGCAGGTCGGGAGGTACGGGGTCATTTGTCCAGTGGCCCGTGAGGTCCCTTGCTCTTCTACAGAGAAGGGTGTGGGCCTCCGTTTCTCCGCTGCCTGCCTGCCCATTCTGTGCTATGAGCCCGTCATCTCCTACAGGCCACCATCATGAGGAAGAACTCTGGAGATTTAGGGGATAATTAGGACCACAGCAGAATCATCTTCACCGTGCAAGCCTTTTCTCAGTTTCAGGAACTCTTCACCTGGGGCCAAGGCCACTAAAATTACAAGTAATTTTTAAAAGATGAGTATGGGGCACCTGGGTGGCTTAGTCGGTTGAGCGTCCAACTTCGGCTCAGGTCATGATCTCACAGTCTGTGGGTTTGAGCCCCACATTGGGCTCTGTGCTGACAGCTAGATGAGAGTCTGGAGCCTGTCTTTTGATTCTGTATCTCCCTCTCTCTGACCCTCCCCTGCTCATGCTGTCTCTCTCTCTCTCTCTCTCTCTCTCAAAAATAAATAAAACATTAAAAATTTTAAAAAATAAATAAGTAAATAAAAAATAAAAGATGAGTACATTTTTCTAAGAGGTTTGATCACTTTCATGAGATTTTTGAATACACTCATAGTCTCCAAATGTTCTGAACCGCTGCTCCACAAAAGTCATTACACAGCAGTAGGGAGAAGAACAGAAATTACTTTCACAAATCTGCAAACCAGAGGGAAGGAAAGTGCTCCAGTACAGCAGACTTAGGATACCCTTCGCCTGCTGTGGACCAAAAAGCTGGAAACAGCACAGGTGCACCAATAAGAAAAGCCTTGATAAGTGCGGTGTATCTAAACTTTGGAATGTGCGGGCACCTGGGAGGGTCAGTCAGTTAAGCGTCTGACTTCGGCTCAGGTCATGATTTCATGGTTTGTGGGTTCGAGCCCCGCATTAGGCTCTGTGCTGACAGCCAACTCAGAGCCTGGAGCCTGTTTCAGATTCTGTGTCTCCCTCTCTCTCTGACCCTCCCCTGCTCACGCTCTCTCTCTCTCTCTCAGAAATAAATAAAACATTAAAAAATTTAAAAAAACTTTGGAATGTAATAATGGGATGTTTTGAGAGCAGGTCGAATCCATCTTGGATGACTTGGAGAGGTTTCTCTGTGGCCATCATTAGTGAGAAAAGCAAGGATCAGAAAAATGTATGTAATGTAATTCTGTTTCATAGAA
Organism: Crocuta crocuta; assembly: GCF_008692635.1. Lineage (NCBI taxonomy): Eukaryota > Metazoa > Chordata > Mammalia > Carnivora > Hyaenidae > Crocuta > Crocuta crocuta. The sequence goes on from NW_027527559.1 coordinate 2,611,327, forward strand.
CAAATCATGACAAACTTCCTTCTCTTTTAGATGTGTGTGTGTGTTCTGTTAAAAAGAAAACCACAGGCCCACAGTGGCAATGGCATTGCTTATGCTAATACCTTACTCAGTAAACCCAGACTTAATATCTAACGTAACTACCATTTGAAGTGTTCCAATGGAGTGAGACCTTTAACCAGCCAGTCTGGAATGTCCTGGTCAGTACAAGGAGGTAATCTGCCCATAGCTCTCCCCTTAGGAAGGGAACCTTGCCTGAAACACTGCATCCTTTGCTAACAATTTTCTTTTTCCTCCTCCTTCTCTGCCTTTAAAGACTTTCCTTCTCTGTAGCTTGACAGAACTCCCCTCTACATGCTGGATGGGATGCTACCTGATTCATGAATGGTCTTTTAACTATACAATATGATCAAGAAGGAAAAATATAGAAGATGATATCTAGATTGTTGATGAAGAGGAACCAGAGAGCAGGATGAGGAGAGTTATTCAGTGTAGGGGGAAGAAAAGAGGGGCACACGTGTCAAGCAAAATAACAAACAAGACCTCTATACTGAAAGAGGAAGGTGTCCATAATATAAATTGCATGCATGATATGAATTATTTTACATAAACTTAGTTGCATGTGCACTTACACATGAAGACACACAGAACACCACCACTATGGTAGCGGTCATCTCATGAGTGGGGAATTAACTGATATTCTGTTCTTCATGTTTTACAAAGTTGAGCCATTACTCTTTTCCTTATATCTTTTGTGGTTCAAATATTATATGACTCACATGTATTATTATATAATCAGAGGAAAAAATATAATTTCACTGTGATAAAGTGAAAAATATTTGCTTATTTTTATTTTAGGAGGCAGTTATCATTATGTGTGTACAATTCCAGCAGCCATTAAATTCATTATGTTCAGGGGGTGTCTGACTCTTGATTTTGGCCCAGATCATGATCTCACAGTCCCTGGGATTGAGCCCCATATCAGACTCTGTGCTGTCAGCACAGAGATTCTCTACTTGGGATTCTCTCTGTCTCTGTCCCTCCTCTGCTCTCTCTCTCTCTCTCTCTCTTTCTCTCAAGATAAATAAGCTTTAAAAAATTATTATGTACAGAAATTGGACATAGCACATAAATCCTGATCTCTGTGTCGCATAACTTGTTTGGGCAGATTCAACAAGGATATGCATGTGGTTGGCACTAATGGAGTAGATTAAAAGTTGAGAGGAAACAAACCCACAAAATCCATATCCACATTAGTGGTATAGGGGCGGCAAAACTTTACCTCTGTTCACCTTAGGCTTTCAGCCGGAGCTCTTGAACAATAAGAGTGATTCCCAGGAGAAAAACAGTGAACCATGTGCAGTCCGCGGCATGCAGGAGAAACCTAAAAGTCAGGTAACTCAGAATGGTGGCTTAGAATTCCAGCCTATAGTCCATCTTCAACAACAGTATGTTTGCAGAGAATTGACAAGACAGAGGAAAATGGTTTTAGGGTTCCTAGGGTGGCAAGCTGTGGGAAAGTAAACATGGGGGAAGTTAATGAAGTGAGCTGTGGGGGGGGGGGGGCTCCTCTGCCCTGACTCTGGTAAAAGGAGAATTATCTTTCCTTTAGGCAGAAAAGAGGGAACATTTTTCTGCCTTTGCTGCTACTTAATTGTCTTCAGCTCAAAACAATTTTCATGCCAGAGAGACATACTTTGGGGTGACATAGTCTGGTTTCCTTCAGTGGAATTAGGCTCTGGGAAAGAAGTCAGAATGAGGATAGTCCGCTCGGTCCCAAATGTGGAAGTGAGAAACAGAGTGTGCCAGAGGCTTGAGCAGGGCTTGAAGGAAAGGAGTGGGCTTTGTGGGAGGTGTGTGACCAGAACGTACCTGTGGACAAGCCCCAGAAGGCCAGCTGCCCTGGGGTTGATGAACAACAGGATCAGTCTTTCCAGAAGCAGATGAGAATGTGATTAGATGCATAAGAGACCTCCTTGAACTTCCTTGACTGATGTCTAAAACATGGTTGTTTAGACATGATTGTCATTCACTGTGATATATTTTTCCATTTGTAAAATGAATTCTAAGCATGATTCATGCTTCCTTGCAGGGTTTATTAATCATCTGATCGAGTTGGTGTTAGCGAGGAGGAAGTTCCTTGCTGTCTCCACAGAGTGGATCTTTCTAGGGCCACCTTGGGTTGGAAATCCCAAGGGCTCTGTTATTCATAGTGAAACTATGATGTGAAACTTCATGAATTTCCTGAGTGCTAAGGAAGAGCCTCTCTTCTTTATCTGTATTTGTCTAAGCTACAGTAGGTAGCCTTCCTACAGGGAGAGTACTCTATATGCCATTTTGTAAAGCCATGCCCAGGAGGCTTCATTCAGTTCCTTCTTGTGTGTGTGTGTGTGTGTGTGTTTCCTCCTTTCTGCCTCCTCTTCCCTAGATGGCCCCCTTCTCTTCCTCTAGGCCCATGTGATTCTCCAGCAGGACCCCATACAATTTACTTTTGGTCACAACCCTGGCATATCTCAGCTTTGGGATATCTAACAGGAAGGCTACCGGTGGGAGAGTTCTGACTCTAAGACTGTCTCCCTCACAAGCTAGCCATGCTGATTCCGAGTCTCCCGCTAAAGACTAGTTATGACTGCCATTTTTCCAGCGGAGACTCTTAGGTCGATATGTTGAAGTTCTTTATGTCTTTTAGAGCACTTTATGGCAACAAAAAGGTCCATGATGTTGTAGCTCCTTCAGGGGGCCTCGAACTTTATCTGGTAGTAAAGTTTGTTGAAAGACAGCAAAGAGTGAGAGAGGGTTCTGGGGGCTCTAACTGGTTTGGATGGAAATGGCCAGGAACTGGGATGGGTAGGCATTTCAATATTTCATCAGATCATCTCTGATTTAAGGACATGCATAGACAAGAGACTGCCTGCTGCAGAAACGTGGGCCCGTGCCTCCTCTAAGTCTGGGCTAGAAGGCCCAGAGGACATGGGCTATGGTGCCGCCTCCATGTTTCTATTTCAGTTCCTCTAAAATCGGATGCCTAGGTATTGACTGTTTAGTAACACTATCCCTTTGTGTTCTTTGAGGGATCAAAAAGGGTCCACAACAATTGCTGATTTATAAAACATATACACTTTCTGGAAAAGATGGACAAAACATTTACAAAGTTATACTTAAAATCTAATAGTAGCAGCAACTATGGTGTTGGTGAAGATAGACCACATTCACTCTGTAGAAAGGACCATGTTAAGTAACTGGTCTATGCAGCATGTGTGAACCTCAGCCCAGCTGTACCAGATAAGATGCAGTTTTAAAAGCTTACCTTCAAGCCTGGGCTTCTACATCACTAGACTGGCTGGAAATTCAATCAGTCATGCTGGCATTCCACGTCCTTCATATCGTTCCATCCAGCCTGCATGCTCTTCACTTCTGCTGCCTGTGGCTCCTGTGGCCACGGGACCTAGACCCCCAGGGGAGCCAGAGCCTCAGGCCCGGGGCTCCACCTTCCTGCTGCACCTTGTGATGATATCTCCTGTTGTCCCACCATATCCCACTGAGTGGGGCTCAGCCCATCATGGTGCCCGGAACCCATAGACTCCCCCACCACCTCCAGCATTGGCTCAGTGCAGAAAACATCCCTCTCTTCCCAAACTGTAACCATTTCAGTGGATTTCAGCTCTTGGGAAAAGGTCAGAATGAGAGTAATATGTTCAACATCACAAATGTTGAGGCAAAAACCAGAGTTGGCTAGTGGCTTGAGTGGAGCTTGAAGGAAAGAAGAGAAACATAGGAAAAAATAATTGTTGTAGTTTAAAACTTACCTTGTCCCACTCTCGAAGAAAACTGTGTAGATTCTCTCTAATCTCTTCTCGTCTCTCTGTCCATTGATTTGTTTTCTCTCTGAGTTGATCTGACGCACAAATACAGCTGGTCAATCTTTTGTAAGGAGGCGGCTACTTTTCAGTGACACAGAATTCAACAGCTTTGCCTTCTGTGGTCTAAAGAGTGTCTCTGAGACCCAGGTCTCTGGGATGGACTGGCATCTTTCAGAGACTTTGCCTAGATCAGCCATGAGGTGCTGTGTGGGGCCAGGCAGAAGTGGTATTATAGGTCGGTACTGACTTAGGAGTGTGGAGTATATGCTCTACAGGATGTATGCTCTCAACGGGGGCACCTCACCCCCAAGTGGGTGAAATTGTTCCCTGGGGGCAAAAAAAATCTTATTTTTTATGTATAAAGGACAGATATCCATGCGACATATAAACAGATATATAGTTTATCTCTGGTGTCAAAATTTCATGGGGAAAGGTCTAAACTGTCTGTTTATGGGGGCAGTAATAAAATAAATGTTGAGAAGGCCTGCCGTGGGTGTTACAAGAGGAGAGAAGCAGCAGTTACACGCAGGCTGTTCAGGGAGCAGTGCCGAGCGATTTTGTGCATTGTCTTGTTTGATCCTCCCCACGGTAGTTGATGGATGAGAAAGCTGCTTTTAAATGGCTTGCCCAGAGCCACACAGTTTGTGGGCAGCACAGCCGAGGTCTGAGGCCAAGTCTCTTTCCCAACCTTGCTCCTCCTGTGAAGCCAGGCTGCAAATCGAAGCCAGGGCAGAGACATCTGCATCATTCTCTCCACCCCTGGATATTTACTGTGTTGTAGGAGAGCAAGAAAGGAAAATAGACGCCTGACTAACAGCACACATGTTTATGTTATCACGTTGCATCTACTCTGTAATGTGCACACTGGATGTGGGCTTCCTGCAGCAGTCTGCCTTAGCTAGTGGTGGTTTGAAGGTTCCCCCAGCCACTGGCTGGGGAGGAAAAGGGAGCATGGAAAGAAACCATGGCGACCTTTACCTTCTGTGTTTCCTTCCTCTGCTCCCCTCCTGTGGGCTGCACCCCATGAGGCCACACCCAACGCGCTCCAGGTTTCTCATCAGCACATTGAAACTTCCCACTTGGGGTTGGTGAACTCGGGGATACGATGTGGGGAGCACCCATTTGAAGGCAGCAGATTTCTAACCCGTTACCCTGACATTCTCTGTCGTAGAGCCTATTAGCAGCTCCCGGTCAGGTCAAGTTCCAGGTCATTCTGGAAGGTGGAGGGCACTCTACAAGCTGTCTCCCCCATCAATATCCACTCTTCTCCAGGCTGTTTGCGATTCATTGCTGGGTGGATGTGGATACTCTCGTGGGTGAAAATTGTTTTTTAGGTTAACTTTTCTCCTATGTGGAAAAAGTTAGTGGGTCTTACCCAGCCATGAAATGACCAACATTCAGGGACAAGAGGTAAAGGGAAAAGGCAAAGAATGAACGTTTTGAGGTCCTGTCATATGAAGATAAGTGCTTTTAATGGATTATGTCATTTATTCTTTACACAATCTTAATACTGCACCACTTTCCCTTTGAAGGAAATGAAATGCGGAAAAGGTAGATTAAGTGCATACAACTGGCTAAGGTGTCTTCACATCACGCTTTTTGAGGGCGCTCTGGGCCATTCTTGGGGAGCTCTGGCCGCACAGCCACCTCAGCAATGGGCACTGCCTGGACCAGGGCAGGGTGTGGAGCACAGCAGTGCTTCTCCTGAGACGGACGGGGGCTGCCACATTCCTGGATATCCAGATCCGCTGTGGCATCTCAGGCTGCCTGCCTCCTCCTGGCCCCACAGCCGCAAAGGGGACAGCCTGGCTTCACCTGAAAGGACTGAGGGCATCACAGTGTCATGCATAGTGTTTGCGGTAGTAAGGTACCACCGGAAGACAGAAATCTGAAGAAAATTCAGTGAGGTGTGACAGAACTGTGTCTGTTGTAGCAACAAGTCAGGACAGTCAGGAGACCTCCCTGATGCATCCTTAGGCAATTCACTTCCTTTCTCTGGACTCCCAGTTTTTCATCCATAAAAGGAGAGGATTAAGTCGCTGAAATTTTCTCCCCGCAGTTGGTGAAAGGGTCAGCTGAGGGATTTTTTTTCTGTAGTTGGGGAACATTTCTCCTCCCTGGCCCTCACTGAGGACCATGCTTCCATTTGCCTCTAGATCTTCAGGGATGACACTCCAAATAGTTGAAGGTGATTATACTGGGGACATGCCTCAGAATGTCCTGGGTCTGGCTCAGGAAGGAAACATACGTAATAGGAAGCTTTGTGCTATCAAATCTGCTTTTCAATAAGGAAGGTCTTACCAGCACGTTGTCCCCATTATGAGGGTCTCTGACCTCAGCTACTTTCTGTACTTTCATAGACACACTGCTCTTCACAGGGAGCATTGCCCATGACCCTTGATTCTAACTCCCCTCAGTATGTCCCCTGGAAGCCATGTCCCTGATGGGACGCTCAGTTTTCAGTCTGGGCCTGGATCACAATCTTTTTGTAGCTCCTCCTCTCATAGGAGAGAGATCTGGGCACATACTTGATTCCCTTTCTCATCCTCATTATCAACCTCTTTTAAATGCCTCACCTAAGCATGCAGCAAAGGAAGAAAGACAGCAAATCACTGAAACCGCAAGGTATGTGAGGCATTAGGCTAAGTACTTTTCCTTATAATTTAAGGTAATCCTTGTAGCAACTCTGGAGATAGCTGCTATTTTTATTCCAATTTCACAAACAAAGAGATTAAGTCTTAAAGAGATTAATGATTGTGAAAGATCATAAAATGAGCTAAGATTCTCAAGCTTGTTGACTTGAGCCCAGAACCTAAGTTCATACCTGCAGCAACACTCAGTGGCGGCCCAAATGGCCCTCATCCCTCAGACCTCACCTATTTGGGGTATTTGCTAAACCAAGACCAGAGACCATTACAATTTGAGTATAGTTTGTTTTTTCAATGTTAGGGTTAGGGTTTATTTTTGAGAGAAGGGGAGAGAGATAGGGAGCAGCAAGGGAGGGGCGGAGAGAGATGCGGAGAGAGAATCCCAAGCAGGCTTTGCACTGTCAGCACAGAGCCCTGCGTAGGACTTGAACCCACAAACCATGAGATCATGACCTGAGCTAAAGTCAGATGCTTAACCCACTGAGCCACCAGGCGCCCCAGTTTTGTTTTTTTTTTCGGTTTTCACTTCCTTTTTATTTGAGGCAGCTTTTACCTTGTATCTTACATCCTACACTTTCTAGACTTCCTGAAAGCATTCCCCGAACCCAACCCCTTCGTGCTTAGGAATAAGACAGGTTCTTGTGTGCTTTTGGTGAGGTTTAGGGACACACCTTCTGTGTGACAGTCGCTCTCCCAAAGACAGAACACTTCTCCTGTTCTACAGGCCCTCTCCTCCAACAAGATTCATCCATACCTATTTTTTGAGCACCTGCTAACCTCAAGGTAGTTTTAGGCACCAGAAGTACAGTGGTGAACAGCACAGGCAGACCCTGCCCTCCTGAAGCAACACTCCGCGGCCGGAGAGCCACCCTTCCCATGTTGTCTGGCAAATCCCATGTTCTCCTGCTTTCTAGGCAGAACGTCATGTTCCTCCAGTGATTCTCCACTTAAATTCAGTATCTGACAGAACCGCCTTACAATAATTCTGCGCGATCGCCCTCTTCACGCGTGGGTCCTACAGCCACACCTGGCACAACATTCAGGAGCATGATGCTCTTGTTCTTGGGCCAAGAGAAAGGAAATGAATCTTTGTGAGCACCCACACTATGCGCTGGTCTTATAATGCATTGTCTTGTTTAATCATCACAAAAGCATAAGGAGGCAAAGATTATTTCAGATGAAATAGCTGAAGATGCTAGAGGTCAAGTCACAGAGCCTGAAAGGGTGGAGGTGGAGGTATGATGCCGACTGTAGAGCCCGCTGACCCCTTGTTTTCCTGGAGGTCAGCCTCAGGGAAGTGCTGGGGACTCTCCGGGAGGTGGGTCACAGCAATGACTGAACCCAAACCCACTGCCTCGCATCCCCTCCACCACCAGACTGTTCACACTGCTTCAGGGGGCAGCCCCACAGCTCACACTTCTACCCTGTGGTTCGCTCCTGGGTTCTTAGACGGTTCTCATCTTCGAGCATTCTCTACTGACTGGCAGGCAGATGCTGTGTGAACGGACACCCATGTCAAGGGAGAAGGGAGCTGAGCTGAGGGGGAGATGGATTCCAGAGGCAAGCCTTCCTTCTTCCACAGTTGACCTGGGCTGCTGACTCTAGCCAGTTAGGGAGGCATGGGGATCCGTCTCTTGAATCTCTCTCCCCGGCTACCTGGCTGGGATCGGGCATCTGTGAGAAACAGATCTAAGCCTGCACAGTACATGGAACATACATCAAAGCATCGTGACGTTATGGACTTTTCCTTGTTAAACATGAAGTCTCTGTACGTCACAGTTCTCTAGGGAGCTAGACTCAGCTTGGAGAGGTCCAACTTGTTTCATCCAACTCAGAAACAAGGGCTTCATGCACCTAATTTTTTAAATTTTGTTTTTTAAAAAAGCTTATTTTGTCTATAATAAATATAAGGAAATTATTTAGCAAAAATCCAGACACTGAACTTTCTAAAAATACATTTCTAAGTTACTGTAACATTTTAGGTGTTTAGTGGCTCTCCTATAATGCCTTATTTCATAGGGCCTATTTATTTTGAGCAAACGTACTCTGAGTTCCTTGAGTCATGAGTTCGGTGCTAGTTGACCCATTGTCGGTCCTAGAAAAGTATCTGTGCTTGTGTTTGCGGGTTTTTGAGGTAAATCAAGGGATGATATCAACTGTGAGTCACTCAGAGGATTTCACATCCACAGAAGAAGGCCTAAGGGCTATATAAGTAGGGACATTTGAGGAACTTTGCATTGAGGAGGAACAGGGTAGGTTGGGGTGCACCATGCAGAGGTTGAGAATGAAGTTTCCGCTGTTGATGCTGGTCCTTCCGGTTGCTGCTTCTGGAGCTGCTTCCCTGACTAACTCCACAGGCTTTGAGGAGAATGACATGCTCTTTGCTGAAGTAAGTACTGACCCGTCAGTATTTCCCCAGCCTCACTTTTGACTTTAAGATTGATTGCATTGACCAGTTTTCTCTTGAAACCGTACTAGTTGAAAACTGGTTAGGACGCTCTTTGCTCTGAACGCTCTATTTTTCTTTGCCAAAGATGAATGTAGGAAAAGTACTGGGTTTGAAAGAGTTCTAGAAAATTGGGGGATGACTTTATTCCTTTAACTAAAAAGCTGTGGCCAAGGAGTTTGAGTTAAAAATAACTAGAGTCCTACATCTAGTCTGTGTTTCACAATGATCATTTAATGTCAATTAATAATCTGAGATTTGAACCATGGCTTGGTTATTTAACCACTGCAGCCCACCACGATCATTCAAGAGTACTTTTTGCCTTCAGGCATCACAGGTATTTCTTAATGAGCAGTTTTAAAAAGCAGAATGTTTTTTCCATTTGTCTCTTTTCCCTAATTATAGGAGTTTGGATGCTCTCTCTATTTTCTAAGACTTTTAATTTTGAATTTGCATTAATTGTCCATTGTGTTGAGCTTTGGATTTTTAAGCAGGAAAATTTTACCCAAATTAAATTAACAATTTAAGCATCCTGACAATGAAGGTTTTGCTGTTAACTTGATGCTCTGATGTGCCAGATGCTGAAATATATTTTAAAGAATAGAAACCAATTCAAAGAGAGACATCGAAGTGTTTTCAGTGGGCTACCAGCAATCAATATCAGTAATAGTTATGACTCACTTTGACAGCACAGAAAATTAGTATTTTTTTCTCATTATAATTAATTGTTTGATACCTGGCTCAGAAGCCAGTGTATTGTTGAGTCCTATATACAGAGGTGCATCAGAAACCTTTCCATGTATTAGAATGTCTAACTAAATATATTTTTTCCAGAGGTACCTGGGAGCCTATTATGGTTTCATGATGGATGAAAATCCAATGACAAAAATGAAAGTCAGTACAAACTTGATGAAGAATAAAATTCAGGAAATGCAGCAGTTCTTGGGGCTAAAAGTGACTGGGAGACTGGATGCCTCTACCCTGGACATGATGCACGTGCCCCGATGTGGGGTGCCTGATGTTCATGAGTTCAGGACGCTGTCAGGGAGGCCAGTGTGGAAGAAACGCTTTCTCACCTACAGGTAACCTGTGGCTAGTTTTCTACTTTCCCTTGGGTCTGACTTCCAGAAACCTGAACCATTTAGATCTCTGAAAGTAGATCAGAAGCCTCTCGGTTGTTAACACCATCCCTGTGTTAAAATTCATTCTTTCTGGAAGAGCAGATTGTTCACTCAAGGAGGGGCTGTTTGGCTTGCCAACCCAGAGCAGAGTAGAAAGACTTCAAATAAAAGGAGAATGAAGCTAAATCTATAATAAATAGATTATTTTTAAGAGACAGGAGAACATTTTATAGGAAGGTAAAGATGGATAAATGCCAACGTCTGGGAGCAGGGGCAAAAGCCAGAGGCTTCTATGGATGTAAGTCCTTCACAAAGAAAATCCATAAATCATCAAGGAGAAGAAATCCAGCAAGATTCCATTTCAGGAGAAAGCTGTCCAAGCATCCCTGTTTCAGAAGTTAATGATGTGGGGTTTTGTTATCCAAGTATTGATTTATGAGGTGATTCATTCTCCACCAATGCAGACAGAAGTGAAATATGACAATAAGAACTAACACATGGTTTCCATATATTTCTCTCTCTCTTTCTTTCTGGTAAAGAATCAATAATTACACTCCTGACATGAAGCCTGCAGATGTTGACTATGCCATCCAGAAAGCTTTTCAAGTATGGAGTGATGTGACCCCCCTGAAATTCAGGAAAATTCACTCAGGAGAGGCTGACATTATGATACAATTTGCATCTGGAGGTAAAGAACGTGGACTTATTTCGTCTGTGTCATTGGCACCACCTATAATCTGTAAAGAAGGACTAATTGTCTTTATTCTTAAAAAAGCTCATGGAGACTTCAATCCTTTCGACGGCAGAGGGGGAGTCATAGCCCATGCTTTTGGACCCGGACCTGGTATTGGGGGAGACACACATTTTGATGAGGCTGAAATCTGGACTCCAGACTACAGAGGTAGGCAAAAATAAAAGCTCGTCCAGAGTGTGAACTCGGGAACCCAAAAAGCCATAGTTTGGAAAAATAAAATCTGTTATTTAGGCAGTCACTTCTTGACAGCACAGTCCATAAAATCAAGTGAACGCAGATGCTAACCCAGGCATGCAGCAATCGTAGTGTGCGTCATCCACGTGAGCCTTCCATATGCTGACGTTGTCTTAGGCTTATAGTGCCACAGAAAGATGAAGTTCTAGAATAGAAAATTAGAAATCCCTGCAGCAAAACCCAAAGTTATATGGTCACATAGTCTTTTGAGGTCCTGGGATAGAAATTTCAGGGTGCCCAAGCTGACCCTTGAACAAAGCAATACTTCGTGTGTATTTATGGAAGAGACTGTAAGTCACCATCCCTCTCAGGCAGCTGGGGGAGAGGCACAACTAGTCTCCCCTGTTTGAAGGACTCACTATCCATTGGAAAACTCAAACTGTCATCTCGCAATCCTTCCTCATCTTTCTGTGGGAAGTTCTAGATTATGTGCTTCACTCCTGAGGGAAGGACATGGAGAGAAGGTCTTCGTGAGTGGGTTCCTCTCAGCAGCCCCCTCTCTCTGGCTGATACCACATGCATAGAATGGCAATGTTCTTACAGACTGAAAGGCTATCTGTTTTAGTCTAACACATGGCCCCAGGCTTATTAAATTCTTAATCAAGAAGAGGAGTCTTGCACTATCAAAAGACAAGTGATGTAGGAATAAGTCCTTCTTGAGTGGCAAACCCTCAGCGAGGCTTGTTACATTTGTCTAAATTGCATCCAAGGTTATTTGGGGTGTATAATGTTTCATCAGACGTGGTAGACTTGGGTTGGTTAGCCTCACAGAACGTTTCAGAATTCTAAAAGACTCTAGAAAAATAATTTAAGATCTTTACGGAGAGAGGAAACTGAGACCAGGAGAAAGTTAGCTTATGAGAAAGCTCTTCTCTTAACCAAATGTGTACTTTTCACCTGTCCATGTTGCCTTATTTTTATGTGGCACAATTCTATGCTTTCATAACACTAGATTATTTATATAAATTGTAACTTAAGGTGCCCACTCACAGCCCACGTTTGTGACACAGTAAATGCAATGAACGCTTTGCTCGGTGGTTACTGAGTTTTTATGACAGTGTTAGGTGATGGGGGTGTTGTTTGGATACAGAGAAGAAGAGGACCCGTCCTGAAAGAGCACACGATCGGGTGTGAAACAGAGCACAGACAGAAACCTGGGATTTCTGTGGTGGAGGACCAGTGATGGGCTTTTGTGTAAAATATTACAGGGATTGAGAATAGGATAAATTTAGGATTTTCCCAGTTTTAGGCAGAATGGATAGGATGACAGTCTTTGCTAATTTCTCATTATTTGAGAGAAGTGAGTGAGTTAGTTGCTGAGCCTGATGTTAGTGGGAATGCTTAGGGGGTCTGTGTTCCTGAAGACCCCTCCCCCCCAGAGGAGTGTCATCTCAGTTCTCACACCTGGGTACTGGCCACACCCTGCAGCTAAGTGGTGTGTGACTCTGGGCAAGTCTGTTTTTCTGAGCTTCAGGTTTGCCATTGAAAAAAAAAAGGCAAAAATGAAGGCTTTGGAGTAGAACATAGATAAAAAAAAAATAACAGTCAGGAGCTATTCAAACCTTCTGAAAACTGAGAAACTTTAGGGAAAGGACACACCCTTCTCTCTTACCTACAAAGGTATATTTCTCTAGAACATACAGAAAAAAATGAACAGGTGTGACTGTAACTTGATATCACTGTGTCTACATTGTAAGCATAGACTTTGATTTCATTTTGAGTCATGTATAGTAAAAGAATGAGCTTTTTTTAATTTTTAAAAAATTTTTTAATTAAAAAAAATTTTTTTAATAGTTTATTGTCAACTTGGTTTCCATATAACACCCAGTGCTCATCCTCACAAGTGCCCTCTTTTGAGCCAAGAAATTTATATTTGACCCTTGGTTTAAGCTCTTAATTTGGCCCATTAATCTTGCTGATACTGTGTCCTCATCTGTAAATGGGCTGCATAGTGGCTTCCTTTCAAGTTTCGTAAGGAACAGACATGGTGTGATACATTTTCAGTGGCTCAGAGGACCTGGAACTTAATTTGGCTTCATATTTGGGTTTAATAAGGGATAGTTAGTAAAGACTATTCCATATCCAGTGAAGCCTGATTAAGTGTACCTGCAGAATGGAGTGAGAGTGTCGTAGAAGCGATGACAACCAACAAACATAGCTACAAGACAACGTTATTCTAGAAATGTTCACAACAGAATATATGTCATGTGTGCTGCTGCTGCTGCTGCTGCTGCTGCTGCTGCTATGAACCTTTTTGCCCTCGACGGGAAATTTGACAATGTGTGGAGACATTTTTCGTTGTCAAAGTGCAGGGAGTTTGCTACTTGAATTTAAGTGGCAAACCTGGGGGCACCTGGGTGGCTCAGTCAGTTAAGTATCTGACTTTGGCTCAGGTCATGATCTCGCAGTTTATGGGTTTGAGCTCCGTAAGGGGCTTTCTGTTGTCAGCATAGAACCTGCTTCAGATATTCTGTCCCCCTCTCTCTGCCTCTCCCCAGCCTACGCTTTCTCTCTCTCTCTCTCTCAAAAATGAATAAACGTTTAAAAAAAGAATTTTAAGTGGCAGACCCAGAGATTTTTAGACATCTGTGATGCACAGGAAAGCCTTAACAACAAGGAATTACCTGGCCTATAATGTCAATAGTGCTGACATTGAAAAACCTTATGGAGGAGGGAAAGGGAATAAGTAAAGGATTCCTAAATGCATCCCCTTGCACTGATTTCAATTGTGTCATTGTCCTCTGGATGCAAATATATTTCATTGCTCTTTTCCCCACTCTGGTTGATTTCCTCTTAGGCACAAACTTGTTCCTAGTTGCTGTTCATGAGCTTGGCCATTCCTTGGGTCTTGACCATTCCAGTGATCCAAAAGCCATAATGTTCCCTACTTACAGTTATGTTGACCCCAACACCTTTCACCTCTCTGCTGATGACGTACGTGGCATTCAGTCTCTCTATGGTGAGTTGAATTTCTTTACCATTTTCCCTTACAAAGAAACCCTTATGAAAAGTCTCATAATATCTGCATTTGAATAAAACTTTAACATGATCTTCTCTCTTGAGCCCCATGAAAATCCTGTGAGGTAGGTGTCCCAGATATTATCTTCATCTTATGGAAAAGCACAGAGACCTGGCATACTGATGCCAGTGACAGAGAAAGATTCTGAGTCTGCTGGCCTCAAATTTGTTCTTTCTATCCAACATACCATTGTCTTTGAAGAAGGCAGATAGAGAAATAATCTGACTGGAACAGGAAAATGAGAGTGATCAGATGTTTCTCCTCCATGATGGTGCAACCACACAAGAGAAAGATCTTTATTGTATGCATCCGTTGAATGTTAGGGGAAGCATAAGTTCCTTTTTATGCATTTTTCACCCAGAAAAGTGAATGTTTGAAAAGAATGATTCTTCATTCTTTAGCAGCTAAAATGCAGGGTTTCTTTCCCCTAATGCTTCTTAAAATGTATTTTTCAGGAGGTCCAGAAAAGCACCAATCCCCATCAAATCCTGATGGTACAGAATCATCCACCTGCAATCTGAGTCTTGATGCTGTCACAACTGTGGGAAATAAAATCATTTTCTTTAAAGACAGGTAGAATCTTCACATCTTACCAATATGGAAGTGTCTGTCCTTGGATTTATACTTTTCTTTTTGTCAGAGAATGGTGGAAAATGATGTAGATGAAAATGAGGAGGGACCTGGACTCAATTCTGAAGGAAGTAGACAGCCTAAAGGTTTTGACGGAAGAGAATGGTGTGATTATATCTGTGTTTAATGATAAGATTGGAAGGTAAAAAAATGGATTTGCAGTAGGAATCTGGGGTGAGGAAAGACAAGACAGGAAGAAGTGACACAAGACTGTTTTACCCACAGATAAAAATGGTTAAGTCTGGGACTACAGGTATGACTATACCTGTTTAAAAGTCTTGATTCTTGATTATAGAGAAAGGAATTCCAGGATAACTTAAGGGTTTCTGCCTTAGAGCATAGAGTGAAGCAGATATTGGAGGGATGGGGAGTGGAGAAAATTAGAAGTTGGTAGATGGGAAAAATATTCTCCATTTTTAAAATTGAAGAGTGATTGACATACAATATTGTATTAGTTTCGGGTGTACAACACAGTAATTTGATATTTATATATATTACCAAAGGTCACTAGAATAAGTCTAGTTATCATCTGTCACCATTTAAAGTTATTACAACATTATTGACTATATTCCTTATGCTGTACATTACATGTCTGTGTCTTACTTGTTTCATAACCAAAGTGTCTACATCTTACTCCCCTCTACCTATTTTGTCTATCTCTGACTAACTCCCGTCTGAAAACCATCAGTTAGTATCTATGAGTCTGCTTCTGTTTTGTTTGTTCAATTGTTTTTTGTTGTTTTTTAGACTCCACATATAAATGAAACCATAGGATATTTCTTTCTCTGCATGATTTATCTCACTTAGCATAATATGCTCTAGGTCCATCCATGTTGTCACTAATGGCAAGATTTCATTCCTTTTTTATGGCTAATATTCCATTGCATATATACCACATATTCTTTCTCCATTCATCTATCAATGGACATTTAAGTTGCTTCTGTACCTTGGCTATTGTGAACAATGCTGCAAGGAATGTAAGGGTATATATGTCTTTTCTAATTAGTGTTTTGTGCACTTTGGATAAATACTTAGAGGTGGAATTGCTGGAACATATGGTATTTCTATAATTAACTCTGTGGAGAGGCTCCATACTATTTTCCAGAGTAGCTGCACCAGTTTGCATTCCCACCAACAGTGCTTGAGGGTTTCCTTTTCTCTACATCTTCACCACCACTTGTTATTTCTTGTCTTTTTGATAATAGCCATTCTGATGGGAGTAAGGTGATAGCTCTGTGTGGTTTTATTTGCATTTACTGATAGTTAGTGATGTTGAGCATTTTTTTCGTGTATCTGTTAGTTGTCTGTAAGTCTTCTCTGGAAAAAGATCTTTGCCTTTCCTCTATTTTTTTTATCAGATTATTTGATTTTTTAAAAAATATCAAATTGTTCGTGGGTTCGAGCCCCGCGTCGGGCTCTGTGCTGACTGCCAGCTCAGAGCCTGGAGCCTGTTTCAGTCTGTGACTCCCTCTCTCTCTGACCCTCCCCTGCTCACACTCTCTTTCTATCTCTCCTAGAAATTAAAAAAAAAATCCAATTGCATGAGTTCTTTATATATTTTGGATGTTAACCTTTTTATTGGATATATATCTCTTGCAAAAATCTCCCATTAAATGGTTTGCTTTTCATTTTGTTGGTAGTTTCCTTCACTATACAAAAGCTTCCTAGTTTGATGTAGTCCCACTTGTTTATTTTTGCTTTTGTTGTCCTCGTCTGAGGGGACAGATTTGAAAAAAATCTCTGAAGCCAATGTCAAAGAGCTCACTGCCTATGTTTTCTCCTAGGTTCTTTCAGGTTCTACAGTTAAGTCTTTAATCCATTTTTAGTTTATTTCTGTATGTGGTGTAAGAAAGTGGTCTAGTTTTATTCTTTTGCATGTAGGTATCCAGTTTTCCCAGCACCATTTGTTGAAGAGACTGTCCTTTCCCTGTTGTATGTTCTCAGCTCCTTTGTCATAAATTAATTGACCATATAAGTGTGGGTTTATTTCTGGGCTCTATATTCTGTTTATTGATTGCTGTGACTGTAGTTATCCTAATACCATACTATTTTGATTAATTATGCCCTGTAGGGTAGAAATCTGGGGCATCTTCCCTCTAGCTTTGCTCTTCTTTAAGTTTGCTTTGGCTATTTGGGATCTTTTGTGGTTCCATACAGATTTTAAAGTTCTTTGTTCTAGTTCTCTGAAAAATGATATTACTATTTTGATAGTGTTTGCACTGAATCTGTACATTGCTTTGGAAATTTTAACAATATTTCTTCTTGGAATCCATGAGCATGAAATAGGTTTCCATTTATTTGTGTCATCACCAATTCTTTCATTAGTGTCTTATAGTTTGCAGAGTACAGGTCTTTCACTTCCTTGACAAAATTTATTCCTAAGTACTTTATTCTTTGTGATACAATTATAAATGGGAAGATACTATTAATTTCTTCTGATAGCTTGTTATTAATGTACAAAAACACAATAGATTTCTGTATATTGATTTTTATATCCTGAATCTTTATTAGATTCATTTATTAGTTCTACTAGTTTTTTGGTGGTCTCTTTAGGGTTTTCTATATATAGTATCAAGTCATCTGCAAATAGTGACAGATTTATCTCTTCCTTTACAATTTGGATGTCCCCCCTTTTTTTTCTTGCCTAATTTCTGTGACTAGGACTTCCAGTAAGAGTAAGCTTCCTTGTCTTGTTCCTGATGATAAAGAAAAAGCTTTCCATTTTCACCATTGAAATAGCTATAATGTTATTATAGCTATAGCTATAGTTAACCATAGCTATAATGTTAGCTATGGGTTTGCCATGCATGGACTTTCTTATGCTGAGGTATATTTCCTCTATAATCATTTTGAGAGTTTTTATCACGAATTAATGTTAAATTTTATCCAATTACTTTTCTGCAGCTATTGAAATGATCATATGATTTTTATCCTTCATTTTGTTAATGTGATGTATTGCAATGATTTGTGGATATTGAACCATCTTTGCATCCCTGGAATAAATCCTACTTGATGAAGGTGTATGATCCTTTTGATGTATTGTTGAATTTGGTTTGCTAATATTTTGTTCAGAATTTTTACATCTATATTCATCAGGAATATTGGCCTGTAATTTTTTTGTTGTTGTTGTGAATTTGTCTGATTTTGGTATCAGAATAATGCTGGCCTCATAGAATGAGTGTAGGAGTATTCTTTCCCTTCCATTTTTTTTTTTTTTAAATAATTTGAGAAGGGTAGGTATTAAGTCTTCTTTAATTGTTTGGCAGGATTCACCTGTGAAGCTGCCTGATACTGGATTTTTGTTTGTTGAGAGCTTTTAATTAATCAGTTTCATTTCTAGTAATGAGTCTGTTCAAATTTTCTATTTCTTCCTGATTCAGTCTTGGAAGATGGTATGTGTCTGACAAGTTATATCCATTTCTTTTCGTTGTCCAATTTGTTTGTATATAATTGTTAATAGTAGTCTTTTTTGATCATTTATATTTCTGTGAAATCCATTGTAACTTCTCTTTCATTTCTGAATTTATTTATGTGAGTCGTCATCTTCTTCTCCTTCTCCTTCTTCTCCTTCTTCTCCTTCTTCTCCTTCTCCTTCTCCTTCTTGATGAATCTGGATATAGGCTTACCAATTTTGCTTATCTTTTGACAGACCAAGCTCTTGGTTTCATTGATCTTGTAATTTTTTTTTTTAGTCTTTATTTCATGTATTTCCACTCTGATATTTATTATTTCCTTCCTTTAACTAATTTGGGGCTCTGCTTGTTCTTTTTCTAGTTCATTCAGGTGTAAAGTTAGATTGCTTATTTGAGATATCTCTGGTTTTTTTGAGGTAGGCCTGTGTCGCTGTAAACCTCCCTCTTAGAACTACTTTTGCTGCTTCTCCAAGATTTTTAGACTGTTCTGTTTTCTATTGTGTTTTAATTGAAAGCAAGGCAATTTTTAATTACTTTTTTGATCTCTTCATTTCTTCATTGGTTGGTTAGTAGCATTTTATTCAGTCTCCACATATTTGTGTTTGTGTTTTTTTTTCCAGTTTTCTTCTTGTAGATGATTTCCAGTTTCATTATTCTCCACTTTTGAGATCCAAAACTGAGACATTTAGGATGAATAACTTCTTTTAGATTACAAAACTGGTGAATGGATTGTGCATGCAGACTAAAACCTAGACCCCTTTATTTTTATCAAAGGTTCCATATGGTGGTTTGCCCATTAAGGTCAGTGTTATTATGAAAGACTTGATTAAGGTCCTTTCCTCATGCTCCTAGAGAGACATTTCACAGAACAGAATGTGAGGATATTGAAAAACAACATAGTCATTTTACAGGTCCATCCCACTGCACATTTCATGGTTCTTGAATCTACAGCGATTTTTAAAACATGTTTTAAATGTTTTTCATCAGATTCTTTGGGTGGAGGAATCCTAAGAGTCCAAAGAGCAATATTAGTTTAATTTCTTCTTTGTGGCCAACTTTACCATCTGGCATTCAAGCTGCTTATGAAATTGGAGACAGAAATCAAGTTTTTCTTTTTAAAGGTAACTCTCATGTTTAGTTTGCTATTGAGTGTACTTCAAGGAAGAGAATAAATGAAGGAAATACTACTAATTTTTATAAACATAGAAAAAAGCACTCCAGATTTGATTAATTGTGAGTCTGAACTATGAGCTAAAATGAGCTTAGATGCCTAGGTAATGTCTAAAAATTGCAGGAAAAGTTTGTCAAATATAGATCATAATACTTGTAAAAAAATATACAAAATGGAGACAAATCATGTTCAAGGACAAAGAGCAATATGTTTTGGAACTATGGGTAAAGAATGACATTGTTTGTAGTGAGTCAGGGTTTCTGTTATTCTTCTTGTGTGATTCCAATGTATCCTTTTTCTTTATTTTCACAGATGATAAGTACTGGTTAATTAACAATTTAAAACCACAGCGACTCTATCCCAAGAGTATACATTCTTTGGGCTTTCCTGACTTTGTGAAAAAAATTGATGCAGCTGTGTTTAATCCACTTTTCTATAAGACCTACTTCTTTGTAGGTAATCAGTATTGGAGGTGAGATTTAGTGATTGGTTATTTGACTCCAAAAATTTGTGAAATGGGCAGGCAGTTGGGTTTTCCGGTAGGTAGTTTTCCTATTTAAATTCTTAAGGATCCTTGACCTTTGTAGGAGAGAGATCAAGAGAACATAGGTCTGGAATAGTTATTATCATCCTAGGTCAGTTCTCTGGACTTTCGAACTCTGATTTGTAAAACGGCACATAATGTGTTTCTTTTAAAAGGAACACTTTCAATAAAATGTTGCATTATTCATCATAGTGGGAACCCTATGGTATAGTGAGAAATAGTGGTATAAGTGTATGAGACCGAGTGTTTACCCAGTCTCTTTAGAGAGTATACATATTTTCATATTCCTTTTCATAACCTTTGACCCAAGAAGACAAAATCAGAAGCCATCTTGGGAGTGACAGCAAATCCTGCAAGATCTTCACTAACAGGACTTTAGACAGTCCAGCTCTATACAGTAGGACCATATACAGCAGGACCAGGCCCGGGCAGAAGCGTTGTGCAGGAGGGAGGGGTGTTCCCGACAGAAATGGGGAATCCTAAGGTCTGAGTCCTGGAGGGACTTGGGATAAATCAGTGAACTGCTTAGGTCCTTGATCCTCTCATCAGTGCAGTTTAAACCTTTTCAGAAAAAGCCTTTCAAGAGAGAATGGGTGGGGTTTGTGGTTCATGTTATAAAATATCCAGGTCGACATCATTAAACCCATTTTCTGATGGAGGTCCTACTCATTATTTTTTTGTTCAGGTACAATGAAAGGAAACAGTTCATGGACCCTGGTTATCCCAAATTGATTACCAAAAGATTTCCAGGAATTGGGCCTAAAATCGATGCAGTCTACTATAGTAACAGTAAGTAGATTAGTAAGCCATGAAGATACTGGGAATCCTTTTTTAAAACATTGAAGATTATAAGGGCTCCAGGGTCAGAGAATGGGGAATCAAATCAGAAGAGTACAGAACCCTGCATTTCTCCATAGGGCCACAGACAGAAGATTCATCGTCTGCCTGGTTTAGAATAGGTAGGCGTGAAGAATGAGTGAGCTGGAACAATTTATTTCTAGGGTAGTCTAGAAGGTGGGAGCATATGGTTGTTGCCACTTCTGTATGTCTGAGTCTCTGGAATTTCTGTTCCCATCAAGCTGCACAGTGTATGCAAATGAGCACAGGGCACGGCTCAGGCAAGCTGGACTCACATACTCATTTGTGTCCTGCATTTCTTACCTTCCTGGCAGCCCCTTACCCTCTTTGTGGGCTTGCATGGACCAGAGCCAAGGGGTGATAAGAAAAGCCTGAGTTTGTTTGAGTTTGTGTTGAGGAATATCTTCAGGCAAGGTCATCCTGGGCAAATTGTTGGCTGGGCCAAGGCCTTTGTTTTCAATGTCAACACCCCTGTCTTTCTCCCTTCTCTATCTGGGCTTCTGTGTGCCCTAGCTGGGCCCAATTTCTTTCCTCTCTGAGCCCTCCACCTGGAGTGTGACTTTTCAAACACTCAATCTTAATAGTCAGTTTTGAAGACCAAGCAATCTTCTCAATAAAATTACTGAAGGTATTTAATGGTGAAGTGATGATAAATAGATATTTAGGAGCAGAGTACCCAGTGCAGGGGCCCAACATTTATATTCTCAAATGTCTAATAAAAATAATCTATAAAATCTGGTCTAATATAAGTACTCCATAAAAACACAGATCGGTGTTACCTTTAAAAAAAAAAAAGAGGGAAATGCAAGTGAGGATTTAAGCTATTCAATTTGTTTTCATTTTCAGGACACTACTCTTTCTTCCAAGGACCTGATGTGGTTGAATATGATGTCCTATCCCATCGTGTTACCAAAAGGCTAAAACACAGTATGAAGTTAGGTTGTTAGGAATGGTGTAATTAGTGATGTTTGTCAATTTACTTAAGTGAGAATGTATTGCCTACTTTCTCTGTGTCCAGTGTCCCATTACATGGTGATGCATTTCATAAAATAAGGTGAAGTCTATAGGCCAGAGATAAATTATCATACAAGTAAATGATCAAATTATGTAAGATTTTTTGATTTTGAAAACCCTCATTGTCAAGTTTTACTTGATTCAACTATTAAGCTTGAAAATAGACACTTTCAGAAAGGGGCAATAGAATAGCTTGGTCCTTGAACTTCCAAGAACTGAGACATTATCATTATTTCTTTTCCTTAACTAGTATTAAGAAATGACTTGTTTCTGTGACCCTTAAATGTTTCAACAAGTATATTATTCTAATTCTTTTGAAATAAAAACAGAATACTACCAGAAAATGACAATTAATATAAGTAACATACAAGTAAATTATATAATTATGGTGATAATGTTATTTTATTCTGTTGTCAGTGTTGACTTTTCTAAATTTTATATGAAGTATATATATATTTTTTTTTCTTTTACTCAAATAAAAACTTTGAAAGGAAGTATTTGGTTTCTGGGAATTTTTTCCTGAAAAAGTGTGTATTTTGAAAATAGTTCTCCTGCTCCTAAAAAGAGCCTCTACCGACTGTACCAAGGTGTGAATGGGAATATGGCAAATGGGAGAGGTTGTATTTGCCTTGGCCACTTGTCTAAGGCCACCTAAATCCCCAGTCTCAAGGCAAGCAAGCATTCTTCAGACTGCATATGACCCCAAGGGGCACGCCGAGTGCATGACCATGAGCTTGGAGGGAAAAGGGGTCATGGGAACTTCCTGGTCTCAAAGAATTCCCACTGCAGCTCAAGTCTCACAATGTGGGCCTTGTAACTGCTGTGTGACCTTGACAAGACATTAAATCTAAGCCTCCCTAAATTTTGTAAAAAGCATTAGAAAGTATTGCTTTCTTTCAGAGATTTTATTGATTGAGAAAACAAAATATGTGATGAGCGCATCGCACTGGTATCTCGGACTGCCTTGTATCAATTTTGTTCACTGTCATGACACACATTTTCCCTACTTTCTGGTTTGTAGGTATACATGTTAAAGCTCCAATTTATACAATATGGGTTTGTGGAATGCTTGTAGCTTTCAATTTATTTGCAGACCATTGCTGCTGATGCCCTCAAGACACAAGCAATAGTCAACCCCATCTCAGCTCAGATGACCCGTTTTGATTAGTGGGATGAACTGAGGTCAGAAAATAGGAGCAGAAAGATTCTAGATGGGGATGGAGTTCTCTGTCCTTCATAGCTTAGATCTATTCTCTAGTAGGTGCTTTTTCAGTATAATGATCCTAGCATTGTCTTTGCAAGGCATACGGTCAAGTCATTCTGAGAAGAAATGTTATTTCCCCACAGCCAACTACGTGCTGGACATCTTTCAAAAGAAGAGACTTCCCTGCAGGATTAACATCAAAGGAAAACAGTGGTATCTGGGCTGAATTGTCTTCGGCCTTAGGTAATTTTGGAGCAGCTGTTTCTCTTAACTGATGAGTACACTGGCGTAAAAGCCAACAGTATGCCCTTCCCGGTCTCAGAGGCACTCATGAGAAATGCCTCCACGGATTTACAGGTGAACCCTTCCTCCCTCTACCTCCTTTGGCGCTGCATCTTTCAATTTTGTTTAACAAATCCTTTCAATGGGAGCCATGTGCCAGGCACTGTTCTTTTTTTTTTTTTAATTTTTTTTTAATGTTTTATTTATTTCCAGGAGAGAGAGAGAGAGAGAGACAGCGTGAGCAGGGGAGGGTCAGAGAGAGAGGGAGTCACAGACTCTGAAACAGGCTCCAGGCTCTGAGCTGGCAGTCAGCACAGAGCCCGACGCGGGGCCCGAACCCACGAACCGCGAGATCATGACCTGAGCGAAAGTCGGACGCTTAACCGACTAAGCCACCCAGGTGCCCCATGCCAGGCACTGTTCTAAGTGATGCACGGCATGCGCAGATGCGCGCGCGCACACACACACACACACACACACACACACACCTCACTGGTCCATTACAAGCTCGAGGCAAATGCTATCTTTCTCTTTTTTTGATGAGAAAACCAAGGCACTGAGAGGTAAACTCACTTGCTCAAGGCTACACAGCCTTGGAGCTGAAATTCGAAGCCAGTCAGTTTGACTCTAGAATCTATGTTAGTAACCACCACAAAATCCTGCTTTTCAAAATCATTAAGTGGAGAAAATCAAAGTAAACACTCCGTACCACTTTGTACTTTCACTTGACTTATCAGTTAAAAGGTCTTTAATATGTCATAAGAATTCTTCGTGTGTCCAGCCCAGGGAATATCATTTTGCCTTGGAAAATGTATAGTGTTATCTGGCTAATTTCAGGGAGCAAACATCCACGACTTGGAAATGACAATGTCTTAACAATGGAGAGCTGCACATGGTCTAATGGGTCCTCTGGAGAAGAGCTTTATTAAGTTTGAAGTTGTTGTACAATGAAAGGACCCTCTGAAGTACATCATCTGCTAGGCAGCAAGAAGTAAAATTGTGGCTTGTCTCTTGACCAGCTGTGAAAATCTTGGAAAGCAGAGATGTCAGCAGTGAATCATGGTACAAAGTCCATCATATTGATAAGTTAGGAAGTTTGTGCTGTGATTCACTGTCTGATCTGAAGCAAGTTAATTGACCTCTTTGAGTCTCAGAAAACCATAGATGTCTGGTAGGTCTGTTCTGAGGATTACTGTAGGTGAAGCTCCTGACACTTCATAGTTCCTCACCTCAAGCTTGTTTCTTCCCATCCCAGCTCCCTCTGACCCAGAATTCCCCAGGCTCGCTGTTCCCCTCCCCCACAGGTATGTTCACACTCAACAATCTCTCAGACTTTCAGGGAAGGCACGGAGCGCACAGGGCACCTCTTCCATTTTCCCCATGTTTCCTTCATTCACAGTTACTAATGACCATTCAAAGTTAGAAATATAGTCAGCTAATTTGTTGCAGTCACTCTAGATCTCCAATCTTTATGAATAATAATATTTATTATATGGTTAGGAGTTGATATATATTTTCTGTCATAGATCAAGCTTATAGGACAGATTTTTATTGCCATTTCTAGAATGAGAATGAAGAGGCATAGAGAGGGTAGCAGTCTGTTTGATGTCACAGACGAGTAGGTACCAGACTAAGACTGGAATGGAGAGCTCTTCAACCCTAAACTCATGCTGTTTTTACTACGGCACTCCCCTTCTTTTGGCTGATAATTTTTCAACTACCAAAGAGCATGCTCCAATATTGTTTGGCCCTGTTACTAATGGCAAGATAAAATAGTCAATAAGTTATGGTCCAAACCACAAACTCTACTTTCATGCTTTTTTGGAGCATTCAAGTTAGCAATAAAATATCCTAAGGGCAATGTGAATATAAGTGAGGTTTGAAGAGAAATTTTTCCACTTGAGCTCTGAATTCATGACTTAGAACAGCATGTTCCCATCCCGTCGCTGAATAACATATGACTTTGAAAAGAAACAAGGATTGTGAAATGTGTTTTGGGACACAAAGGTATCAAACTGGGTGTTTGTGCTCAGAACCTTATTATTGGATTGTTTGACAAGCACTTGGGAATTCAGAGCCAGCAGGATTTTGCTAACTTTTTCAGAAACTTGGACTATTGACTAACCTTGGTGAGTGAGGAGGCTTTGTGGATTTCTGAATCTCAGTGATGCATAGTGACTGCTCACAGATATGTGTCCTAACTGGGTCACATCTGGGCAGCATGAGTGAAGGAAACGGGCAGGAAAGCCTGGACTTGAGAAGAGGAGATGGAAGTCAGGGGTCTGAAATTGATGAGAGCTAGCTGCCCCCCAAACTGAAGACTGATTATCAGACATACACCAGATTAAGAGACACGGAGAGATTCAGTTCTCAAGAATGTGAAAGCTAGAGAGATAACATTTCTGGGACAGTTAAGTCCAGGCTCAGAACGGGTTATGAAGAGATGAAATGTAGGTATTAGTCTGCAGACACTGCAAACTCCTGTTTCTGTTTGTTTGGGTTTTGATTTGACAACGTTTGCATCATCTCTGCTGTTTAGTTTGTTTTTGGACTTGAGCAAGTGTTTTACCTTTCCTGAGCTCTAAGTTTTTCACCTGTGAAATGAGGGTACTGATGTTGACCTGCAGTTCAGGTATAAGGACAAGACATACTCCATGTAACATGGGGGACACACAGTAGATGATCAATGTGCAGTTTCTTCCTTCCTTAAAGAATGGTTCTGAGGGCGCCTGGGTGGCTCAGTCGGTTGAGCGTCCGACTTCAGCTCAGGTCATGATCTCACGGTTCGTGGGTTCGAGCCCCACATTGGGCTCTGTGCTGACAGCTATTTCAGAGCCTGGGGCCTGCTTCGGATTCTGTGTCTCCCTCTCTCTGACCCTCCCCTGCTCATGCTGTCTCTCTCTCTCTCTTAAAAATAAATAAAATATTAAAAAAAAAAGAATGGTTCTGAATAGACATCTGTTTCACTGTATTACACATGCTGAGAAGACTCAGAGACATTTATTACCTAAAACTATATAAAATAATGTAAGTTCAGGCCCTTGATTCCATCTTTCTCGTGGTATAGTTTTAATGGAGAATACGCTGAAGCAGCAACACCAGTGAGGCTGAGTTTGCTGTGCCCTGGTAGCGATCCAACCTTCCTTCTAGCTATGACAATACAAAACTTCATTTTCTCATTCTTACATAATGTGACCCCTCCAAAGAAGTGTCAACGTTAACAAATCATGACTCAGAAGAAGATGAGGTGTTTCAGAGCTGTGGCCAAGCAGTGCCTGGGACCAAAGGTCCACAGGCTGGTCAGGACGATGGCCATTACTGGTTTCAGGTATTTGAGAAAAGTCTGAAGAAACCTAATCCCAAGAGTAAAGCACTTATGAATTCCAGGGATCAAGCAAAGATATGTGGATAGCAAAAGAAGAGGCCATTCAGCCAAGCATGCATTCTCAAGACTCTCGCCTCTTACAGAGGTGCATACGCCATGGCTTGGAAACAACTTTTCCAGTGAGAATCTGACTATACACATGGACAATGGCCAGATCCTATATAAAAATAGAACTTTGACCCACAATACAGAGCAACCTGCCAAGAAACCAATTCTCTTACCTACGATAAACAACTCAGAAGCCAGCCTACTAGTCAGACTTGCAGGAAGCCCAATTATTATCTCTAGTAATAATCCAGGAAGCTAAACAATAACTTCTGTGACAATCAGTCCAAAATGGCCAGGACTTAACTGACCACTGATAGCTTCCCTAATTTTTGTCCCTGTTTCCAACTCCAGACCAATCAGAAAAACACAAGTAATGGTGGCTGATTCCTTTATGACTGCAAGCTCTGAACAAATAACCATTTCTCATTCCCATTGGTTGGTCTTCATTTATTTCCACACCAGGCAAAGGTCCGCCAAGTCACAAAGAGAGAACTCACGCTTAGCGCCAGACCAACCGGACTCTATATTTCTCAAAAGACAAGACTCAATGCCATGTCTTTTCTATCTGTAGTCCTTCAGGTGCTCCTTCTGGTTTGCTGGGATGATTGTAATGGTCCCTGACCCTGTAGAACTCACTTTCCTTGCATTCTGATCCCCCTTGGCCACTGCTACCAGATAAATGTTCTAGAACATAGTTCTGGTGCTGTCACATATCTAACCAAGAACTCTAAGTGGAGAAACTCTCGGTCTAGGAAGACGAGTGATCTGGATCAAAATCCCAGCAAGTTATTGAATAGACACTAACCATTTCTTTCTAAAGTTTATATTGAAAGGCAAAAGACCCAGAATAGCTAGCACAATATTGAAGGAGAAAAACAAAGTTGGGGCTGATACTGCTATCTGACTTCAAGACTTACTACAAGGCCACAAGTCAGTGTGGCATAAGAGAAAGAGCAGACACACAGGAAACGGAACAGAAGAGAAAGCCCAGAATAGACCCATGTAAACATGGTCACCTGATCTTCGGGAAAGGTGGAAAGGCAGCGCAATGGAGCAAAGACAGCACTTTCAGCACGGGGCGCTGGGGCCAGTGGGGGTCCACACGCAAAAATGTGAATCTAAGCACATGTCTGACACCCTTCCCGAAAATGAATGGATCATAGACCTAAGTGGGAAACATAAAGCACAAGAGGACACCCAGGTGACCTTGGATGTGGAATGACCTTTTAGATACAATGATCAGAGGCACAATCCATGAAGGAAAGAATTGATACATTAGATTTCTTTGAAACTAAACATTTCTGCTCAGTGAGAGACAGTATCAAGAGAAGAAGAAGGCAAGCCACAGACTGGGAGAAAATATGTGCAAAAGACATGCCTGATAAAGGACTGTTATCCAGAATATATAAAGAACTCTTAAAACTCAACAATAAGAAAACAATTCCAATTTAAAAAGCCTTTAGAAACCCAAAGGCCTTAACAGACCTCATATCAAAGGAAATATAGAGATGGCAAGTAAGCATATGGAAAGATCTTCCACATCACATGTCATCAGGGAGATGCAGATTAAAAACAGCAATGAGATTCCACTGCATACCTATTGGAATGGCCGACACCCAGAACACGGCCAGATCCCAATGCTGACGAAGATGTGTTGCCGTAGCAACTCTCATTCGCTGCTGGTGGGAAGGCACAGTGGTACAGTCTGGAAAACAGTCTGGTAGTTTCTAACCGAACTACAGACTCTTACCATATGATCCAGCAACCATGATCCTTGGCACTTACCCAGAGGTGTTACAAACTGATGTTCCTGCACAAACCTGCACCTGGATGTTTACTGCAGCTTTATTCATAACTTTCAAAACTCGGAAGCTGCCCAGGTGTCCTTCGAGAGCTAAAAGGATAAGTGAACTGTGGTTCATCTCGACAATGGGTAGTATTCAGCGCTAAAAAGGAATGAGCTGTCAAAACGTCAGAAGACACTCACACGCATATTTCTAAGTGAAAGAAGCCAGTCTGAGGGCTATATACTGTATGTTTCCAACGACGTGACAGTCTGGAAAAGGCAAGACTCTGGGGACAGGAAAAGGATCGGTGGTTGCCAGGGGTTGGGGGGTAATGAGTAGGCAGAGCACAGAGGAGTTGGGGGGGTGGAAATGCTCTGTTTGATGCCACAGCGACAGACACATGTCATGATACGTTTGTCCAACCTCACCAGTGGTACATCAGCAAGAGGAACCACACGTAAACTCCGATCTTCGGGCGGCCGTGACGTGTGAGGGCAGGTTTGCTGGTGTTGACAAATTCACCGCTCTGCTGGGACCAGCTCATCACTGGGGACACTGTGCATGTTTGGAGGCAGGGAGTGTGTGGAGAATTTCTGTACCTTCCCGCAGTTTTGCTATGAAACCAAAACTTCTCTGAAATAACAAAGTCCTTTTTAAAAAGTTAATGTGAGAAAATGAAGTGGTCGTGATCCTGAAACCAAAATAATTCCATGGATAGGCTATATTGAAGGGAAGTAGCTCAGATCGTTTTAATTTACTCTCGAAGATAGATGGAAATTGGAAACTTGTCTGTGTCTATATTTATATCTATCTCTACAAGAAGCATTTCTTTGAAAAAAGACAACTCTGGCTAGTAGTCACTGAAGGAACCCTTCTCAGACTTGGACATAAAATGGAAAGAAACACAAAAGCTGTGACATTGAAAACAAAGTTGCCTGTTTTAATTAATTGTTCTGCTGCTTATAGAGGCCATGAAGTTGTATTAGAAAAAAGGCCCATCTGTGTCTTCGGAAACCTCAGGAACTCTGGTAATAGGAAGGAACTGGAAAGGTATTTTGTTCCCCACATGTCTACTCAGGCACAGGGCACTTACTGTTCTATCACTGTCTTCTCACTAGACAACTTGAAGCCATGTCTCTACTGAGTGAGAGTTCAGTGTTGGGAAGAGAGAAAAAGTTGTGGCCCGTTTCATACCCATCCCAGACAACTCCCGTCGGAGAGCTTTAATGAAAGAGGCACTCAGACCTGGTGGAATCAACAAATTTCACTCCTGAACCACCCTTGGAAAAAAATTACATAAAGGCATAAACTGGGGCCAACTGACTCAAAAATGAACATTTCCAGAATGTATAGGTCAGGCTTTAGGAAACGGAACAGAGCTGTCTTTCCACAGTTAGTTTGGCAAAGCCTGTTTTCTTTTCTTTTCTTTTTTTAATGTTTATTTATTTTTGAGAGACAGAGAGAGACAGAGCACCAGTAAGGAAGGAGCAGAGAGAGAAGGAGACACAGAATCTGAAGCAGGCTCCAGGCTCTGAGCTGTCAGCACAGAGCCTGATGTGGGGCTCGAACCCACAGACCGTGAGATCATGACCTGAGACGAATTTGGATGGGCGCTTAACAGGCTGAGCACCCAGGCGCTCCTGAAAATCTGTTTTCTAAAGGAAAAATGGTTGTGCCCACCTGGAGCTGCCATCACTGTGACCCTCACATCAGAAAACGTGCTTCTCAGGCAACATCTTTTCCATCAGTCGGAATATGCTGCCTGTTGGAGTACCACTAAAAACTTCAATTCATGTTATTCTGTTTGCACAACTGGAGTATTTATGCCAAGAACATTACAAAACGCTCTCCCTCTTTCCATAATCTCAGAGTTGCCCTGAGCCACATAAAGGCAGTTGCCACCACCCAGGAATGTCAGTGATGGATTTCGACATTTTTACCACTCATGTTGAGTGATCTGAGTCATTATGCTCTCAGAAATGAAGAAAGACTGA
Source organism: Crocuta crocuta (assembly GCF_008692635.1). NCBI lineage: Eukaryota > Metazoa > Chordata > Mammalia > Carnivora > Hyaenidae > Crocuta > Crocuta crocuta. The sequence continues at coordinate 2,641,736 of NW_027527559.1, forward strand.
ACCATCCACGTGCCCATATTATCTGTTCCTAATTCCGTTTTCTTTTCTGGTTCATCTTCCAACTAAAATGTTTGGAAGTTTCTATGGAAAATACTCCTGAAAATTAGCATATATGGTCAGATTTCAACTATGAAAAACATACATTAAAAAAACCTATAAGCGGGGCACCTGGGTGGCTCAGTCGGTTAAGCGTCCGGCTTCAACTCAGGTCATGATCTCACGGTTTGTGGGTTCGAGCCCCGCATCAGGCTCCATGCTGACAACTAGCTCAGAGTCTGGAGCTGCTTCAGATTCTGTGTCTCCCTCTCTCTCTGACCCTCTCCTGCTCATGCTGTCTCTTCTCTATCTCTCTCTCTCTCTCTCAAAAAAAAAAAACCTATAAGCAACATGCTTTATCCTATAATTCAAAGGAGATATATGGCCTTATTAGTATTCCTTTCTGGCTGGTGAGGCTCAGAATTGTGGAAAAAATAGACACAATTTTCTAAATTCCCCTTGATCATTATGATGTAAAAAACTAAAACTTAGGGGCGCCTGGGTGGCTCAGTCGGTTAAGCATCCAACTTCGGCTCAGGTCATGATCTCATGGCTTGTGCGTTCGAGCCCCGCATTGGGCTGTATGTTGACAGCTAGCTCAGAGCCTAGAGCCTGCTTCACATTCTGTGTCTCCTTCTCTCTCTGACCCTGTCCTGCTCACACGGTCTCTCTTTCTCTCTCTCAGAAATAAATAAAACATTAAAAAAAAAAAACCCTAAAACTTAGAAGGAAGTACAATGAAGTGTTCATTGTGCTTTTCTCTTTGTGGCATGACTCGTTAAGATTTCTTTTCTACTTTTAACTTTTTCTATATTCTGTGTTTTCCTATAATAAAAATATGAAATGTTATTGAAATACATAAAACTTTATTTTAAACACTTTGTAGAAACATGGCTTCCCATCACCAACAGAATAAACTAAACGCCTTGGCTGGAGACTAATGGGTTTCCACGAATGGGCTCCAACCTGCCTGCCCACAACTTCATTTTTCACTTTTTGTTACTCCCCTTCACACACTTTTTATTTCAGTAAAAAACTAATTCTGTCATTTTCCAAGCAGACACCCAACTTTCTTGACTCTGTGTAGTTGTTTATTCTGTTCCTGAACTTCCCTCCATGTCTGCTCCTTTGTGGCTTTCTCTCAGTGGGGTTTTCCTGGAGGAAGCATCTTCCCTTCTGCATAATTCCCACACACCTTCTGTCTTTCTTCCGTGCAGAGTTAATTATGCAGGAATCACCTCAGCTGGATGGTACCCTTCCTGTCTTCCTTTCTTCATTCCTTCATTTCATCCCCTCTTCTTTCCTGTTTTTAAAGATAATTTGGTCATGTTTTCTCTGAATTTCTCTTTTGCTTATTATTTCTAATTGCACACTTGGGGGTTCTGAAACATCAAGACAGAGACTTGGACACGTGATGAATGAAAGCGGAGCTGAAGGAGAGATTTTATCAGCTGGCCGTAGAAAGCCTCATGTATCACGCTGTCTGATTAGTCATGGAGAAGTGTGATGAGTAGGAAGACAAATGGGAAAAGCTATCAGATGGAATGAGGCTTGCACAGACTGCCAGCTTTTGAGCCCAAGTTTGGATCAGATCAAATTTAAGTTTCCTGCCAGGCCCCCTATCCCTGCGGGCTACATTCCTGCCACCTGCCATCACCTGGGCCCTGTTTGTATTCAGTCATATGATACATGGTCATCCTGTGCAATGACCGTTGTCACTGCTGGGCTGGAAAAGCCAACGTTTTTCTCTTTGTGTTCACAGATCCCCTCTGCATTTGGTGTATTTATTCTCTGTCTCTTCCTTCTTTCTTCCACCCAGCTGCCCTGCAAATGTTGCCCTGTAGGATAGGTATATCTTCTTCATTTGTGCATTGTCTTTTAAAATTTAATCTACAAAATGCAAATTGACTCTCATGCATTATCAGAAAACCCCTTGATGCTGCAATCTTTGAGTATTTTACAGACTTAGGAATGAGGGGTATGAATACATAAGCCTTCAATTTATTCTTTATCAGAGAGATCTAAGATGATTGCTTAAATCTTTTTCAAAGAAAATGAAGTGAAAGAATCCAGTTAATAGAGTATTTGGTAAACATTACATGTAAATTCCAGGGATTTAGAAACATCTGCATGATTTGTGAGTTTTTTTTTTTTTACTTTTCATTCACCTCTTTGCTCTTTCCTGTGAGCCTTTCATTTATAATTAATATATTAATGAATTCTTTAAGCATTTCTGGGGTACCTGCTTTATGCCAGGCGCTATACTCACCACTAGGAGTTCGGAATGAATGAGAAGTCACGGCAATGGAGGGGAGGCAGACAGGTAAATCACGACACTACAGCTGAGCAGGAAAGACGTGCAAGAGAGGCAGGTGCAAGGTACCACTAAGAAACCAAAAACGAATGCTTCCAGAGGCTCAAGACTTCCCGAGATATCGCTAACGCTGTTTTATAATCAGACAAACTCTGCACGAGCAGCCTTTTGTGTTTTATTCAGGAACAACAACACAGCCCATTGGGCCAATCCTGTTTGAATATCTGGGAAAATAAATCTGATATGTGTAAAGTTTCCCCGTAACCTTGAAACATGTTTCCGAGTTATGACACCAGAGAAAATCTAGGAAGGAAAACCCTTAATCCAAAAGGAATTGAGGGCTGTTCCTGCCACTGATCTTTGTGTCCCCCACAACCCGACCACCTCCTCTGCCCACCACCCTCTTCCCAACCCCAACCCCCTCAGCTCTGCTGATGTCAGTGGGGCCCAGTGTTTCCCATGATTTCAGTCAAGACGAGACCCGACTTCTCTCCTGTAAAGGGATGAGGTGTCTTTGGATAGAATCGAGTGAGTCTGAGTGCAGATGCTCACACGGTGCACAGACCCTGCTCGCTGGCCGTCAAGACACCTGTCTGCCTCCGGTTCCGGAGGTCTTACCATGTCTCTTATGCATGTTCCTTGAGTTGTCTCTGGTGTTTATTCAGAAACATACAAAAAATAGAGCAAACAAGGAAAATGTAAAGAGTTGCACCAGCCGGAGGAATACTTGTACTCACTGAGTGTTGACACGGACAGCACGTGGGTCATTCCAGGGGCTCTCACTCGCGGGCTGTCTGTTCTGCAGCAAGCGCAGAGGCAAGCGGATGAAGAAAAAGCAAAGCATGGTAACCAAATGTGCACTTAGCCAACATTTAATAAGTGAATTTTACTCTCTATGATTTGCACTTCTTTTTCTGTCTTATTTTCCTAATGGTAAGGGAGGCAGGTGGGCCTGGGAGAGGTGGCCAGAGGGTTGTAAGACATTCAACCAGATCTCCCCCAGGGATATCTCTGGTCTTGCAGACAAGCACCTGTTACGCAGCTCACGTGACCAGCAGTCCACTGGACACAGAAATGGAGTGAGAGGGGGGTGGGGGAGGGGAAGGAGAGAAAGAGAGGAAGAGGGAAGGGAAAACAGGTGAGCACCCCAGGGAGACAATTCAGAGTGGCTTTTTCTTAAGTTCAAAGTATATATGAATTTGAATGGAAGGTGGAGGGAAAGGGACTGAAAGAGAGTAAGAAATGTGCAGGAGATACTGACAGGGAATTTCAGTGCCTGCGCACAGTAGTTTATTCGATGCTGCCACTGCGTTTACAGAGACGCTGTTCCAGGAAGGTCACCTGCCCATGAACTGGGCACAGACCAGGACGGACCAGAAGAGAATGATACTCTCCCTTCTTCACAATCTTTGTTCTCTTCTCCCCTTGAGCTCTCTCTCCTCAAAAACTAACAAATCCAACAAGATACCAATAGCATATATTTCAAATCAAAGACTCGAAAAATGAACTCTCCCTCCCAAGTTTATTCCAGATCTTGTTTCTTCCATTTTGACAGAAACTAATAAGACTCTAGCTACATATGCACAGCTTTTCATTTACTTACATCTCATTACATTTGATTTTAAGTATGTTATTCTTAAAATAAAACCGCATTTAAAAGTCCTAACCAATTCTGACTTTTTTACCAAGTCAGCCTATTTCTCCTCTCAAACATCACAAACAGAAATTGTCTAGTAAATTCCAGTCACTTTTTCTTTCCAGAATAAAAAAAAAAAAAGTTCCAGTTTTCTTCTTACTAAGACAGGAAGCATTTCCTGGAGCTTAATCACTGTTTTGATTTGCAAAATTGGAAAGGTTGAGAGAAATTAGTAAAGTAGGTTGTATCATCCTACTTTGGATTCGGAATTTTTGGCCATGGTCCTGCTGCCCTTCGGATGAAAGCAGTTATGAGTCAAGCTGTGGGTGACCTAAACCAATACTGTCGCCCTATAAAAATCAGGGCTCCGACGGCGGACCCAGGAGAACGAAGGCAGAGAGCAAAGCACCAAGACGACATAGAGCCAAGAAAATCCCATGGAAATGCAGACTCTTCTGGCTCTGCTGCTGCTCTGCGTGGCCGCGTGCTCAGCCTACCCGGTGGACACAGCCGCAGAGGACAAAGACAGCAGCATGGATCTCCTGCAGGTAACTGATGGACGCATCTGTCCCCCACATGCATGGCAGAGTCAGGTGGGAACACCACCCCCTGCTTTCCATTCATAAACGCATGGGATGCTTCGGGCTCACTGTGCAGGAGAAGTTCAGGGACAGAACTAGGGATGTGGAGGGGGTCTCCCCGTCTGACTGTGCAGTCTCCTTTCATGCAGGAGCAAACACAAGCCAGAAACGTTACGTGATTGCCTAAGATCCTGGCCGCCTTGGAGGGAGCAGCACTGGGGTTTGAGGTGCAGGAGTGAGAGAGGAGAGCGTAATGAAATGTATCTTGTGATGGAACTTCTTTAGGTATTTGAATCAGGGGAAGTTTAGCTACATGTTTATATGGCTCATGTCGTGTTCAGACCCAGAGATTTATCCAGCTTTCTCTCATAAATCAGGTCCCCGGGAGAAGCACAAAGTGGCAAGCTGAAGGACTAGAGTAAACATAACTGAAACACAATTATGCCTGAAGAAGCCCTCTTGCTTTGTGTTTCTGCCTTAAGTTCACTAGATATTTATCTCAGCCTCCACTTCACTGTCATTGCTTGGGGAGTAGACTAAGCACAGACATTATTTAGTTACAGAGACAAAACAGAAGTAAGGAGGAATCTGTAGTTGAAGACTGGAATGGAATATCACATTTATTTTGATTTTAGCGAACTGGGGAAATACTGAGACTAGATGAAGTGTGCAGCTGCAATTTAGTAGGAAAAGCTAAAAATCATAACTATACTTATATCCTAATAGCAATACCTAGAGAACTACTACAACCTTGCCAAGGATGTGAAACAGTTTGTGAGAAGAAGGGACAGTGGTCCTGTCGTTAAAAAAATCCGAGAAATGCAGAAGTTCCTCGGGTTGGAGGTGACGGGGAAGCCGGACGCCGACACCCTGGCGATGATACGCAAGCCCAGGTGCGGCATTCCTGACGTCGGCCAGTTCACCACCTTCCCTGGCACGCCGAAGTGGAGGAAAACTCACCTTACCTACAGGTGACGGGTCCCAAGGGTGCTCACATCACATTGCAATTTTACACGTTGCTATCACAGCAGAAAGTAATATCTTCTTCAATTTTTCTCTTAAAGGATTGTGAATTATACACTGGATATGCCAAGAGAGGCTGTTGATTCTGCCATTGAGAAGGCTCTGAAAGTCTGGGAAGAGGTGACTCCACTGAATTTCTCCAAGATTTATGAAGGAGAGGCTGACATAATGATCTTTTTCGCAGTTAGAGGTAAAAACATAAATATGAAATGCATCCATTTACTTAGTGCTGTTGTGGGAGCTGGGGGTGAGAATGTTCCAAAGGTATTTTAATTACCTATCTTTCAAATAAAAACATTTTCTCTGTTAGATCATGGAGACTTTAACCCTTTTGATGGACCTGGAAATATTTTGGGTCATGCCTATGCGCCGGGGCCTGGCATTAATGGAGACGCTCACTTTGATGATGATGAGCAGTGGACAGGGGACACGTCAGGTTAGTTGCATATCTCTCAGAATTATTTTGGTGGGTTATTTTGTTTCAGATTTAGAAAATTCTGATTAGTTAAAAATCTTCAAGTAGTAGGGTGTTCTGGATTTCCCAAATGGCTCAAGAACTAGCAGAATGTATTTTTGTTTTGATTATTATTGAAAAAGCTTTCACATGTCTAAAAAGTTTATTCTCTGTCTTGGTAAGCAAAATATAGGAACATCGTTAACATACTTCTTTGATGGCTATGGATCTAGTATGATCTTAGGACCACCCTTAAGAGTATTTTCTCATTATGTTGAATTGCAGATAAACAAGGGGCAGCACATTGCCTGGACTCTGCACTAACATGGGCCCTTGATATTACTTATGTCCAAACTAGGGGAAATTTCTTCTTTACTCTTCAAAATGGAGATGAGAGTTAAATTCCAGAAACTGAGGTCCCTACTTAGGTCTTTCTGGTAAATCAGCATTTTACTCTCTCTAGGCTAAGAGGAGTTTTTATGGACTTGTTCTAAACAAAAGCTAGTCCCCAAATATCATGTCCACATTTTTTAGGAGGAAGACTGTTTCTCAGCTCATAACTGTATACTTGGAGGACTGGCTTCCAAAGTTTTCAAACAATTGGTTAAAACAAAGAATATTGACTTCTGAGACTTACTGGGATTTATAATCAAAATGCAAACAGAATATCTATGGAGAGTCCAAATGTGACTGTAGTGCGGGATAACTTTCTTTGGTTTGATTGAATTAACAACTTCTACCTGAAAAGTCTCAAACAAGGACCTCAGTAGGATCAAAAGTCAACTTTGCATGTCAAACATAATTACCCGATAACTTCCAGTTTTGGCATCCTGGCTTTTTTTTTAATAATATGAAGAAAAAAATATGAACACAGCTACTGTTTGTGTGGTCAAAGTCTCTTTTGTGACAAACGTGAGGCATGATTAGCCATGCCATGTTTTAGACCAATCTTGCAAGCCCTATGACAATTATCATTGCTAATGTTCCCAGACCCAATATGTGCTTAATAATGATCTTGAGGTTGAAAAATTATGTGGGCAATGGAAGATAACAATAACAAGAGTATGATTGTTTAGGGTTTCAGAAGTGAGATGAATAAATTGTGATTCATTTCACTGAGACTATAGCTGGCAAACATTAATACGTTGTAACAGTGTTTAGCTTTTCATTGACAAATGAAGAGAAATATTTATGAATGTGCCAAACAAGTGGGTTGGTTCCATTCCAGAGGACAAGAAAGACAACCTTGTTTTCATGAAGTAAATAGGCTTCTGAGGGAGAGGGGACTCAGTGGACATGCTAGATATTTTGTCTCAAAGATTGATTTGAAGAATGAGCCTTGAAAAATGCTTGGCTTTCCATTAAGTATGTTATTAGTCAATCGATGAATTAACCAAAAAAAACAAGGCAAAGAAAGCCCTGTGCTTCCAGGAAGTAAATCAGTATAATACAGCTGACCTGTGTGATGTACATGTACTTAAGGAATAAGGGACTATTATTTATGATTTCTTACATAGGAACCAATTTATTCCTCGTTGCTGCTCATGAACTTGGCCATTCCCTGGGTCTCTTTCACTCGAATGACCCCACAGCTTTGATGTTCCCCGTCTACAACGCACTCACAGACCTGACCCGCTTCCACCTTTCCCAAGATGATGTGAACGGCATCCAGTCCCTGTATGGTGAGTGATGCTGGAAAAACTAGGCACCAGAGCTTTGCGGTAATGGTCTTCAGGAAAGCTTTAAAATGCTGCATAAAGCATTTGCAATCAGCTCAACGCACTCTGAGAGTGTTTGGAAAGCACTGAAATTGACGGAAGCACCCCATTCTCCTTATGTTTGACCCCCGCATCTGTTTCCTTTAGGCTCTCCCCCTGTGCACCCTGATGACCCCGCGGTGCCCACGGAATCTGCGCCTCCAGAACCTGGGACACCAGCCGTGTGCGACCCTGCTCTGTCCTTCGACGCCATCAGCTCTCTGAGAGGAGAAATCCTGTTCTTTAAAGACAGGTCAGACCAGAAGATTCTATTTCCCTATCTATTCTTTTGATGTACATTCTTGTCCTCTCTTTGTTTTTCCTGTAAGTGATGCTTGCTTTTCAAAAGTCCAACTTCAGAATTAGAACTTTGTCTTTACCTCCTCTAAAAATGTCATCGGGAGAGCGTTACATTTTGTCAATAATTTCCTCTCCACTGGATAAATATCCACTCGAGAGAACATTCAAGCTGCACAAATAGGAAGACAGTAGAAAGCAAGTCTCACTCACCACACTAACTCTGGGTTCCCTAGGTGTCCCCGTACTCATCCACCATCGAGGACCCCTGTATATCTTTCCAAAAAGCCTTCCATTCATATAGCAAAAAATACTTACAGACTTACACACACACACACACACACACACACACACACACACCAGTCTGTCTTTTCGAAAATGTAAGCCATGGGTAGCTCAGTCAATTAGGGCTGTGACTTCGGCTCAGGTCATGATTTCAGGGCCCACAGGGTTGAGACTTGCATCAGGCTCTGTGCTGACAGCTCAGAGCCTGGAGCTGTTTCAGATTCTGTGTCTCCCTCTCTCTCTGACCCTCCCCTGCTCACACTCTGTCTCTCTCTCAAAAATAATTAAACATGAAAAAAATAATAAAAAGAAAAGAAAATGTAAACCATGTTGTAGCTCACACACTGATGTGCATGAATTGTAGGTATTTAGAGGTTATACTTGGCTAATTAACTGCACCGTAGGATCACTTTTCTTTGGCAGGAGGGCTGGTGATCACTTCCCAAGAAAAAGAAAACATATTTTCCCATTGGCAATAGATCTAATGTCTACCTGTCATCCAGCCAGAGGATGAGGGAATGGGGGGAAGATGAGTGAGGAAGGCCAATGAGAAAAATATGCTCAAGGGGAAGGTCTGTTTTTCAATTTTCATTTCTTTTTATTCATATTTCAGACATTTTTGGCGCAAATCCCTCAGGACACCTGAACCTGGATTTTATTTGATCTCTTCGTTTTGGCCATCTCTACCTTCAGGCTTAGATGCTGCATATGAAGAGACTAGCGAAGATATTGTTTTCATTTTCAAAGGTAATTGTTATATAATAATTTCTCTAACTTGTTGAAATAAACCCTTTCACAGGAAAATTGAATAGTACTTTAATTTTCTCTACTATCCCACATTGTATCTACATTGTTACTCTAAGGCAATAAAGCAATAACTGGAACTGATATTATTTTATTTATATTTTACAAATAGTAAAAATGAACAGCAATATAAATTGCTCAGAGTTGTAAATTCCCTTCTTGGATTTTGTGTTCATTCATTCCATCCACACTTTTTTGTTAAATGCCCACTTTCAGCTGGGGATTAACTTTTTACTATGAAAATCAAAGGCACTAACAAGTATTTCTAAAACTCAAAGGCTTAACTTTTATAAATGAAATGAATTTATAAATAATTAAATAATTCAATGAATTATTTTTCTTAACAGGAAATCAGTTCTGGGCCGTCAAAGGAAGCGAGGTACAAGCAGGTTATCCAAAAGACATCCGCACTCTGGGTTTTCCTTCAAGTGTAAAGAAAATAGATGCCGCTCTTTCTGATAAGGAAAAGAAGAAAACGTACTTCTTTGTAGAGGACAGTTACTGGCGGTAAGACGCGGCTGGAATGACTCTGTGTGGAGCCTGAATAGGGACATTACATTCTTTTCCTGAGGAACCCCCACCTCACTGTCAGCCTGGCTTCCGGCTCTTTGAGGAGGATGGACACACGCTTACTTTCAAATGCAGCAGTGCCTGGCAATAGACATTTCTTAAGCACACCTGCCTTGAGCACATGTGCAGTAGGCTGGCCCTTCCCTGCGGTATTGCCCCACCTGCCTGGACAGCCTCTTCTCTCCGCTACCCCTCTCCCCACTCCATTCACCCGAGAGTCCTGGCTCAAGTCCCATCACCCCGTGGAGCTTCCCTGCTGGACCCCAAACCCAGATGGGTTTTTATTTTTTGAAAGAAGCCTCAAGAGTCCAGGCCACAATTTAGCATTCCTTTCCTGTGGACTCATTGCCTCCCTGGGTGTTTGTCTCATCTTCCCAGATTTACTCTATGATTATTAAGGGCTTCCCTTAAGCTCATCCACTCATTAGTGCTGCCTTTTTAAGAGGATGATGAGCAATAGCCGTACGGTTTTATGGATAGAACCCAGGACTCACAGAGAGGCTGATTCCTGGGCTGTCTGCCCACATGACTGGGCACACCAACCACGGTTCGGCCAATGAGTCCAAAACACACTCACCATGCTTTCCTTCTTGACACTATCCCTTTTCCTAGGAGGCTGCCTTGGGAAATCCAGACGTGGAGGGTGGGGAAGACGTATAGGAGCCAAGTATGGTAGAGAATTTGAAATTTATATTTGTGGTTCAAAGATGATTAAGGTTCTTTCTGTCCAGGCTTAAGAAATATGGTAACAAACAGCATCTGCCAGATCAGGATGTAGCTTCTGCTCCCGGTGCAGATACAGCTCTAGAAACGAAGTTTGCAGGACCATTAAAGTCACATATTTCTATAGTGCTAACCATGTTTGACATTTATTTGCAGTACTTGGAAAGTTTACTAGAATTCCACATGAAACCTAACATGACTTAAGATTTTTGGTAACACACTCTGTTGCAATGCTGAGCTCTGTTTCTTTGACTGGATGCAGATTTGATGAGAAGAGACAGTCCATGGAGCCAGACTTTCCCAAGAAAATAGCAGAAGACTTTCCAGGAGTCGACTCGAAGGTTGATGCTGCTTTTGAAGCATTTGGTAAGAGGATAAGTGTTCTGTTGGCAATGGGGCACTTGGTGTCAAAGGGAAGAGGACAACTGGGTTAATTCGTAATGGTGGGTTTCCTTTAACCGATTCCTCCCTCCAGCCCCCAGATTTCAACTTACCAATTCTGTACCAATTCTATGACCACTTCATATAATACGTTGATTTGAATCATAACAATAAGCAATACAAATCTCTATATTTTGTCATGTGGATAAAACCAAAGTGCTTAAGTGTCATTTCCTCATATCTAGAGCTGTTATCTTTCAGATCACCATGACATTACAAAACCCCCTTGGGGGGGATTGGCCAAGTTTCTGACTGGCTGTCTGGCTTTCTCCTCCACTCTATCCTGTGACTACTACTAATTCACAGGGAGATTTTCCTGAATAGCCAGTCATTGCCTTTAAGGCTCAGTTGCAAATACAGTAAAACCTTGGACTGTGAACAACTTGTTCTGCAAGTGTTCCACAAGACAAGCAAACATTTCTAATAAATTTTAACTTGACCAGCGAGCGATGTCTTGCAATACGAGTAGTACAAGATGCCGAATGTCACATGATCACAACTGAGCCAATGGTTCTTGAAATTCGCTTTCATGTATGGCTGCTTTGGTTTCCAAGCATGATTCTGGAACAAATTATGCTCACAGACCATGACTTTACTGTAATTGCTTTTGCATGTGCACAAAGTTTTTAGAAAGATACATTTTTTCCCTACTCAAAGAGAGATGGCTGGCAGCTGGTGATCTTTATTGAAAGGTAACCAAAGCACCATGATGGCAGAGGCATAAAGGGTCCTCTGGTACTTGGAGGGTTTCTGTGCTTCTCTGGGGCCACAAATGACCCTCAGGTTATGATGTGAGGAAAGGGGAGGAAAAACAAAAATAAAGAGATCATAGTTTCCAAAGAAGCAGAGAGTTTTGCCTGATCAGAGTAGAATAACCTGATAACCTGAACCTGGCTTTCCTGTCAGACAGAGCTGGAATGCAGTGCCATCTCCAGTCTGCCCTCAGGGGGTGACCTTGGGCAAGCAGAATTTGAGCCTTCAGCTTCTCATCTATGGAATAGAGTTAGAGATACTTCCCTTGTAGGATTGTTGCAGAAACAAATGAAAAAATCATATAAAATGCTTATCAAAGTCCCTGACACAGAGTGAAACTCTATAAACACTTTGTAATTTTCATTATCTATTATTCGCAGTTCTGCATGTTGCCACATTTTTTAATTTGAAAAAATGACTCCTTATTTCCTATTGTCCTTATTTCCAGGGTTTTACTATTTCTTTAGTGGATCTTCACAGTTGGAATTTGACCCAAATGCAAAGAAAGTGACACATGTTTTGAAGAGCAACAGCTGGTTGAATTGTTTAGATGTCTAGAAGCACAATGTGGGCATTTGAAGTGAAACTGAGAATTCTTCACTGGAGTTTTTTTGAATCGAGATGGTCCCCTTTCTCCTGCATGTACAAGCATGAACTGCACAGTCGACTTCACATGTGACAGGGCATTCAAGCAGGCTGCTAAGCCTGTACTTTGGTCACGTGGAGTAGCTTTCACAGGAGAAGGGAGAGCACTCGTGTGCAAGACAAGTGGCTGTATATAGACTATTTACTTGCTATTTAATAAAGAGGATTAGCCAATTACATTATTGTTCTGTTTGCTTCAAGAATAAGCCGTCCTCACAGTCTTGGGTGTGGTATGGACTAAACAGAAGAGAGCCTGAGATCCTTGGCCAGCGGTGTAAGGATTAGGGTCTCCATGGCTACAGCCTGACCATGAGCTCATCCAGAACTAAAGACAATGTACCACTTGGCCTCCCCAGGTGTCTACAATGAGGTGTCCCTATTTCCACCACCCAGATATCATGTGTTCCTAATATGTCCTAGGAGAAGGATCTAGCAAAGTGATCTTGCGGGGAAGGCTCTAGAAAAAATTATGAAGCAAGATCCTATGATTATTGCAAGCCACCTAGTTCACACACTTTATTTTTCTGGTAGAGAAAATCAAACAAACCTGTTCTTCACCTCCTCCTTTCCTAATCTACTCCCTCAGTGGAAACCCTTTGCCTGCCTTCTCAGGTCTGCTCATGTCCACCCACACATGGAAGTATCCTCTTGAACTCATTGTGCGTCTGTCTGTGCGAGAAATCCATGGGCAAGTGCTTGTCCTGAGATAGATCTGTTGCCCCGAAGCAGCATGTCCCACACAGTAGGAGCTTACTCACACTTTAACTTCTTCATTCATTGGAGAATAATTTATCAGTCATATTCCATGTGCGCAGCATTGTTGCTGGGTTGTAGGCAGAGGAATCTGAGAACATGGACACAGCCCCTGCCCTCATTGAGATTATAATCCTGCAAGAAAAAATATATGCAGATAACCACAAATATGTACCTGCCACTGTCAGTGTAATAGGATTCATCAAGGAAAACAGTTGGTGTCTTCGCTAGAGTAATAGGAGGATCTACGCGGCTTGGGGCTGCTTGGAACGTTTGAGGGAAGGGCACTGGGGAGCTTGGGAGGGTGGTGTGGGAACCAGGTGAGGGGATCGTGGCTGGGCCTGACGCAGTCACACTGTAGTCAGACATGAATACCAAAGACAGCAGGACTCCACGATGGGGCTGAAGAGAGAGGTGATTCCCAGCCGGCTTCCTAGAGCCTAAGGACAAATGTCACAGACGGTGGCAGCATTGCTGAGGGGGGGGACAACTTGGAGATGAACAGCTTTGTGAGGGAAGGGTAAGAATTGGGAAGAGTTGCTAAGGTTTGCCAAGTTTTGAAATGTCCGTGAGATACCCAGGTAGGCCATGAGATAAAGAGTCTGGTGTTGGAAAGAGGAGGTGAAGTGATTGTGGGAGGTGACGGATGTTGACCACACTCACTGTGGTCACCATTTTGTAACATGGACACGTGTGGAGTCTTCACCCCATGCACCTAAAATGAATACAATGTTATATGTCGATTGTACCTCAAATTTTTTTAAAAATAGGGGAAGCATAAATATGTGGATTGTCAGCATTTAGATCATCCCTAAAACCATGAATATGAAAGAGACCATATGGGACATTGTATTTTATAAGAAATTGAGCATTTCTTTATTTTAAAAATCACCTGAATTTGTTCCATTTCTTTTTTCTTTTCTCCTTCCTTCCTTCCTTCCTTTCCTTCCTTCCTTCCTTCCTTCCTTTACTTTTTTTTCCTTTTTTTTGCACAGGTACTATGTGGCCAAAACACAATTCCAAAAGGTAGAAATATTGTGACAAGTTAATTTTCCTCACAGCTGTTACCACCAGCTAGTGCGTTTTCTCAGAGGCCACCACGGAGAGCTCTTCTGACACAGCCCCTGCCTTCACCGAGATGATAGTCCAGCAAGAAAGAAGGCATGCAAATAGCCACAAGTACGCACATGCACCTTTCAGAGCTGTTTTGTAGGTACCCGAGCATCAACACCATCTCTTAAAATTAAAATGCTAGCATGCAAATTCACACTGCTCTCTGCTATTTTCACTTAATACATCTCGGCAACCACCCCACATAAGTACATGCTTCATTCTTTCATTGGCTGCTGTCTATGCCATAAACACATGATTTGTGTATTCAGTCCCCTCATGACTGAATGTCATGTCCCCCTAAATCAACACTTCAATAAATACATACACCAAAGAAATAAAATTCAAAAATACAAAATCATCAAAAATAAACAAAATATAGTTGAAATAAAGATAAATATTATATAAGAACAATTTAAGGATATATAAAATATACATTTGAAAAATGTATTTGAATATAATTTATTTGAAATAGAAATAAAAAGTACATCAAATAAAATTATGTGCATTTGTAGATTTTTTTTTCTGGTTGTGACCTATCAGTAGATTATTTTCAACATTTTACTATCATCCCTGTACACCTGCTTGTGTATCTGATGAAAAATTCAACCTTCAAAGGCTGAGCAGGGATGGAGAAGCAGGGAGACTGTTGGTTTCTCCATCGTGCAGGTTGCTGGATGCTCTTTACTATGGCAGTGATGGTGCAGTGAGGAAGCTGAGTGCTGGCAGAAGGGGTACAAATAGTGGTAAGTTGAGATGCTTTTGGTTACAGGTAACAACAACTGCCAACTGGCTTGAAAATAACAGAGTTTATCAGAAAGACAAAAGGAAAGCATTGGTGAGGATGTGAAGAAAGGGGATCCCTAGTGCACAGATGGTGGGGGTGCAAATTGGTACAGTTGCTGTAGGAAATAGTGTGGAGGTTCCTCAGAAGTTAAAAATAGAACTACCCTATGATCTCTACTACCCTATCCCTCTTTAATCCAGTAAGTCCACTTCTGGGTGTATGTCCTAAGGAATGAAATCAGTATCTCAAAGAGATATCTGCTCTCCCACATTCATTGCAGCCTGACTCACAATAGCCAACACATAGAAACAGCCTACATGTCCTCTGATGGATGACTGGATAAAGAAAACGTCATATGTATACACAATGAAATGGTTTGGTTTTTTTTTAGTTTTTATTTTATTTTAGAGAGAGAGCATGAGTGGGAGACAGGGGCAGAAGGAAAGGAAAAAAGAGCAGGCTCAGCGTGTAGCCTGACACGAGGCTCAATCTCACAACCCAGGGATCATGACCTGAGCCGAAATCAGAGTCAAAATGCAAAAATCAACTGACTGAGTTTATGTCCAACTGACTAAACCACCCAGGTACCCCCATACTGGAATATTATTAAGCCTTAAAAAATGACATGGATGAAACTCAAGGGCATTATACTAAGTGAAATAAGCCAGACAGAAAAATTCAAATACTGCAAGGGCACCTGGGTGGCTCAGTCAGTTAAGTGTCTGAACTTCGGCTCAGGTCATGATCTCACCGTTCTTGAGTTTGAGCCCTGCATTGGTATTTGTGCTGACAGCTCAGAGCTTGGAGTGTGTTTCAGATTCTGTGTCTCCCTCTCTGTCCCCCCCTTGCTCATTCTATGTCTCTCTCTGTCTCCCAAAAAATAAATAAACGTTACAATAAGATTTTTTAAAGAAAAACACAAATACTACATAATCTTACTTAAATGCAAAATTGAAAACAAATGTCAAACTCATAAAAGCAGAGAGGAGAATGGTGGTTGCCAGGGTCTAAGGGGGTGGAGGAAATAGGGAGATTTTGGTGATAGGATAGAAAACTTCCTATCATGTTCCTATCATATCATAACAGGTTCCTTACGTAAACCTGTTATGTAAGGTGAACACGTTCTGGAGAGATGATGTACCACATGGTGAGCACCGTTACTAACTCTGTATTGTATACTTGAAATTTGCTGAAGGTAGATCTTAACTGTTCTCACCGCGCAAACCCACAATAAACGGTGACTATGTGAGGTGGTTGGATGTGTTAACTTGACTGTAGTAACCATTTCACAATGTGTACAATTATCATAACACTGTGCAGTATACCTGAAATATACATAATTTTTATTTGTCTATCATACCTCAATTAAGCTGGAAAAATTTTAAGAAGTAAAACAAAAATAAAAAATAAAGGAGCTTAAGGATTCACATTATTTAAAAGCACAGCAGTCATGCAGATTGTAGCTTCACTGTGATCGTGGGTCTGGCTCCCTCCCTGCACGCTGGTCCTGCCCTGGCCTGTAGATGAGCTGTACCTGCAGGCTGACACTCCTCATGGGGGCATGACACCTGTGGTAGCTCTGGACAGCAGACCTCCATCAAGCACATGCTGACCACAAACCACACTGCTGAGCCATCCCTGCTTGGATCTTTTGTAATCATGGGGTCATCCTGGAAGGGTCACTGTGGAGACAAGGAACCATCTCATCCAGCCACGGTGCTGCAGCAGTGGGGTAGGGGGAGACCCTGAGGCAGAAATTTCTGTCCATCCACCACAGAGAGCCTTGCACAGGTGAGAGAGAGGAAGCGCTAGGTACAGATAATGCTTAGAAGTTGGTCTGGGAGGGAAGGAAGCAATACACACAATCCCAGTCCTGGCAGACCCGATTCACAGCCCTTCTGCATGTCTTTGCTGGTCTGAGGAACCAGAACCAAGCAACTGTTCATCTGCCGAATGCTGGATTTGCCAGGCCTGCCCAGGGCTTGATATGAAGTGTCCATTTAGTCCTTGTAAGGCCCGTTGGGTTGGTGATGTTTCCATCGTGCAGAAATGTAAGTTGAGAGTGAGTGGCTCAGGGACTCTGTCATGGTCACGTAGTTAGTAGTAGAATCAGGATTTCCTGGCCCAAAGGTCACATTATTCTTTTGTCTAGAGTAACTGACAGTTAACCAGACCAGATGGCCATATCTCATTTAGTTTAGGCTCTGTTCTGAACGAGCTGTTGTGCTACATCATACCGCATGACCACAGAGGAAGCTGACTCTTTCTCATTCCTTCAGTTTAACCTCCTCCCTGCCCAAAGGCCAAGGTTCTTGCATCTACATCTGACATCTGGCCTCTCTAAATCTCCCTATGCTATCTGAAATTAAAACGGACAACGGGGGACCTCACTCCTGCTACTGCTCCCCTCTGTAACTTCCCCCAAGTGATCTTGTTCCAGAAGGACTGCAGTGTGTTTGTGTGCCCACAGGCCGTCTGCTCCTGTTTCTTGACACCAAGCGGAGGCCAAGCACCAGGGACCAGATTTGTAGCCCATGTTAAGACAAGTCCAGCCCTAAAGGTGACGTGATGCTGAATCCCAGGATGATGTTCAAGAACTGGCTTGATTTCTCTTGCCTTGGAAATTCAGAGTACATTTGCATTACAGGAAGTGAGTCTTGTTTGGGGAAGGCCAGGGGGGGGNTTGGGAACCAGATTAGAACTTGGCAATAAACCAACAGAATGGTAGCTCAAACCCCGATGAGAAAATAAAGAAGGCACAGAATCTCAGCACCTGGTGTACAGATGGGTTACTATGCAGAAGCCCATTGCCAAGGCTGGAGCCTCCTCAAGGCTCGTTGTGAGCCCAGCCCACAGGGGCTGTCCCCCACAGGGACAGTCCCCCTGTGCAGGGACTCAGGTGGAGGGGCATGCTGAATGTTCTCAAGTGTTGCAGGAATCACTTGTGAAAGCAACTTTCCATAAAACTGAAGACATTGGCAGTGCTTAATTACAAGAGTGTTTAGCTTACCGACCTGGGTTTTGGGTAGAATTAATTCAATTCTTTGCTTTATTATATTAGCAAGGGTTGCTTACATATTTACAAATGGTCTGCCTTTTGATTTTACATCTGCACAAATAGATTTGGATTATCTGAATGAATTAGCTATTTTGAAAGCATAATTATAATTCGGAGTCTTGTTGGAGATATTTATGAATGCAAATAGTATTAAATGTTTAAGGATATTTCAAAATTTTAACCATATGAATCAACTAAATATCAAAGATGAAATGAAAGTGATTATAATTATTTTAATGCACGTTTCCTAGATTAATAGAGTAACAAGTTTAGAAAGTGATTTTAAAGTCTTAAGAAACCTTAAGACTTAAGTTTTTAATAAATTGAACATTAATTATAAGACAAGTAAAACTATACTAATGGCATGCAAAAAATGCTGCCCGCAGACATTAAGGACATATATTGCTAGTCCTATTTTAATGCAGAAAGTAAACAAATATCTTACATATATTATCTCATTTAATTCTCATTTATGAGGTAGGTGCTATTAAACCAATTTTACATAGAGAAGGATTGCCGTTACTCACAGAGGTTAAGCCGCATCCCCAAAGTCATACACATGACAAATGGCTGAGCCAGGGGTCAAATCCATCTTGTCTGACCCGAGGCTTACACTCGATCCTCTCTGCCACCTCTCTACTCTGAGTGTTGACACAAATTGATTTACCAATGTGATTAACAGTGAGATGTCTAGAGTAAAGACGCCAAGACTGACAGAGGGAATAGGGCAAGAGGTGAAAAAGAGAGATGAAGGGCTAGCACTTTATAGCAGGTCGACTCACAAAGGGTCGGTTGGACTGACCCACAAGTGGGTACATGATGCAGGCATTCAAAACTTTCAAAAGTCGAGGGCTCATAACTTGAGAAGTTATTTTTCCATTTAGATGAGGAATGTTAAGTCATGTAATAGAGTATTTCATGTGCATCTAAGTGAATAGGAATAGGGTCTGTTATTAATAAATAAAGCAGCTCTTTCATAATTCAAGAGTATCTGCTGATTTGTCAGTGGGATTAATTCATTAAGAAATCTCTGCAAAAGCTGGCCCACAGGATGAGGCGTGGTGACTCATAAAAGCCCAGTGTGGAGGGAACCCCTAACCCTAACCGTGACCGTGACCTCAGCTGTGACTTCTGAGACCACGAGTAGATTTCTGAAACCATGAAAATATTTCACAGACCTGCCACAGGACCTCACACAATACCCCTGAGAAGTTCTGTGTCTGAAAACGACAATTGAATTCTTTTTTTTTTTAAAGCTTATTCATTCATTTATTTTTGTTTGTTTGTTTTATTTATTTCTGAGAGAGAGAGAGAGACAGTGTGAGCAGGGGAGGGTCAGAGAGAGAGGGAGACACAGAATCCGAAACAGGCTCCAGGCTCTGAGCTGTCAGCACAGAGCCCGACGCGGGGCTTGAACCCATGAACTGTGAGATTGTGACCTGAGCCAATGTCCGATGCTCAACCAACTGAGCCCCCCAGGCACCCCAAATTCTTACTTTCATTTTCTGTACCTTAACTTGTTTAGAATTTCTTTTCCCACAAAGCCCGAATTTGTCACCGTTTGACTCTGAGGCATCTGAGTCTTCTTGTCAATGTTCTCAGCCCACATCAGTCTTGTGATGAATCAGGCTCACATTGCCCCCTTGTGAGGATGAATGTAAGACCAGAGCCACGACCACAAGACTGCAGTCTGCAGACAACCAGGTCAGAATTCTGCTCTGCTAGGAAAGGACAGAAATGTTTCCTGCCCTTTTGGGGCTCACAGAGTGGGGGCGGTAGGGCTGATACGGGGACACATACGGAGGGTGGGCAGGACAGGAGATACTCATTTGTTTCTCCGTTCGCACGCGGGGCGACAGCAGCGTGCGAGCACCCTGCAAACAGCGTGCATCCGTCCGGGAACACAACAGACGCAGACGTTTGCCTTCTTAGGACTGACGCTCGGTGGGGGGAGGCAGGGAACCAGAATCACAGGCTGTAAATACGCTGTTTCATACGTTAGGAGACACGCACTCCGGAAACAAGGAAAACCGCCGAGTTCAGGGAACTGCAGACAAAGCGGGCTGCAGGGGGGGAGGACTGGCAGCAAATCCGCGAGGCCGGCGTGAGCTTCTCGCCCAGAACTGGAAAGACAGACAAAGCTTTCGGGACCCAGGGAGTCACTGGAGGCCCCCGGCGGTTGTCCGTGGCCTGTGCCGCCTCCCCTCCCCCGCCGCAGCGCACCGCCTGTGGAACCTTCTGGGAGCCGTTGGAACACGGGAATGCCACCCCTCAGCTGTGAACAATAAAACGAGCGGCGTCTACCCGGCCCGGAGGTAGCCGCGCGCTAGCAGAGGCCGTGGATCCGTGCTGAAACTCGCAGAGCTGTTCTGAACGTGAAGACCGGCCTCACGCCTGTCCCTGAGCGGCTTCTGCAGGCCTGAAAGCAGGCCCCACTGGGTTCACGAGATGAGGAGCCCCCGGAGGGACTCCCGCTGACCCCCGCTTTGTCGCGGGAACGCTCGCCTCACGTCTCTGAGGTGAAGGCCGCCGCGAGCTGCAG
>NW_027527559.1:2662315-2677374 GCF_008692635.1 Crocuta crocuta
CGTAGGTGGGGCTGGATGTGACTGGAGGGGAGCAAACGCAGGGGCCGGAGCCCGGGGACGGGGGGAGGCTCCCACCCGCGCAGCGTGGACGCGCGGACACACGCTCAGGCTTATCTGGACAGAAGCCCACGGGACTTAGTGACGGACAGGCTGTGAACTGTGAGAACAGAAGGGTCAGAACGACCAAGCAGTTGGAGGGGAGGCCACCAAGTTGGCGCCCCCGGGACGCTGTGAGGAAGAGCTGTGGGAGGAACAGCACAGGTCAGTTTCTGGCGTGTTGTGTGGTTGCAGTGTGTGTTTTCATCCAAGTACAGACCGGAAGCATCACAGTCGTCAGTAAATCGCAGCAGGATAACAGGTGTATCACATCTGCAATTACAGGCTGCCTCTTCCTGCTACTTGTGAGCGCCCAGGGGCACTATGTCTACACAGTGTGCCTGCCCTAGAGAGGGGTGTGGCCCGGGCAGTTTGGGGCAGGAGCGTGTAAACTCTGACGGAGCGTCCAATGATGACCAGACTGTGGGTGGAAGAGTGACTCAGCAGGTCAGGGAGAAAATGGGGCAAAAGTGAGTGAGGAAGGGAACGGATTAAGGTGACAACATACAGAATCCCATGAGGAAAGTGGACTGGATCGGTCTTGTAGGAAGTGGGTCAGGAACAGAGAGGAGAGAGGTGTCTGCAGAGAACTTTCGTCCAGGGTCCCAGAGTTGAGCCTGGAGACCTGCAGGAAGGCATGAAGTACCCCAGACGGGGGGTCACGAACACTCTGGCAGATGCACCTAAGATGCGAAGCCAGACTTGGCTCTCAAGCAAGAAAATGGGTTTGACCGTGACTTGACTTATCTCGGTGTCATTCGTTCATTGATTTATTCATTCCTTAAGCAGATATTTACTGAGTGTCTAAGACGGCCAGGCCCTGGGCGAGGGAGGAGCATGCATTCAGACGAGGTTTCTGTTTATCCTCCAGCAGAAGAGACAAAAAAGTGAATGGGCCACCAGAATACCGAGCGGGCCACAGACACGGCTCAGTGCATGCATGCAGAGCTGCGGAGACACACAGCGACTGACAGTGTTTGGGGAGGTCAGGGAAGGATTTCAGAGGAGGTGTTTCTAAGCTGAAACTCACACGGCAAACATTTACTGAGCAAAGAGGAAGAGGGTCTATGGAAAAAGGAAACGCAGCAAACATTCAGGCTCAGGCTAAGAACAAGAGGGAGAGACAGGCTGTAGCCTTCCATTCCTCAGGAAGGCTGTCCCGAGAGTGTGTTCCATGAGATTCCCCAAGCCTCTTATTGTAAATCGATTCTAATTAACCTCTCAACAAAATGATTCTTGGCTTAGACCTGAGTTGGGAGTTGGCTGACAAACCACCGACCTTCAGAGGATGTGTAGAACTGTTGATGGGGACCAGCAGGACAGAGGAAGGTATAAGGTCAAGGTGAAGCCAACAGTCCATGAGGTGAGAAGCACCAGGTGCCACTACTGAATCTCCGGCCATGAGCTCTCTGAGGGCAAAGTTTTAGGGTCTTGGGAAGGAAATTAAAGGTATCTAAAGTTGTGGGTTACTTCTTGTTGCCTAAAGCCTACCAGGAAAGGGACACTTTATGGTCCATGTTTCCTTACTGGAAAGAAGGAAAAACAGTAAATAACTCTGTTGGCAGAAGCCCTTACAGCCTGTGATTCACATTCAAACTATGAAAATGTCTAAACTGAGCAACCACAGCACTTTGATGCTCTTCCCTACTGGGTGTCAGCTGGAGTGAGGTATCCTCAGGGTGAGAGACAGGACGGGGATATGGGGACAGCGGGGACCTGGGGGACAGCAGGTTGACGGGTTGGAGGGATCTGCCTTCTCAGCCTATCCCCTCAAGTCTGTCCTCGTTATTGGATTTCACAAGATCCCTCAGATTCTTTAAAATAAACTTCCTTTTATTTAAGTCGGTCATTCTCTCCAATAAAATGGTTCCCAATGAAAACAAAAATGTCATTCTCCCAGCTGACTTGCTCTTGAAGTTCCAGCACAGAGATTGCCTTGTCTGGGATACATTCTTTGACCTGCCCACCTTGGCTTCAGGCTGTGTTCAGTCTTCCTCTTACGTGTACCCATTAATCTAAGATGAGCTGTAACTGCCCTCAAATATGTCCTACACTGGACTGTCCCCAGTGCCCAGCACCATGCCTGCCTCTTAACAATTGCTTAGTAAGCTTTTAATGAATGGATGGATGGAGGGATGGAGGGATGGATGGATGGATGGATGGATGAGTGAGTTTGGGAAGGAAGCAATGCTTGATCCTAGATGTTCTTCAACCAATAGGACTCCAGCAGGCCACGCATGGAAGGTAAGGGAACAGCACATGCAGCGGTGCAAAGACATGGGAAATAGCATATCTTTATCCATATCTGGGGAATCACAAATAATTGGTTTGACTATAGTGAAAAGAAGATTTTTCTTTCCTGAGTTATATTGCAGAGGGAAGAATATTAAGAACTCAACTTGCTAACATAACTAAAAGCATTACATTCAACTAATAAGTGTAACAACAGAGAAAACGCTCCCCAAAACATGTTGATTAATTAACTCCGTCAGTGAATAATTCAGCAGTAAATTCATAGAGAAGTCATCAGGCTATGAACAATAAACTGAATTATCAACTTTAGCAAGCATTACCTCCTGCACACACAGTAGAATTCCTAAGCCTTTCTGAAGTAGATTAAAAGTCTTCAGACAGGGATGTAGAATTGGGTGGATAAGTACCCTGGCCTTCCAGACTTACCAGAGAGCTGCTTGAGAATCCACATCCGTCGTTCCCTCTGTATTGGTCAGTAGAAAACAAAGCTGCTTTGGGAGGAAATTCCACCCTGGGAATGGTCCTGATAAGTGACAGGCCACAGAACAACTGATTCATAACATAACTGTGTTTATCAATAACAGCTCCTTAGTATGATTAAGAGGAAACTATTTCACTTTCCCAAGGTAAAATTAAAGGTGAGTATGTATGACATATGACTTCTGGGCCATGATTTATGCAACTAAGAAATTTGCCATCTTGCCATTTAGTATTAGAATCACACTTAGCCCGTGCCAATGAGGGTGATGATATTACACCTTAGACTATGGCTGCTTCTTGAGCGAGCTTCCAAAATTACTGAAGGAGGTAATTCTCTGTGTTAGTTTATGTGCACTTTCCAAAAATTATATTGCCATTGACTTGCTGTACCTCACTGCGTAATAACAGTTTCTTCAAGAATCATAATTAATTTACATCATAGATAGGTTTTTTATTATCAATATCTGGTATACTGACATATTCTCATCAGAACTCAAAGTTGCAATAGTTTTTCTCCCAAGAAATAAAACAAATGAAAACGTAGGGTCTTGGTCTCCTCATGTCCAACGTAAGATGGCTAATGTAGATGATTTTAGGTGTCTTCTCCCTTGCGGGGAAATGAATGCTCATTGAGTAGCCATCAGGTGGTGAGCGTGGCGTATAACTGCATTTGAGGATTCGCATATCCCGAAAACAATCATGGAAAATCTTAATATTATTGCTTACATCTTGTATGTGAGAAAATGAGGTATCAGAAAGGTTAATATGCCTCAGGTCTAAAAAGCTACAAAATTGAATTTTGAATTCAAATCTGTCCTTACACGAAAACAGATTTCTTTCTTAAAAGCTGCAGAATCAAGTTCTGAATTCAAACCTGCCTTACATGGAGATTAGATTTCTTTCACATCAGAAGGCTGTCTGTGGCCTATGTTCTGTATCTGTGTACATCTATTATAAGTCTACGTTTGCAGCCAAGCTTCCCGGATTATCAGTCAGTGAGAGCAAATCAAATTTGTAATGCATGTATACATTTTGGTTAATATTCTAAGGGCAAAGTTATCTTTTTATTTCATGTCTGTGACCCGTGGTTAACTTGTGTCCAAGGTAGTACTTGATCGTGCAGTCTCAAAGGTCAGGAGGTAACGATAATTACCATATGCAGTCATTCAATTTATGAGGTCCCTGCCAGTTTAATCATTATCGTAAAAAGAATGGGCTAGGCATTATAATTTCCTTTTTGCAGATGATAACATCCAAGATTGCTCAACTGTGATTCAAACCCGTGTCATTTGACTCAAAATGCTGTGCTTTTTCTACCACACCTTTTGGAGGGTACCTTAAAGGAAATTCTCTCACCCATCTCCTCCCCAAATACAAGGTGACCGTGCCCCTCTCTGCAATAGAAAGACACTGTTCTGTGAGCAAATCCTGGTATTGGAAGGCAACTTGAGCTTGGAAGAAGACAGCCACCTACTGGTGCCTCAGAGGAGATAATGTGTTTTCATCTCCCAAACTGCAGGCACATCTAGCCTCCCTAGTGCCACCCACAGCCACCAGGGGGGCTTCAGGGAGCTGGAAGCCGAGTGTGGGTCTTCATGCCTAGTGGAACTGTCCAAATGTTCTGTTTCCAGTTTAAGGAAATTGCTTCTCTGTCTCATGCTTCCCTCAGAACTGGTTCGTTTACCCTCTTCGTTGAAGATGCTTGGCATAACCTCCCCAAATGATCTCTGGTTTTTCCAGAAGTTGGAAAAAGATATTGCTTTCAATCAAGTCACTTTCAATTGCAGTCCTGAAGACACCCATGAACTAGGGAGTACAGAGTGCTTGGCAAGGTCAGGGGAAATTGTGAAACACAAAATGCAATTTTACATCCCAATATATTATCCCATGACATATATTCTCTATAGAATTGTATGTATATATTCTTCTGCAGACATAGTGTTAAGTATATATATGTATACAAAGTTACATAGGTTTGCATCTTTATAGATACTGAGTCACGAGGACCAATATATATCTACACAGACGTAAAATATGCAGTACACACCAGTCACCTTCTATATGGAGACTGTGCTAACCCCGCAGTATAAGTGAGGATGTAGATTTGCTCTTACAACATTGGCAGCAGGACAGAGGACTCCGGGGGACTTGCAGGGCTCTGTGACCTCAAGCTGAGCTCCAAGGACAGGGAAGAAAACACCCCAATGCTCTAGTGTGTAGCTTTTAGGATAGAGGCTTCTAAGGGCTTCTGGCTCTTCACTTTGGAAAAGGTTTCTCTACACACCCTTATGCCCTGGTCACATATCTGTACGTATTCTCCCCTTTGGAAAGCTGTATGGCCTGGGAACCTAGTCTCCTTTCCCAAAACCATGGAGGGGAACCATGTGCCTATGGGGAGGTCACTGTCTTTGTTGAGCTTCTGTATGGAACCCATGAGAGGCTCAGGCCTCCACAGTATGTGGTAGAAGGTAATAGGCTATAGCTTACATTGAATTTAATTGAGAAAGGACAGCTAATAATAAAAACAAGAAAGCTAACTCTTCTTTATCCCTTCCTTCCTCAGTTATACAGTCACAGACCCTGTTCTGATTGCATGTAATTTATTTAGAAAATAATATGTTACTCCAACATCAGTGACCACCTAACATAAAATAGGGGAGCAGAAGTTGATGACCTTTTCGATTGATTTCCAACATTAAATTATTTCATGAGGTAATTCAGGAGACAATTCAAAGACTTTCTGTAATGGAATGGATCTTCAAACTTTGTAATGTCATTTGTGACTCTGACATTGACTAGTTGCCTTACTCCTGTGCCAAATCCCAACTGACACTTGTGTTTTCACGTACAGATTGGCTTGAGAGCCCTTGACTCTCATTGGCTGCCCAGAACCCAACAGGAGACCTTCCAAGGAAGGCTTATTGAAAGGTTGTCCAGACATATGTCTAACCACGCAGCTGCTGGACATGCCCTCCACCTGCCTTCCAAGAAGGCCCAATCAATGCTACTTACGCCAACATGACAAGACATGTTACCTGTGCTGGGTATGAAGAACCAAGTACCAGAACTGATAGAGGAATGCTTACGTGAGTAGCAAAAAGAGACTTTGATTGAATTCGTTTAGGCCATTAGTGGGTTTGGGGGCAAATTGGCTTCAAAGTACATGCATGTGTTTTAAATCTTGTTTACCTATTGTCATACATGATAATTTTGGAGATGTGTGCCTACATAACTAAGTATTCATTGGTATAATATAAATTACACCAAAAGCTTTTAACAGCTACTTCAAGAAATGATTATACAGTAATCAGGCTGTGTCCATTTCATGAGAGAATTAACTTCTGAGAATAAAACGATCATCTGATTATTTCTGCAATTCCTAGCATGGAGCCTAATGCCTTGCATGTCGCACGTATCTAATAAATGAGAAGGAGCTAAGTCTATGTGCATTCAGTTCTTTATATAAAATTCAGAGGCATCGTCAATTAGTGTGTTCTTATCCACATGTGCTGTGGTCACTGATCATGACAATCTCTTCGGGAGTTCACTGTGAGTCCTTGAGTTTGACCATTTAAGCCCCCATGATGACGATGGTTCCTCCCAGGTTTGAGAACTGAAAAATCTTTCTGAGAGAAGAGACACCCTCAAAAGTGTTAATGTGTCACTTTTTCTATTCTATTGAATTTAACCTAACATTTTCGTGAGACATCAACCAAATGTGTACACAAAGCCCTGGAGAATGGATAGAAACACAAACACAAACAAAACACCGGCCTTCTTGCCAACAGATTAACTTCTATTAGGGAGCAAAGTTGAGGTCAGGAGAATGTGAAAAGTGCTTTTTAAATGTTTATTTATTTTTGAGAGAGACAGAGAATGAGTGGGGGGCACAGAGAGAGGGAGACACACAATCTGAAGCAGGTTGCAGGTTCCAGGCTCTGAGCTGTCAGCACAGAGCCCAATGCGGGGCTCAAATCCACAAACCGCAAGATCATGACCTGAGCTAAAGGTGGACGAACCGCGAGATCATGACCTGAGCTAAAGGTGGACGTTTAACTGACTGAGCCACCCAGGCGCCCTGAAAAGTGCTTTAAGAAAGTGTAATGTTTTGTGAAAACTCAGAGTAGGACTGCCTCACAAATGGAGGAGAGAGAAAGGCTGGGGATGAAGTAACATCTGAGCAAGACCTGGAGGAATGGGAGGGGTTCTAGTAAAGCAGGAAGAGAGGGGACTAGAAAGCATGACAGGTGGCCGAGAGGGAGAAAGGCACTTTTGAGAAACAAAGTCATTCAGGTAGTTTGGGAGACTACGAAGTGAAGGTCAGAGGTTGCTGTTAATTCCGAGCATGGCAGATCTTGGATGCCGCAGTTTGCTTTGGTTAATAATGGAAACCACTGGAAGATCTTATTCATAAAACGAGTTACAGACTTTTTGCAGGTATTGCTCACTGTGTTCCAGTCACTACGCTAATAGACTGTACATGTATTTTTCAGCCTGAGAAAACCACCTAAGGTGGATGTTATTATTATTTCCATGTTTTAGATGAGAAAATCAAGGCATAAAAGGACTGAGTCATAGGTTATTTAGTAATTGGCAGAGCTGATATTTGAACTCAGCTCTGTGGTGTAGGAGGTTCTGTTTCAGATAAGAGGTTAAACAGTGAGGAGTGACAGTCCTGCTTTGGAAGGAAGCGACACCAGGAACATAGCATCCAAGGAGAGCGGTCCTGGTGGCAGGGAAGGCTGAGATATGAGTCCAGGAAAAGACTGGGACTGGACTTCAGGGAGGAATTTTTGTGAGGTATTGGCTGAATTTGCAGGAGGAGATAATTCTGTCCTGGGATAAGGCCAGAGAGGAAAGACGAGGACTCAGAGCAGGACCTTAGTCAATGGATAGACCCAGGAAGGGGAAAGGAAGAGATGTCAGTAAAGAAGAGCAAGTAACCAAAAATGTGCAGGGAGAAAAAGCATGTGGTGGGAGTTAGTAACCACTGAGAGCCCAGAGCAAGGGACTAAAGTCAAGGTCAAGCTTCAATAATAAGGTTGATGGTAAAGAGAAGAGAGACGTCTGGGGAATTGTGGTCGTCAATGCATTCCACAGAGCAGACAAGGTCAGGGGCTGACAGAAAAGATTTGTACCAAAGGAGACACTCACACGAAATTGAGAAGGGGTGAAATCGTAGAAGACATCAGCTTAAGCAAAGAGGATGGTGCCACCTCCCTGGCTTTTCAACAATAATTTCCATTTCCTGGCAAATGCATCCCAGTCTCAAGCAAATAAAGGGGTCTACAGGGTTCAGTTAAGATCCTTTCAGGGCTGAGGGATTGGGTGGTGGCTTGGAAACATTATTACAGACACGACAGAATTAGTGGAACCAGCCTGGTGTCTCACAGCATTTCTGTTGGGGAGACAAAGTCTCTATACCCAGGGCAAGTGTGACATGGCCGGTGACAGAGTACCATGGAGGTTGGTGGACTGGAGTTGCACAGACACGTGACAGTAAGTGACTGCAGGTTGATGCGTCCATCATTTCTACCTGGAAGGTAACCATGACGACTGGACCATCAGGTGCAAAGTGTCTGTTAAGTGTCTGGGACACACAGAGTGGTTGTCTATGAAGCTACCATGTAGAGAATGAACGGATTGGGGCAAGCTTTCCCTCATGTCACTCCCAAAACAAAAATTATTAAAATATTAAGACTCGGGCTAAAAGTCATTTCAAGACTTCTAGGACCAAAGAAGTAGAAAAATATAGGAGACTCAAACTGAATTATACAATTAAAAAGGCTAAATTTTCAAGCATAAAACAATACAAAGCAAGATGGATATTCTAACATGGAAAACACAAACATGCTGGTGTCCTTCCACAGAGATGCAGACATGAAGTAACCAAGGAAATCTTGGAAATAATTTGCCTATTTGGAAATAGTCAGGAGTCAGCAGATGTGGTCATGCTCTCAAAAGCCCTCCTAAGTCTGCCGTTCCTCCCCCCCCCCCCCCCCCCCCGNACATCCAAAAGGGGATTATGGGGGGAAAGAAGCTCCCAGAGGGGGAAAAAAACCATTCAGACATGAAAAGCAATAAAATTCTAACACGTCTTGAGCTTCGTGGAAACTCTGCCAAGTCCAGGCATTGCTAGGGTTTGGTAGGATTTCATCCCCCGCTTTCTGGTCCCAATTTATATGTTTTCCTCTCCACTCTGAAATCTCTCACACGCCAGCACTAGCCAAGGAGTTGCATGTGTTCTGCTGTGAATGTCTAACCGGAAATCTCACGATTCAGGAGTGAGGCTTTGAGGCTGGCTGCTTAACCGAAACTTAACTTAAAACTCTTTGTTATTTGGGGAAGACATTTAACAAAAAGCTGTTTTAGGTAACCAGTTTCCAATCCATGCCAGCATTCCTGGGGTTGCAGTGGAAAACATGCTTTTAGATCAGGAGCTCCACACCCAGACCAAGAGTGGAAGGTTGAGCTCTCCCTGGCCGGTCCCCCCATCACTTCAGAGGTGCGACCATGGGCCTGTGGGAAACCTGCCTGCTCCCCAGGGTGTTCTGGGGAAGACCAGGGGGCTGGGCTAGGCCTGTGGCTTTTGAGCTCCACTCCACTGAAGCCTCACTGTGGCACAGATGTTGGGGGCTTCGTTACCAGAGAAGAAACAGGGCACCAGGTGGGAGTGAGGTAGGTATGGCTCTATGTCCATCAGAGCACTGCTGCTTTCATCTGGTTTACAAGTTGGTTTTCCAAAAGGGATTTTCTTTAAAGGATATTGTCATTTACAGAAACTGGAAAACTTGTAGACAGTAGAGTATGTAAGCTCTTGCCACACTGAATATTTTATGAGACTCTTCCTGGGTGATATCTTTGTAATTCCTTGCCCAGTTCCAGAAGGTCACGTGCTCTCGAGTTAACCTGGTGACCCTTGCTTCCCACTGCCCTGCGGGGTGAGGTGCACCCTCTTCACACTGACCAGATTCCCTAAGAGTCAGATGGGATGTGCCATCCTTGACTTTTCAAACACAACATCAGACATAAAGAGCTTTTTCTCGTATTTTCCTTGCCTGTACTGAAGTCAGTTCAATTGCTGGTGTTCTTTGGTGTCAGCACCACCCTTCATCTCATGTTTGTGAGAAGGAGAGGCTTTCAACTTCATGAGAGGTTCTTCCAATTCCTCGTGCGGCCTTGAACTCACATATTACTCCACTTATGAGGAAGTTGTGGTTAGATAATTAGGGAGGAAATGAGCCCTTTCACATCAATCCAAAATGTCTTGAAGCAATGTTTATACACAAGACATTGTTCCTAGTGTGGCGAGGAAAATGGAAGTTGGTAAGGTGACAAAAGTTCAGAGAAAGCTGTCCTGGCAAGGTGGAAAAGTCAGGGCACCGTCAGGTGCTGAAGGGGAAGAGGGGGGACAGGTGTTCCTCAAGCTTGTATCCCATTAACCTCTTTCTAGGAAAGAGACCGGGGCAGGAGTACAGGAATCCACAGGTTTAGGTCATCTTTTCTCACCAAGGGCAAGAAGGATGCCCCCAAGACACATGTTCCAGCATGAACTCACAAATGGACCTTTTCATTACATAGCCATGTATTTATTTTAATATGCATACAAAAATAATAACCATTAGATTATGATTTTACAGACATGATAGCCTATAATGAGGCAAACTTAAAGAAAAATAAAAAATAATACTACAGGTGGAACTAAGATTTGGCAAAAACTATGATAGAGGTAGGAGGGTTAGTGAACGTTAGGAAATTTAGAGTTGGACCAGCTCTACAGTCTCTTATGTCCCAGCACTTTCTGGTAAAACTAACCCCAGCAGCTTTATATGGACTTCTGTCAATATATCTTAAGATATCTCATACGATGTCAGTTTATTAATTGATCCCCTCCCACGGGAAGTGGTGCACAGAAGATGCTGAATAAGATCGTTTGGATGAATGAATGCAAAAATACATGAGCAAATGCATACATGAAAGAATAAATAATTGCCGCCCAGTCCCCAATGAGCAGAGATGTGCTCACATCAAGGGGAACAAGGATGACTAAAAATAAGACAGCAGAGGGGCAACGGGTGGCTCAGTCAGTTAAGTATCTGACTTGGGCTCAGGTCATGATCTCACAGTTCTTGAGTTCGAGCCCTGCATCTGGCTCTGAGCTGTCAGCACAGAGCCCGGAGCCTGCTTTGGATTCTGTGTCTCCCTCTCTCTCTCTGTTCTTCCCCCACTTATGCTCTCCTCCGTCTCTCTCTCTCAAAAATAAATAAAAACATTTTTTAAAAAAATGAAAAAAACAAAAATAAGACAGCAGAAGTGGGATGGATGGCCCAGTCAGTTAAGTATTTGACGTCGACTGGGGTCATGATCTCATGGTTCATGAGTTCCAGTCCAGCAGCTGATGAGCTTGAGACCCCCTTCAGGTGAACCCTACTTCTCTCTCTCTCTCTCTGTCCCAGCAAGACTCACAATAAAGACACTAAGACTTGGTCTTTGGCCAGCCCCTGCCTCACCTGGTACATTGTGACAGGTTTCAGAGAAGGATCCATTGGCATTGTCTACACAGCGGGAGTTAGCTCATACCAGACCTGTGGATGGGGCATTCTGAGGCAAGGTTCTCAAATCCTGGGCCCAAATAAAGACTGAGACTGTGGAGCTATGGAAGCAGTGTACTCGGCGGTTTGGCAAAGGCAGAAGGGTCATCTGCTGAAGCCAGGAGAGCTGCCCCAAAGTGAGTGCCTGTAGGGCTGCGAGCTGCCGCGGTGCACATGCCAGGCCATCACGGGGCTCACCTGCCTGGCGGGTCTGCCCCCTGCCCTGGGAGCAAGGTGCCTACGACCCGGAGCCCCTCACAGCCCAGAGTCAAGCAGCAAAGCCTACCTTTTAAAATAATCATGGAATACTTACCCTAGGATCTCTGCTAAGGCCCTTCTCAAAAAGGATAGACATGAATTGGGGAAAACAAACATCTCTCCTTCACACACACGTACTGTTTGATATTAATCATAAGGTTGCGACACCAAGTGAATCTAAATAATCTGCATTACATCACCATTTCTGATAATTGCCGGAGGTATTCATCGCTAATCAAAGAGGATGTTATGAAATGTGAGTCAGCCACCCTCCAGCTTTCTGGAAACAGACGACGTATATAAAAGAGGGAGCTTGCTTGTTGAGATGTTGGAGCAGCAGGCCGGTGGGGAGCTTCAGAGGCCTTCAGCAGAGAAGAGAAGCAAAGGTCAGCATGCCTCGCCTTCCTCTACTGCTGCTGCTGCTGCTCTGGGACGTGGGGTCCCACGGTTTCCCAGCAGGCACCTCAGAAACACAAGAGCGAGATGTGGAGATGGTCCAGGTAAACGCTGAATTTCAGATACTAGAAATGCAAGTGCCTTTTTGTACATTTTCCCATGGTTTTCTGGAGTAGCAGTAGCAGCATAAATGAGCTTAATAAATGAGATTTCTTTATTGATAACTAAAGGGTGCATTTCTTACAAAGAGAAATTTGTGGGTTCTCCCACAGAACGGTACCCAGCTGTGTATAGATTCTTTTCCCTTTTCCAGTTGGAATGAGCAGGAACTAAAGAAATAAATTGTAATTTTGATTCATTACTAACAAGCGGTAGGGAGATTTCTATTCTAAAATTAGTTTCCACCAATAATAAGGACCAGGAAATCTAAACACAGTCTTTAAAAGTGGTGCTCCACTTCTGCTAAAGCTCCTTATTGCCAATCTTCAGAAAAGAGAAAGAGTTCTCATCCAGTGTCTCAATAATTTTATCTTTCATCAGAAATACCTGGAAAACTACTACAATCTGAAGAATGATGGGAAGAAAATTGTAAAGCAGAAAAACCAGAGCCTAGTGGTTGAAAAGCTGAAGGAAATGCAGGAATTCTTTGGGCTGAAGGTCACTGGGCTGCCAGATGCTGACACCCTGAACGTGATGCAGCAGGCCAGGTGTGGGGTGCCCGACGTGGCTGAGTACGTCCTCATGGAGGGGAACCCTCGATGGGATCGCACAGACCTGACCTACAGGTAACCAGAAGGGGCCCCAGAGTGAGGACTCTATTCCCCATCAGAGCCATGAGAAAGGAGGTCTGATATGTCTCTGTTTTATTTCATGTGAAGGATCGAAAATTACACACCAGATCTGCCAAGAGCAGAGGTGGACGATGCCATTGAGAAAGCCTTTAAACTCTGGAGTGATGTCTCACCCCTGACCTTCACCAAGGTCTTTGAGGGTCAAGCGGATATAATGATATCCTTTGTCCGGGGAGGTAAGCCCTGCTCGTCCCCAGAAACTATTCTCAACTTGCCTTTGCCTTGACCCTAGATCCTTTCAGCTTCGCAGCTGAGGGAACTTGTTCATGAGGAGTGTTGCTTTAACAGGCTGAAGGAGGACTCTGTACCACATGGGTGGGAATCTGTTGGCCTCTTAGCGAAACTAACCTTCCTGGGTTTGCCACAGTTAGAACCAAGAGGGACACCTATTTCGTCCTCTTTCTGGCAGATCACCGTGACAACTCTCCCTTCGATGGACCCGGAGGAACCCTCGCTCATGCTTTTCAACCAGGCCCATATATTGGTGGAGACGCCCATTTTGATGAAGATGAAAGGTGGACCAATGACTTCAAGGGTAAGTCAGCTAATCTCATCTCTCTTGATTCCTCCACACCTCCTTGGTTCATTGTAGAATGAACTGAAAGAATACATTAGTAGAAGTATGTATTTCTCTACTACCACTTCTAAAATTAATGAGACATCTAGAAAAGCAGAAGAGAAGGGTATTTCTGTGAGTAAAAACATTTCACTGGCTGCAAATAGGCCACTCAGAAATTTCTGTGAAGAAAATGTTGAAAACCTTAATATATTCCTTGAGGGCATCCACATAGAATTTTTTGTTGTTGTTAGAAGGACACACTGGAGGCGTGTGGGTGGCTCAGTTGGTTAAGCAGCCGACTTCAGCTCAGCTCATGATCTCATGGTTCATGAGTTCAAGCCCCACATTGGGCTCTGTGCTGACCACTCAAAGCCTGGAGTCTGCTTCGGATTCTGTGTGTGTGTCTCTCTCTGTCCCTCCCCTGCTCACACTCTGTCTCTCTCAAAAACAAATACAACACTTGAAACAAAAAAAGGACACACCAAAGTTTAACAGTTTTAATAAGATTATGTGAAAATTAAGGGAGTAAATGTTGCATTTTCCAAAATTTCCAGCATAGGCATGTATCAGTTTGTCCATAGGAGGAAAAGATTTTTAACAGAGCTCCATCGCTTCTCTGAAATAACACACATCATCTAACCTCTGACAATATTGACCGATCTGTGCTGGACTCAAAGTCAGCTAAGCCTGGTTTGTCATTGTATCAGTGTAAACACGGAGCTTGGGCTTTAACCTGGGTCCTCACTGTTAATAAGAGCCTCCCTCCCTCCACCTCTGGGAAAAAGTTTTATAGATATTTCAAAAAGCTACTGAAAAAATTTGAGCATGAGTCCTTGGAGAGTTGTAGACTGCTTCTCAATTACGTGTCTCAAAACTGAAAACACTTCAAATAATCGCATGGGGTTTATTGGACCTTGTAGATTTCAACTTGTACCGCGTGGCTGCTCATGAGTTTGGTCATTCCCTTGGACTTGCTCACTCTACTGATATCGGGGCTCTGATGTACCCCAACTACCAGTACAGCGATGATGTGCAGCTGTCTCAGGACGACATCGATGGCATCCAGGCCCTTTATGGTGAGTGTACGGCAGAGCACTGTGGACAAGAGGCTGTTAGAGCCGCCGTCAGGGGGGCCCTTTAAGAAGCTGGCTTTGTGGTTTCCGCAGCTTCTCAGCACAACTAACTCCAGATCTCTTTCTCCTTTAGGACCCTCCTCCAATCCCGTCCCGCCAACAGGCCCCCAAACCCCACAACCATGTGATAGCAAGCTAACCTTTGACGCTATCACCACAATTCGGGGAGAACTGATGTTCTTTAAAGACAGGTAGGACATCGATTCCTCTTTGTGTTTTGTGCCTGTAACCATAACAACACTCATGACTATGGGTACCCATGCGCCACTACTGTGCCTCACACATTATTTGTCTTACACTGTTTACATACATAGTTATAGTTTTGATTAAGTGCAAGCAATTACTTGCATTTGTACAATGTAATGAACTTAAGACTTTTCCCAGCCATTGGCTCTCAGGTAAAAAAAAGAAAAAAAAAAAAAAAACAATAGAGGCAGAAAAT
>NW_027527559.1:2677412-2721446 GCF_008692635.1 Crocuta crocuta
CATTGAGGTAGAAAATCCAGGAAATATAGTCCCATTTTACAGATCAGCAAATTAAGGCAGAGAGAAGGAAAGAGATCCTTTTAGGGCACAGAGTGGTGACAGAGCAGTAGCTGATCTTCTGACTCCTACTAGTGAGCTCTCTTCATTAATGCCGTTCTCATGATGAGACTCATGTGGGCACTTTCATAGGAGAAGCCAGTACTTTTCACAGCACCATTATGCTGATGGGGGTTTTGTAGCCACCCTTACATCTCACCCCTCTATCCTAGTAAAGATGTCCTCCCCCCAAAGCCTGTGATCCCCAGAGATCTAGGGAAGGGTAGGAGCCATTGTGGGAAAATCCCCAAGAGTTCATGAGAACTCTCCCCTTGAGCACATATGTGTGGTCACAACGTGCTTCTCTCCTCACAGGAGGGTCCTGGAATCCCAAGGCAGTGCGTGGCCTGGCAGCAGCCAGGGTCCCTCATGAGGAATGGGTCTGCTCTCTGTACCATCCTGATTCCTAAAGGGCCGTGTAAAATTGTAATGTAGACTTTTTCTGAATAACGCAGTCCACAGAAAGAACAGCACTGAGGAAGGGCCCGGGCTTCACAGAAAGTAGGGGTATCAGTGGGCTCACTTCTCAGCCGCTGTTCCCGGAGTCTCGTCTGCGCCATTGGACCCTGTGTGATCACACGCACCCCAGAATGTGGGGTATCGGTTCCAAATGCTTCCCACCCTCCTCTCCCAGAGAGGTAAGGCGGCATGCAAACCAGACAGGGTGTAGGTCAAAGCTGAGGAACTAGTTGGGTTTAAAGGAAAGCTCTCAATAGAGAAGGATAAACCTTGTGAAGCAAGTATTTGAGGATTGTCTTCAAGGACCAGGACCACGTCTAGGATTTTCAGAAACTCAAACACCTGTGTTGTCATGCAAGTGGTCTCACAGTGGACAGCTGTGGGAGGCTGGGCATGGTAGTGGACTGCGCAGGGTCCCACGGCCAGGCAGAGGTGGGGCTGGACCACTTGTCCGGCTCCTGACGGCCGGGGCCATCGTTCCCTGTGGCCGGCAGTCTGGAAACTTCTTCCGCCACCACATCACGCTCCATGCTTTGCCATCACTCCAGTCCCTGTAGACTGTAGGACTGACTTTGTGAGCCACCAGCCTAAGGGGACACAGGGAGTGGTGGCCAGCTCTGAGGTTAAAATTAACCTTTGCCTTAGACACCTCGCTTCCCCTCCCTGACCCCTAGCAATACGCTCTGTGAGGAAAGGCATGGCGCAGGGAGGGGCCTGGGCTCTGTGCACGAGTGTCGGTGGCAGGGCTGTGTTGTGCCGCAGGCTCCTAACGGCTCCAGAGCCAGCTGTTAGACCGAATTTGTACGAGCTGGTTGTCCAACATGGCCATTATTCAAGTAACCTAAATCATATTAGTGCCAAGGCCACGAAAGATAAGTGGCACTGATGCCTCTGTGGTCACTCTGCTACCCTTGACTGTCCATGTTCCCGGGGCTGTTTGTGCTGGAAGCGTGTGGACGGCGGCGGTACTGTGGACACACCGGTGCAGTACTGGGAACCCCCAGGACTCTGCCCGGTGCTGTCACTGTGCAAGGAGCGCACGCCACGGGCCCGCCTTCCCCGCCGTCCCCCGGGCCCCAGCCTGGATGACCGATGTTAAACGTTCACCAGGACCCGCTCTGCCAGCCATAAACTCGGTTGGATGTCAGCCCCTGCTTGCTCGCCATTAGCTCAAAACTGTCTTTACTTTTTCTAATCAGGTTCTACATGCGCGTAATCCCCCACTACCCGCAAGTTGAGCAGAATTTCATTTCTCTTTTCTGGCCAAACCTGCCAACCGGACTTCAGGCTGCTTACGAAGTTACTGAGAGAGACGAAGTTCGGTTTTTCAAAGGTAACGCGTCCGCAATTGTTCAGCTCTGCGAACTGATGTTTCATGTGCTTTGGGGACTAGATAGAAGAGAGTTCTTCCTCTCTGTGTACTTTTGAAAATCTGACAATCTCACTTATCACACCAGTGAGAGTCCATCCCCCCTTAACTAAGAATGACAGAGTCCAGCTCTGAGTCATTTTCAATAAGTAGCATATGACTGCAGTTATCTGTGTTCTGCTGGTTCGTGAACCTGGAATTTTGAAAATGTTTTTTTGTGTGGAACTGTTTCCAGGGCNGGATGGGACAGAGACCTTAAGTGTGAGATTTCCTGGAGCCTGTTTTACTACTAATGAGTCTCTCGAGGGAGGGAGAGGCAGCTGTGACATCCCCTGGGGAGTCTGTTAGGACCACAGACTCGCTGAGCATGACGTCCTCAAGGTCTGTCCATGTCCATGTCCTTCAGCGGCCAGTTCAGACCTTCTGGAATTCTAACAAGTTTCAGGAAATTTGCATGTACATTAAAGTATGAGAAGTCCTGAATCATCACGAATTGAATGTGACAAACTTCTTTGATTCTATTAGAATGAAACATAATCTAATGATGGGCTCCTGGCTTTGAAGACACTATAAACATCAGTATTTCTGCAAATACTACATGCAGACATTAAAGTACTTGAGCCGGTCATACACTCAAGGCAAAGAACTGAGTGCAGTTCAGAGGGACAGGAAACTTTGAAAGCAGGCTTTCTAGCCAGAAATTAAATTTTTAGAGAGAGAGTGTGTGAGCAGGGGAGAGGGGCAGAGGGAGAGAGAGAGACTCTTAAGCAGCTCCATGCTCAGCACAGAGCCCAATGCAGGCTCCATCTCACAACACTGAGCCGAAATCCAGAGTCGGACGCTCAACCAACCGAGCCCCCGGCACCCCTTAAATAGAATGTCAGATGCACAAAGTTTCAAACTGCTTTTTTGTATGGGGTAAATGAGCGTATCTGTGCAATGAGAACAATCCTGGCTTCAAGAGAGAAGACCAGTTTTATGTGATGTGGGGCTTTCTAAGTTTACAGATCTGGACACAGCACACGTTAGTATTTGGAACTGCATTCTAGCCAGAGGCGGTGGTTTGTGCTTACAAAGGCTGAAAGTCTTTACAGGTTTTGTGTCATTACAATACTCTGGGCTGTGGGGAGCCGTTGGCAGGAACTTTAAGCCAGAGGCAACCACGTGAGCGAGCCTGGTGTTACCGAGGTGGCGCGAGGAACCTGTGGGCCATTCCCAAGCTTGCTGCAGATGCAGATAGTTTAAAACTGTCCTAAGTTAACTGACAGGAGCCACCATTAGCATCGGCATCTTTAAAAACCTCCCTGGATGACTCTAATGTGCAAGCAGGACACTGCTGTGGCACATGAGGCCACAACTTAGCTGGACATCAGCCCACTGTCTTCTCACACCCTGGACAAGTCTATTCACCTCTGTTTCTTGATTGGCAGGTGATAAGTACTGGGCTGCCCAGGGGCAGGATATGCTGTACGGATACCCCAGGGACATCCATAGATCCTTCGGTTTCCCCAGAGCTGTGAGGAGCATCGATGCTGCTGTTTCTGATGAACAAACTGGGAAAACATACTTCTTTGTTGCTAACAAGTACTGGAGGTAAAGACTGAGGACAGAAAATGGTAGTGCACCAGCTCTTTCTACATAGAGGGAACATTCTAGATTGAACCATTCCCACAGGAGTCTCATACCGCCTTGGCTAGCTGCCGTTTCAGTGAGCGGCTGTAGCCAGTCTGGCATCCAAGCCTATTGTTCAGTGATCATGTGGGCATCTGGGGGACATGTGGCACTAAGTTTGATAAAGGACACCTAAGAAGGCGTTTATCTTCACACGACCCTTCTGCTGATAGAAATGTATCTTTCAGTGCAGTTTACCTTTAGGAGGACATTGTGTGGCACCTCCCAGGGAATTAGAATTCGTAGTTGGTGTTCAGAGGGACCTTCGAAACCGCTTCTTCCACCCAGCATTCCACATCACCCTCCCTCATGCTACGCAAGACCTCTGCAGCTAAAAGTTCTTAGAAACATTCCTGCTGCCAGATTCCCCGTGACAGCCCTGCAAAGTCTACACACTCGACACGTTCTGACACCTCCAATTATTGTTTGACCAGGTATGATGAATATAAACAGTCCATGGATCCAGGGTATCCCAAAATGATAGCAGCTGACTTTCCCGGAATTGGAAATAAGGTTGATGCTGTTTTCCAGAAAGATGGTAAGTGGATATATATACATG
Organism: Crocuta crocuta; assembly: GCF_008692635.1. Taxonomy (NCBI): domain Eukaryota; kingdom Metazoa; phylum Chordata; class Mammalia; order Carnivora; family Hyaenidae; genus Crocuta; species Crocuta crocuta. The sequence continues at coordinate 2,681,567 of NW_027527559.1, forward strand.
TCCTCTATGTTGTTGTCATAGAATAACATCAGTACTGTTATTTGGGACAGCAAGTGCCAAAAATATTTGTCCTCACAAATGGCAGGGTCTTTTAAGAATTTAACTGAAGCCTAGAAACGATTTGTATAACAGAGTAAGTCTCTTCTGTTTTCTTTCTAGGATTTTTCTATTTCTTTCACGGAACAAGGCAATACAAGTTTGATCCTACAACTAAGAGAATTCTGTCTCTTGACAAAGCTAACAGCTGGTTCAACTGCAGAAATTATTAACCAACTGTTATGGTGGAAAAACGCATTTCAAGAACCCAAGGAAGGTGTCTTCCTGAAGAGCCATTTGTTTAAATAAAATACAGAGCTATTAGGTATAACCTTATTTATACCTCATTCTACATCTATTTTTTATGCTTTAGAATGCAATATATTATGTACTGCTCTAATTTAGTTCTACAACTGAGAACTAAGAAAGGTCAAGTTCATGCATTATGGATTCAAATGGGCCATTTTTGCAAAGAAGCTCTTTTCCAAAGTAGAAGACTTTGACCCTGACGCTGGAGGGCAGCTCTTCGAGACAGGAGACCAGAGATAGAAGTCTTTGCCAGAGGAGAAGCAGTTCCCTAACATATAAGCAACCGCTAAATGCATCCTAATGTGCAAGAAACAACTTTTGTTACAGAAAATAAAGTGCTTTATGTTTGGAATAAGCCATCCGTGTCTCTACTGTTTTATAAAGTGTCTAGTATATCTAAATCATGACATTGTTATTTCCTGATGATAAAGCCTTGTTTACAGAGATTAGTTTTCAAATTTGAAGTGGGAATAGAGCAAATACACAAACTATTCATGCGGGAAGCAAGGATGCATAGGGAGATGGAATATTCTCCCATTTTCATGGAGTTTACATCATCCCAGGAGGTTAGAACTGATTTTCCATGTCCCATGTCAAGATTCCAAAATTGGTTTTAGGTAAAACCATGGACAGCTTGGGAGAGTTGTTCAAGGGCACACCCTTCCCCCTCAGAGCACTCGGGAGAGCTGCACTTTCCTGAGGTCCCACTCCTGGTAGCCACGGAGGAGGGGTGGGCAGCGCCATCTGAGTAGCCCTGGCCAGCAGATTGTGCCAGCAGGGACCCATACATGTGGAGAACAAAGGCAAAAAGAATTGAAGATAAAATTAAATTTCCTTATAACCTGCACCCCATTGACAGCCCGAGCACGCAGAGTCAGACGTTCCTCCAGGAAGTCCCACCTGTCTTCATGCTAATGCTTTGCTAGAGGAAAAACAACCTCAGCTCGACAATAGCTAGGCCTCCAGGATCCTGTGAGTCTATAGCACGTCAAAGTCCCTTTGGAAACTTCCCCTTTCCTTTACCTCTCCCAATATAATCAGTCTTTCCTCACAATCCCGGTGAAGCCCTTCCTGCCCATGGGTCCTGTCCCCATGCTTTAATAAAACCACTCTTTGTTCTTGGCCATCGGTTTGGAACCCCAAGATTTTCCACATCAAATATCACCTCCAGATGGAAACACAGTTGTAGGTGCACATTTCTCCAGTGGTACCCTCTTGCCCTGGTGATCATGCAAGCCTGAATTCTCCTCACTCAAAACAATCACCCTAAACCTCAGTAGATTTTGCTTTAAAAACTCCGATTATTCTAAGCTCCTAAGATTCTAGATTTTGTTAAAGCAGCATAACCTGGTTATTCTTTATCTGGTTTATCGTGTCTAATTTGCAAGGATATTCATGTAAGTAGGAGTCCCACAGGTAGTATCTGAGCCCTGCAAGTTTTATGAAGCTCATGGGCAGACTTACAGTATGTAGAAAAGGCTTGGGAATATTTTGGAGTACTCATGATTCTGGACCAGGCAGTTCTCAAGTTAAAAATTTGGAAAGAAGTGTAACCTCTCCTTTGGTCAGGTCTTTCTCTTTCTAATAAACATTTTGATATTGAAGTATATATAATATAAATACAGAAAAATGCACAAATCATAAGTGTTTCTATCCGTGAGTTATCACAAAATTAACAACTCCACGTAACCCTCACCCGGATCAAGAAATAGAATGTCGCCAGGTACACAGCAATCAAGACCCTTTGATCACTGCTTAAGTCTCTGTCAGCTCAGCCGACCAGAATCAGAGCCTGAAACAGGAAGATTGGGGAAGGAGAGTTCTCAGAAGAGTGGACACAACATTTAAGAGCGAGGAAACAGCTACCGAAAGTGGTCTCTGATTGCTCCGATCTAATGATTCAAAACTTGAATCACAGTTAATCCCATCTCAGGGCAAAGGGAGCTGCCTTTTGTACGCCTGTGTCATCGGTCATCAGCCCAGGTCTGCTCTGGGGTGGGGGCTGGGGGTGTAGCTCCCAGGCAAGATGGCTCCTCTTTGGTAAAGAAACAGCACAGCTGAGAATTGCAAGCGCCAACCCTTGAAGAAGCCAGGAGGATGGGTGCACTGGTGCTAACCGGGGTCTAGGGACACGACCAACCATGTCCAATATACATTCTCTATTTCCCAGAGGCAACCACCATGTTGACCTTGAACATCTGAAATTAAATCTGCCTATTTTTGAACTAAATTCAATCAAGTGTATATTCTCCCGTAGCTCCCTTACTGTCTTCAACATCACATCTCTGTGCTTCATTCACTGACAGTGGACTTCGATTTGTTCCCATTTGGGGGCTCTTATAAACAATGCTGCTCTTATGTGACATTTCTACTGACTATATACGTAAGAGTGCGACTGGGGAGTCATCAAGATTCTCAGTGCTCTTGGCCTCCTGTCTTCTATTCCAGCTACAGCAGCAGTGACTGGTTCTGTCCAGGTTTTAAACTAGCTTCTAAGCCTCTAGCCGTTCTCATCAGGGCTGTGCTTTCTACTCTAGGACTTTCGGCCTTTCCTGTCGCTGTCACATCAAGCACTGCTGTGGAACTCACTCGGAACTCATGCAATCTGTGAGACGAGCAGCCATTCGTGAAACAATCCTTGTGCCAGTGTGACTGACACAGGTGAGTAAGTGGACCTCCCTCTTTCCTCAGGAGGATGTTCTTAAGAGGTATTTCAAGTGGGTCCTTGGTGCCATCTGAGCAAGATGTTTCTCATCTCTGCCTGGCTGACAATTCATCTTTGTATTGTCTCTTCCGCTTTCCCTGTTTTGCTCTCCCCAACCCTAAATCCAGCCCTCCCTCTGCATCACATGCCTTAATAGTCACTTAGCTTTATTTTTTTTTTCAAAGTCTGCTTTCTAAAAATACCAGATTAAGTCTATTTGTACTAGAAGTGGAGCAGTGATAACCCTGGTACGTAGTGTCATCACAGTGATGGAGATTCTCATCTGTGGTTGATTGTGAAGGAATAAAGGTGAATGATGAGTAATGGGTGATCAGTTGGCCATAACACTTAAATGACATGGTAAGACTGGTGGTCGTAGGAAGTGGGGAGCAGACTTATTAACCGCTCTGGGAATTTGATAAAAAGAAAGCAGTTAGTTCAATGCATCTAAATATCAATCGAAGACACAGTGTGAAAGTTAAAAGACATTAATGACATTTAAGGGAATTCTCACCTATTGCAGGCTGTGCTGAAAATCAGCCCCAGATCTAATTGCAAAGTTGGGTACTTCCTAGCTGGAATAATGGGGGGATAAATCTGAAAATACTGAACAACTAAATTCTCCTGAATGCTCCATGTGGGCAGCAGCAGTGGGATCTCCCTTTGCCAGAGGGAGGTGCCTTCTCTTTGCACAGGGAATCAACAAAGCCCTTACCTGAGTCAGTGCCTCACAAGATAATGCTCATCCTCCTCCCAAACTGCTTCCTTCACCCGTTCCCAGATAAATAACTAAGGTCTGGTCTCAGCACAGTTCAAATCCTAGCTATGGCAGGAAATTGCTTACAAACCAAAGGCTTTCGAGGATACGGCCCTTGAGTGCCAACAGGAACCAGTGGAGCATGTTTGGAAGTGGACTTTAAAGGCATCGGACCATGGTGGGAGGATGTATGGCTGGACTGGGAAGAATTTGCTAACATGGTGCACTCGTTCCGGGCTTGATAGTTGGTGTTCTGGCCAGGAAACTGGGAGTTTGTCCAGTACTCTGCTGAGCTGGAGTCTCTAATCTTGACCACAACGATGTCCTATAGTGAATGAGGTAGCGATGCCAACCCTTCTGTAGCACAGTATTAGGGAATGAGCCAGAAGGTACGAGGAGAAGGGAATCTTGAATGGATTTGTTACATGAGGTTGGGAGACACACCCCCGAATCCCTTCTGGTCCAGATGGCTCTCCCTTCACAGGCTGTACAGAGTGCACTAGTGAGGGGACATACTGGTGTCTGAGATACACAGTGACGATTGCTCTCTATGGGCTGGGGTGACAGTATGAGTGTTACTTGGAATTGGGCTCTCTAGTGTCATAGGAATGCTGGGATTTCAGGATGTGAAGGGCAGGTGTCACACTTAACCATCAAAGGCAAGGTAAACCAAAGCAGCTCTAATTAACAAGGAGGCTAGAATGGTACTAGAAGGTCTTCATCTCCACAGATCATGTGTTTCTAGTAGTAAATAGGTGAGTGCACAATAAAGGTATTGCTGAACTGACATTTTAAAAATTAAAAACTGCCAATAGAAGCTACTGCAATAGAAAAAACCTTGTTTCTCACTTAATTTCCAAATTCAAAAAGATTTACAAATTCAAGCTCTTTGATTGCAGAGGACTCTAGCTCTCCTTGAAGAAGGATCCTTCTTCACACTTATATATGTATGGCTTTAACAACAGAAGTTTACTTTCCTCATGATCCTGGAGACTATAATTTTTTGTTGGTTGGTCCTATTTATTTTTGAGAGACAGAGCATGAGTGGGGAAGGGACAGACAGATAGGGGGACAGAAGATCTGAAGTGGGCTCTGTACACACAGCAGCGAGTCCTATGTAGGGCTCGAACTCACGAACCATGAGATCATGACCTGAGCTGAAGTCAGATGCTCATCTGACTGAGCCACCCAGGCGCCCTGGAGGATATAATTCTGAGATCAAGGTGTTGACAGGGTTCGGTTCTTCTGAGGCTTCTCTCCTTGGCTTGCAGATGATCATCTTCTCCCTGTATCTTAGTATAGTTTCTTTTTGGTGTGTACTGGCATCCTAAGCTCCTTTTCTAAATATAGACACCAGTTATATTGGATCAGGGCCACCCTAATGACCCCATTCTAACTCAAGTGGCTCTTTAAAGACTCCGTGTCCAAATGCAGTCCCATCCGGAGGCATGGGAGGAGTGGCTAGAACTTCAACATATAAATTTTGGAGACAAACTTCAGCCCATAATATGCAGTTAGTCTGTGTGCCTCTGTGTGTATGTGTGTGTGTGTGTAGTAAATTATCCCCACAAAAGGACTTGTGTCCATTTACCAAGGCAACTGTGCTCTGGGGAAAGAGGAACATGCAGATTTTTCAAAAACACTTGGATACCAGATCTGAACTGACAATGATAAAGAGGTCACAAAACAGCAAAATGATCTTCTAGTTTAGAAAGGAGCCTTATGTTACACCTTAAAACTAATATGACACTGTATGTTAACTAACTGGAAATGGAAAAAAAACACTTTAAAAAAAAATAAAGAAGACTTATGACACTTTAATGAATAAAGCTCACAGTGGGTCCAGTGGGCCCATGGACATATCCTGTGGCTATTTTCTTGGTCAGACTTTCCTCTTGGTTTGCTGACTTGCAGAGTTAAAATCTTATGTGGGAAGAATCGACTAGAAGCCTCTGAAACTGCTCCTCCCTAAATTCTCTGGCAAGATGGTAAATTAGAAACAGCGAAAAACAATAACACATCCTGAAGGATTGCATAGATAGGTAATTCCATCAAAGGCTTCAAAACAACAGGGAGGGTGGTCCCTGTCACAACCCCATCCAATTTCTCCCTCCGGCCCTGGCACAAAATGGATGGATCATGACGACGGGCGACGGCCGACTTCTGTAAACTTAACCTAGCAGGTGGCACGCACTGTAGCTACTGTGTCAGACACAGTTGCTTTACTGGAGCAAATCAATACAGCTGCAGAATCTCAGCATGGAGTGATTTAGGAGGAATGTTTGAAGATTTCCCTTCTTCTATGAGCCCAGAGGCCCTGGAAAATAGAGCATTTGCTTGTTTGTGTTTTGGTTTGGTTTTAGCCAAAAGTCCAGCTTTTCTAGTTGGAGGATTCAGCCCCAAATACCATGATAAGAGGAAGGTGTAGCTTTTTTTCCCCCAGACTTATTCCATGTGTCTTAAAGAGGAAGGCTTCTGGCCAAGAAATTGTAGTGAAACCCAGATCTGCTCTACTCAACTCTCTGTGATCTTACATTAGTGATTTGGACTTTATGAATCTTAATCTCCTATCTGGGACAATGGAAAATAGTGTAGGGTTTTCTTGAAGATGGACAAGGCTACATCCCCAGCATAGACCTGTCACATAGAAAATATTGAATATGTGACAATTGCCTTTTCTTTCCCACATCATCTAAGCCCAGAATTTTTCATCATTGTTACTCTATTCCCTAACACATTTCTTTCTACCAAAAAACCTCACCATACTAATGACCCAACCCAACAATGAACCCGAATCCAAATTGAAAATATAGAAACATTATTTTGTGTATCCAACTATTATTAACAAGAATGGTGATTAGAGGGCACCGTAGACAATTGTGCTCACAAGCAGCACTGATGCCACGTTCCGAGGCATGTCTAACCCCCGCACTGACATTTTGTCTCCTTAGCTGATTGTTTCTTTCGTTGCAATAACTCGTTACCTAAAATACTTGCCTAAATTACCAGGAAGGAAATAAAATGGGTAAAAAGTTAGCGGTAAACCGTGTTCCCACTCTGCAGCAAAGTGGTATTTAAAAGCATGGGAAAGGAAGTAGAGTTCCCACTATCCTTAACCCATGATGTAGCACAATAACCCCAACCTGTAACAACACCAAGACTTTCCAGTGAAAGAAGAAGTTGCAAACTATTGTAGCTGATATCATGACACAGCTGACCTAGGGTCATGTGTGTATCTACAATCTTGGAATCAGAGGTTGTCGCATGTTGAAAATTGATAGGTAACCAGTTTTTCTAAGAACTGGGCCATCTCTGAGTGGGGAGCATCACACATTTCTCAGCCTTGGTTACAGGATACAATGAATCATAAACACGTGTTCTAGCTGAATGAATCCATGCAGCCCCCATGTAGGGGTGCAGGCCACACTGAGTCCGTCTTGTCCCCCACAAATGCCCAGGTGGCATCTAGCTTAGAGAACTACCCTGTGGCCACACCACTGTGCCTCTCGCTTCATAAGAGCTGGGGATGAGGAGCGGAGAATGGGAGCGAGGAGAACAGCTGCGTGGTAGAGCCACATGGTACCTGACCCCTGGGTCACCTGCCCCACTGCCTCGTCAGCAAGTTACCCTGAGGAAAACTGCACATAAATGGTGCAGAGTGGCTTGCATCGTGTTTCAGCATTAACGTGGTTTCTCAGTCTGGAGGATATGTTACTGGCCCTCCTCCACCTCCCAGCACCAGAGTTCGTAGGACAGAGACCAAAGCAAAAGCCGGGGCTCACAGGATGATCAGAAGGCTGAGAAGAGAACACGAGCTAAGGAGGTAAGTTGAAAGCACTTTCACAGGTAAGTCTCAAGAATGAGAAAAACAAACAAAATGTGTCAAAAGGTGAGAGACAGGCATTGGGGGCAGAGCCAAGATTCAAGCTGAAAGGCTTATTGATAAAAATATGTTGCAATGGTGAGGATTCTGGATAATCACTTATCACTTGGTAGCTGGCTTACTTCATTTTTCTGATCCTAATCTACCCTGCTGCCTTGTTCTGAGCATGGGAAGAAACACGCATTTGGGGCCTGGTGTACGGTAGCGTACCCCTGGAAAGGTTTCTCCTTTCTTTAAGGAACAATTCTTGCCTGACCATATCCACACTTTCAGGAGCTTTAATAAAGTAACGAATGATTTACAGACAAACCTCTGGCACTCCTGCTCCAGTCATTAATTCCTTCCCAGTGTGGCGGGTGAGCATAGGAGACGGTACCCGCCCGCGTCAGTCGTGTGAGGCGGGTGCTCTGGTGTTTAGGCAGTTATAGTCACAGCACTTACCACCACGTTAACTTTCATCGTGTCATCACCACAGCGTAAGATCCATCAACAGGATGCTCACCACCAATAAAGTTATGACTCAGATGAAGACAAGGCACCTCAGAGTGTGTCTGGGACCATTGCCACTGATCTGTCAGGCCAACAAGCTTTGTCTGGTAAGAAACTTGTTCCGAGTATAAAACAACCCCATGAGTTAGGTTACATCCACCCGGTTTCTATAGATGACAAAACAGTGGTCCACAGAAATCATACACCTGTTCTAAGTCCCACTGATTTTCTCAGAGCTTCACGTCTCTCATTCTCTGGCTGAGGTCCATTCCATGCCACTGTGGTGGAGCTGACCCCGTGGCTCTGTCAGCCTCAGGTGGATGGGGCTGGCTCAGGGCACCCCATGGCTCCTTCAGCTCTGGCTGCAGGGGCCACCAGAGCAGTCTTCCTTGGTGAGGCATAAGTGGCAGGTGGGCTGATGGGTTATGCCTGCACACTCATGAACTTAGACTCCCATCAGGTAGAGTTAGTTTGTCTTTAGTGAGAGAAAACCATAATTCTACACTACAAGAATTTGAGGGTTCTCTGTATTGATAAGTTAATAAGTTATTGCAGACTTGCGATGTGAAAAACACTGCATTTGGCTGAGAAAAGGAAAGAGAGAAAGTGCTGTTTCCATGCAGAGGTGAGTGGCTGCGTGGGGAGGATCAGATATCATTCCCCAGGACAAATCTCAGTCCATCATCTTGTCCTGTGTACTTGGGGACCAGGAACCGAGGAGATTTTTGTTAAAGCCAAGAAGAGAGGAGGTATTTCTCAGCCTAAGATGCCATTTGATTTATTCCAATTTGATGGTTTTTTACGGAGTGGTTTCCATGAGCGTGCCTTCCCTTCTGACATCCACAGAGCCCATCCAGCACAAGCCATGCCACTCGGGAATCAATGTGTGCTCCATCCTCTCCTCTGCAGACCCTCCTTTCCACTTCCTTCTTCCTCTTCACATGAGCCCCACCCCAGGGACGGGAAATCTATCTGAAAACCAGTGACAACTGGGTTTTACAACTCAAGAAATGAAATATCTCTTCTAATATCTTCTAGATAACAATGCCTGTGTTTAGACCAAAGTTGTGTCTGTCATTTCTTTCCACTCATCCTCTCCTACCTAACCTGCTTATTTTTGAGTTTAAAATACAGTCTTTTTAGAAGGAAATCTCACTCCTTCCGAATGTCTCCACATGTGACATTTTACCAGGCTTTTCAGCTACTTCTCAGGAACCACACAGAGGAAAACAGTCAATTCTTTTTCCTCTTTACAAACACAGAAACCATTTCTTGGAAAGTAATAATTACCCAAGTTTAAAAGTTGAAGGGAAAGGAAATTCTGATGTAGACCAAATCAGCTTTACGTTGAATTTTTATGACTATTTTTGATATTCAGATAAAAAGAAAACACAGGCATGAACCATGCTGTCTGGATATAAGCACCATCACCCTAGGAGGGGACGTACACTGGAGGGCAGACACCAAAGCCAACAGGCAAGAAAGATCTTTTCCTGAGCTATGAAGCATCTTGCCATCCTTGTGCTGTTTTGTCTGCCAGGCTGCTCAGCTCATCCACTGATTGGAGCAGAGAGGAGGGAGGACTCCAGCACTGCTCTTGTCCAGGTATGTCACGATGACGGCCACTGCAGCCACTGGCCAGTCCCGGGTGGAAACGAAAGGGCAACACAAAGCAGACTGATCTGATTGGCATTCGCCGTGTTGGACTCAGTTAGCGTGGGCCACAGTAAGTGCTAAAGGTGGGCTGTCCCTGTGTTTGAGCAGAGAGGGAAGAAAGGTGCAGGAAGGGAATAGGGAATAGAATTCCTCACAGTTGTAGATAACACGCCAGCAGCTGCTTTGGCGCTAAATGGGAGGAACAGTTGGGAAGTGCTTGAAACTTCCCTGGCTTTAGAATTTCTTTGGTTGAAATAATTAGGGATAACGAATGTGTTCGTTGTGATTTTCAAATAATTTCAGGCAATAATGTTTATATTGTTACTCACCTTGTTTAGGAAAAAAAAATATCCCCCTCATGTCTTGAACAAGGTGTATATTAACAGTGTAAATCTCTGCCCCCTTCCCGCCTTTAAAAACCGTTCATTTTCTATAGGAGGACATATGCCCTTCATACTTCCTAGATTAAATGCTGACTAACTCATGAACTGTTCAATAAAGCTAGTCTGATCTTTTAAATTACTCACTTAAGCTTTTTATTGCTTAACATCCCATTAGCAATACCTAGAGAACTACTACAACCTTGCCAAGGATGTGAAACAGTTTGTGAGAAGAAGGGACAGTGGTCCTGTCGTTAAAAAAATCCGAGAAATGCAGAAGTTCCTCGGGTTGGAGGTGACGGGGAAGCCGGACGCCGACACCCTGGCGATGATACGCAAGCCCAGGTGCGGCATTCCTGACGTCGGCCAGTTCACCACCTTCCCTGGCACGCCGAAGTGGAGGAAAACTCACCTTACCTACAGGTGACGGGTCCCAAGGGTGCTCACATCACATTGCAATTTTACACGTTGCTATCACAGCAGAAAGTAATATCTTCTTCAATTTTTCTCTTAAAAGAATTGTGGATTATACACTAGATTTGCCAAGAGAGGCTGTTGAGTCTGCCATTGAGAAGGCTCTGAAAGTCTGGGCAGAGGTGACTCCACTTACTTTCTCCAAGATTTATGAAGGAGACGCTGACATAATGATCTCTTTTGTTGTTGGAGGTAAAACAAAATTACATGTATCATTTTTCTGGTGCTTATTGGAAAAGGGCATGAAGAAATCCTAAACACTTAAGTTACCATTATCTTTTTTTCTCTGCCAGCACATGGAGACTTCTTCCCTTTTAATGGATCAGGAAACGTTTTGGCTCATGCCTATCCACCTGGCCCCGGTTTAGATGGAGATGTGCACTTTAATGATGACCAGCTGTGGAGAGAGGACAAATCAGGTGCGGCCCCAAGCTCTCTGGATGATTTCAGGAATAACATCCAACACCCATCCAAGAAGAGTTTGATTGGGTAGAATGAATTGCACTGAATTAGTTCCAACCTAAAATGTGCCCTTGGGATTCTTCTTTTCTTTCCATTTGCCTCCTTTTCTCATAGAAGATCAGGAAAATGACAGAAAATAAAGGAAATTGTTAGGTCATCTGTTTAAGTAAACATGTAACTATGTCTAAACTAGAAGCCTTTTTATCCCCCTAAATTAATTCTGAAAGACTTCACTAAGTTCAAACTCAATGACCAAAATTAACTACATTTATTTTTTTCAAGTGGCTTCTAAAGTTTGGAAAACACACAGTTAAAGAATTGCTATTTTCAAGATTGGTTGGAATGTTCAGTGCAAATGCAAAGAGCATCTTTGCTGAGGGTACAAATGTGCTGTGAGAAATGATCTCGCTTTATTTGAATGACTATTCTTTTCTGCATAATTGCTTGGAGGCTTGGTTAAATAATTTCTAGTATTAACTTCAAGAAAATTTTTATAATATAAAGAAAAGCTGAAATCAGCGGTGTTTGTGCTGCAGAAAACTGTTATCAGACACATATTTATTCTAAGCTAGAAACTGTGCCTATCCAGTGGCACCGACTATTGTAGAGGTTCTTACAACCATCAAAAATTATGTGATTACATTTGAAGAAGAGGAAGGACAAGTCAGGCTACAGGAAATGACTAGTGTTGTTGTGTAAGAGTGTGAGGAATACGGTGAATACTCTGTGATTAATATGCACTGAGGTTAAAACTGGCACATGGTACTAAACTTGAACAATAACCAACTTCATATTTGTAGAGATAATGAGGAGTTATATGTATTGACATGTAGTCTTGCTACCTCCAAAATATTATTTTGGAAACAATATTTATCACTGTCAGTTTAGGCAAAGTGACCAGGCTTTCCTGACTGAAAAGAGAATGAGGGAGGAGGAATATGGTGAAACCCTCTCTTATTATACTGACTTCAAGTCAACCTTGAAAAATAATTATATTTCCATGAAGTGTGAAATATGCCAATCAATGAACCAATCCACAAATAGGGAGGACAGTGACACGTGGTCCCAAGGATCACCCATACCCCTGACATGTTCATACACGTGTGTTTATGGAACAAACAACTGTTTGATTCTGAACATTTATCGTTTTTCAAATAGGAGTCTATTTATTCCTCGTTGCTGCTCATGAACTTGGCCATTCCCTGGGTCTCTTTCACTCGAATGACCCCACAGCTTTGATGTTCCCCGTCTACAACGCACTCACAGACCTGACCCGCTTCCACCTTTCCCAAGATGATGTGAACGGCATCCAGTCCCTGTATGGTGAGTGATGCTGGAAAAATTAGGCACCAGAGCTTTGCAGTAATGGTCTTCAGGAAAGCTTTAAAATGCTGCATAAAGCATTTGCAATCAGCTCAACGCACTCTGAGAGTGTTTGGAAAGCACTGAAATTGACGGAAGCACCCCATTCTCCTTATGTTTGACCCCCGCATCTGTTTCCTTTAGGCTCTCCCCCTGTGCACCCTGATGACCCCGCGGTGCCCACGGAATCTGCGCCTCCAGAACCTGGGACACCAGCCGTGTGCGACCCTGCTCTGTCCTTCGACGCCATCAGCTCTCTGAGAGGAGAAATCCTGTTCTTTAAAGACAGGTCAGACCAGAAGATTCTATTTCCCTATCTATTCTTTTGATGTACAATGCTTAGAAAGGAAAACAGAAACTTGACAGAAATATTTACATAAAATATTTCCTTTACATTTTAAAATCATTCAGATCTGGTTCTTGATGCATTTTATCATCTCCTTAAAGTAGTCTGTATCATTTTTTTACAGACGTACGAAAGCTGATTCTGGGTCACTAGAATGTAAGCTGGGTGAAGGCGTGGGGTTCTCTCTGTGTTGTTCACTCTTTGATCCCCGGGGCCTAGAATGGGCCCAGGACATGCAGTGCATAAGGCGAACAAGTGAATGAATCATTGGTGCATTTAAATATTATAAACCGTGCAACTTCTACTTCTAGAAGTAGAGCTGTACCTTTATGTGTGCTAACAAATGCTACTATTTAAATTAACTAATCTGAGAAAAAGTGATATATGTTTCTAGCCCAATATTAAATAGCACCAAAAGACACAGAGTGAAAAGCAAAATCTCTCTCCCATCTGTGACCTATGTAGTCCTTAGTTCTCACCATATGTTCAACCACTGCTACCAACTTCCTTTGTCTCTTTACAAAGATATTCTATTCACATACAAACAAAAATGTGTGTGATTATCTTATTTTTTAAAAAAAATCCTAATGAGTGCATAATATACATACCATTTAATGGACTTCTAGAGTGGTGTACCTTGACAACTGGCTTAAATAAAAGTTACTTAAGAGACAGCCTATGCAGCAACAGACACATGAAACGATGCTCAGCGTCCCTCCTCATCAGGGAAATACAAATCAAAACCACACTGAGATACCACCTCACGCCAGTCAGAGTGGCTAAAATGAGCAAATCAGAGGACTCTAGATGCTGGCGAGGATGTGGAGAAACGGGNCTAAGTAAACAACTCTTGCTACTTTTTACTAATGTGCTCCCCCAGCCCAAAGTCTGTTTAGGACTCCTTACTAATTAGAGGTCCCAAAGTTCAATTTTCCTTGCTGTCAGTGCCTCACAGATTTATGGTTTCTTTGTCTCAAAACCACAACAGCTGCCTGCCTGTCACTTCTCTGGGTCTCGATTCCATGATTGGGCCTCCATGGCGTGTAACACAACTTTGGTTTTTTCTCCTGTTAATCCACCTCACATAAATTTAATCCTTAGTCCAGCTGGAAGACTTGAAGGTAGAGAAGTATTCTTCTTCCCTTCAATGGACACTAAACTAAATAATTATATTGCCATCGACTTCAGTACCCTGGGATCACAGGAAGGAAAATGGCCTAGAACAGGCTTCTGAATTGTCATTGATGGAAAGAGAGAATGTTCTTTTATATACACACCAAAAGGAGAAAGACGATTGTAACTAATTTGTATGTTTTCCAGATATTTTTGGCGTAGGTCTCACTGGAGCCCTGAACCTGAATTTCACTTGATTTCTACATTTTGGCCCTCTCTACCATCAGGCTTGGATGCCGCCTGTGAAGTTAATAACAAGGATACTGTCTTTGTGTTCAAAGGCAAGTACCATATAAGAATTTTGATTTGTTTAAAAAAATTCTATTGCCAAAATTTCTCCGACATGAATTTTCTCCATTATGTTAAATTTTGTATGATTTATTACTGCAAGACCTAGTGCCAATGCTTAGACAGATGTATACAAGAACATTATAAGTTTTACTTTAAATTATTCAATGATACTGGGGTACCTGGGTGGTCAAATGTCCAACTCTTCATCTCAGTTCAGGCTGTATTTTAAATAAAGGTTTTTAATGTTTATTTATTTTTGAGAGAGAGGGAGAGAGAGAGCAGGGGAGGGGAAGAGAGAGAGGGAGACACAGAATCCAAAGCAGGCTCCAGGCTCCCAGCTGTCAGCACAGAGCCTGACACAGGGCTTGAACCCACGAACTATGAGATCATGACCTGAGTCAAAGTCAGCTGCTTAACTGATTGAGCCACCCAGGTGCCCCTGAGCTCAGATCTTGATCTCAGGGTCGTGAGTTCAAGCCCCATTTTGGGCTCTGCACACTGTACATGAAGGCTACTTACAAAAAAATTCAACGATACCTAAATAATAGAAGCTACCCCATGTTCATGAATAGGAAAATAGTAATAATGTGATGTAGAAAATATATAGTCAATATAGTAAAAATGTCAACTTATCTATAGATACAAGGAATTTTCCATTCAAATGCCAAAATAGTTTTCATGGAACTTGACAAATCAGTTCCCTAACTTGTGTGGGAGAGCAGAGGCCAAGAACAGCCAGGGTTCTGCTGGGGGGGGGATGAGCCAGGGAGGACGGGCCAAGGAGGACGGCTGTGTGGCAGAGCGGGGTGGACAAGGCCATGTCAGTGCAGGGAGAGACACGCTAACAGGCGGCCAGGACTCTCTGGCCCTTTCTTATATTTTACAACGGCTGTTTCAATCTCTTCCACTGTGAATATGCTCTTTGAGCTCCTATTGAGCTCAGTCACCGAGCTTGAGTCAGTGTTGCTAACATATCTTTGTAGAAATTTGTCCACTCTCTTCTCAGATCGACTGGGATGAAACTTTCTGAGTATTTTGTTATTTTACTTATTATTGAAGTTTTGTTCCCTTTCTCCTTCCTGATATTGAATCTTTGTGCCTCTCTCTTTACTCATCTCATTGGCTAACAGGATATTTAATAATTTTATTTGCATCTCAAAGAACTAACTCTCAGGTTGTCAGTCGTCTCTATTGCATATTGATTTTCTATTTAATGAGTTTCCATCCGCATCATTATTGCCCACATTTTTGCTGTTTTTGAATGTATTGTGTTACTGTTTTTCATAACTTCAGTTTGGTACTTGTAGCCCTTTCTTCTTTTCTAGTATAAACGTTTATGCCTAAAAATATCCCTTTCATCTCAACTTTTGCTCCATTCCTACAAGTTTTGATATGTAGTAGTTTCATTATGTTCATTTTTAAGTTTTTAAAAATTTTCCATTTTTAATTTTTGCCTTGATTCAGGTTATTTGGGAGAGTTTGTAAATGTCAGACTGTGTGGGGATTTTTAAAGTTGGGTATTTGTGACCATCTCACCTTTATGAGAAGGAAATGAAATCATGTGAAGTTGAGTTGGATGCTGTAAAGATTCTTTAACTCTGAAGTATTGTTTTCATCCATTAGTTTATGTGACATTTATTTATCCTTGCGATGTGCCAGGCAGGGTGCTCATTGGTGCAGGTCAACACTGAAAGAGGCTGCTATTCCAGAGAGGCAGATGCTGACAATGCGCTGGGATTCAGGGAGGCTGGCAGGTGCCGTGGGGAGCAGTGCTGGCCCAGCACCCAGGACTCGGCAAAGATCATGGGGCGGGATGATGGTCAGGATGAGTGTTGAAGGAGAACTTTGCTGTGTAGAAAGGAGCCAAGTGTGTAGAGTGGAAAGGTCTTCAAGGAGGAGGAATGATCTACATAAAGAGTCCATCGGGAGCTGCTCAGACAGGTACAGGTCATTCGGTTGGGGTGAGGCAAGACGGACGCAGGACACACTGGTGGTTTAGGTCAATTACGCTGGCAGTGATGTGAGGGACAGATTCAGGGTGTGACAGGGGGTGTGATGAACTAAAAGCAGAGAGACTGGCGTTCAGCATCCTGATACACTCAAATTTGGGTGGCTTCCTAGATTACTCAAAATAAGCACAGTCTGGACTAGTGACCATGAGGGACTCAAGAAAAATCCAAAAGTACCTGATTTTGTGATGTGCAGTTACAAGAGGGTTTCTAGTTAGAAACTTAGACTAAGAAGTCACCAGCGATTATAAGAAATAACCAGAACCAGTCACTGCAATTATCAACTGTATTTATTATTCATAGATAATAATGAAAATAATCTTCTCTAAAACCACAAGCCTTCATTCAAATTTCTTGGCTTTTTTTTTTTTTTTTCAATAGGAAATCACTTCTGGGCCATCAGAGGAACTGAGGTACAAGCAGGCTATCCAAAAGACATCCAAACCCTGGGTTTTCCTCCAGCCGTGGGGAAAATAGATGCCGCTGTTTCTGATAAGGAAAAGAAGAAAACATACTTCTTTGTAGAGGACAGTTACTGGCGGTAAGACGCGGCTGGAATGACTCTGTGCAGAGCCTGATTAGGGACCTTTTGTTCTTTCTTTATGGATATCCCCCTGCCCCACCCTCTAACTTGGTCTAACCTCCAATTTCCTGATTATTAAGAAGACAATTGGAGTTACCCCGCTTCTCAGATATGATAAAGGGCTCTCAGAATGGCTGGTCCCTGGGGTCATAGATCCAGACACCAGAAGACATCATAAGAGGCCAGCTGAGGTCCAGACAGCAAGCACAATAGGAAGCCCAGCTGTATCAGACTGTAGAGACACCATCTACAGGGCAAGTGTGATAGAAAACCAGAGTTTGTTTTGCCAAATGATTAATTTACTTTGCATCCTATGTGTATGCAGTCCTCATGCATTTGTGGCAGGAGGACAGGAACGCACTTGGGCTCTGTGTCGAGGCTTAGAACTTGACCTCAGACGTATAAATGGAGCTTGCATGGAATAGCATGATATTCTGGCCTCTGGAGAAAATGCTGGTTTATGTACTAAGCTTATAGTCCAGGAAAGTCGCAAATTTTTGTCGTACTGAAAATGCTTACCACTTCTTTACCCTGCTTGACAATTATCTGGGATTCAACACTGGAGCAGTAACATTATTTCCTACCATTGTATGTATCGGGGCCTCTGCACAATGTTGAGCTCTATTTCTTTCACTTGCTACAGGTTTGATGAAAATAGTCAGTCCATGGAGCAAGGCTTCCCCAGACTAATAGTTGACGACTTTCCGGGAGTTGAGCCAAAGGTTGATGCTGTATTGCAGGAATTTGGTAAGATGGCACCCACTTCATTGTCAGTGGGAACACTTGAGGGGTGTTTTATGGAATCAAAATGATGTGGGGAATCAAAATAATCTTCAAATGATTCAGTCTTATACCCTTTATACTCTAAATTTTTGAAAATTGTAACTTTCCAGTTTGTGTGAATTGAGCTTACATTTATTTTTCCTGAATAATTTCCAAGTCTCTGTCTCATACTTGCACATAAAATGAAAGGGTGCTTCCTCATACCATAGCCGGTATCTCAGGTGACTATTTGGTATAAAAACAGAACCAAGTAGGAGCCAGGTTACTGATGGCCAGCTGTCATTCTCCTCTCTTCTCTTCTTACCTGTTCTCTCCCGTCCCATCCCGAGGGGCCTTATCTGGCCTTCTTTTGAAGTCTGCAGTTGCCTACATTGAGTAATTCATTGGTAAATGAATAGTAGTCTTCCCATATGCTCAAAATAGACAAAATTCAGTTCCTGGCCATGGGTAGATGGGATGGTAGCATGTGTGCTTGTTCTGAAGCAATTTTGGAGGGAGATTCTAGGACACGACAATCGTAATGCTCATGGGGCATGTGATCTTATTGCAAAGATGTCTTGTCCTTAGTGCATACAAAGAAATGGACCTCCAGTGCTTTGTATTGTTGGCCTGATTCTCTTGGGTCCAACTGCCTCCCAAGCTGCACTTTAGGACCTAGAGGGGGAAGTGGGAGAATTTAAAATACCATAGAATTTTATCAATCTGGAGGTAGTGTAATCCAATGTTGTCGAGCACTGGCTTTGAAGTCAGGTGAGATGGAGTTCTCCCTCCATCTTTCATGAGAGATGTTACCTTGGGGAAATTGCAAAATCTCCCTAATTCTCACTTTTATCCCCATTAGTGACATCTCACGCTTTTTCGGTAAAGATAGAGGAGAGAAAGCATGTGAGCACTCAGCACAGGGGCTGGCACAGAATAACTGCTGAATAAATGCCATTCATTATTAGTTCACTCTTATTCTGAGATTTGCATGTTGCAAAATTGATTTATTTGAAAAATGTCTCATCATTTTCCTCATCTATGTTTACAGGATTTTTCTATTTCTTCAGCGGACCATTACAGTTTGAAGTTGACCCAAATACCAGGATGGTGACACGTATATTGAAGAGTAATAGCTGGTTATATTGTTAAATGAGAAATGAAAGACATAGATTCGTTTTAAATGAATTTGATAATTATTCACTCAATTTATTATAAGTCAGAGGGATGAATTTTTCCTGCATGTGCAGTGGCCAAAGAGGAGGAGCTCTGCAGGCACCTTCGCGTGTCATGGAGCATCTATCTGGACCACTTCACTTGCGGTTGGATTGCATTGACTAGAAATGGGAAACATCCATGTGCACTAGTCAGAGAATGTATGTCCATGGGTGTTTTATTTGCTATTTAATAAAGATTTTTATTTTTGACCTGTTCCTTCTTTCTAGAATAATTTGTTTTTAATATAACAACCACAGTGTGGACTGAGCACTTATCAGCTGTTCTGCTGGTAAGTGTGTTGGGAACACATGCTCCAGGGATGCGGCATATGGCTGCCATGTTTCCTTTCCTATCCTCTCCACCAACGGGATCTTTATTTTCATCTCCCAGATATCGTAAGCGTTCTTTATACGTCCAGGGAAGAAAGAGCTTAGTCAGTAGTTGTCCAGTATGACTGGGTCTGGACAACGTTGGAAAATAGAATTCTAGAATATTGGAGCCTAAGAACCTAGCAAATCATCTAGCACGTGCTATCATTCAGAGGCACAGAAACAAAACTAATCTGAAATCCAGCCACCATTTTTTAACCCAAGTGTTATTTCACTGGTGCTCCCTGACTGCCCTGGAGACCAAATCTCTCAACTCCTTCTCGTTCTTTCATTGAAATATTCTCTTGTGACCATTTTGTAGCTGGCGACTCCTGAGCGATAATAGCTCCTGTGGACACGCCAATTGTATGACGGGTTTATCATCACTAAGTTATATGTGTCACATCTTACCAGGTACACTATGGTGACTTGGTCGTTCTTTTATTGACTGACTTACATGACAGGCACTGTCTTGAGTACATGTAGGACAGTGAGAAAAACACATTTGACCCAACTTCTTTGAGTTCTGCCCAGTGGGAATAAAAAAATCAAAGAAAAAGAACCCAAATTAATATATAATTATAAATTATATAAATATTATTAAATAAATAACAGAATGATAAGGGAGAATAATGTTAGGGGTAGGATGGAGCTACCAGCTAAAGCCTGGTTGTTCGAAAATGTCTCTCTGGGACAAGAAAGAAGAAAAAATAATGTAAATTCCACTGGCCAGGCCAACAGTGGAAGGAGATCCAGCATTCTAGGAAGAGAAAATACACAGTAATGTCAAGGCTCAGAGGTGAAAGAATCTTGCCATGTTCATGGAGCTGAAAGAAGGTAGGCGCCTGAGTAGTATGCTGGAGGGTAGCAGTGGAGTAAGAAGGTACCAGACAGATAGGAAGGATCCAATCATGTTCAACATATTAAAGATCTGTATTGTATTTTAAGTGCATTATGGATTTGCTGAAGGAGTTTTTAAGCGGAAAAGTGACACAAGCCAGTGTGTATATTGAGTGAGCTCTCTAGCTGGAGAGAATTGGAAGGAAGTCATGTTGCAAACTGGACAACACATTAAAGGAGATGACGGGATACTGGGACACGTGATGGATGTGAGCTGTATCTTAACATCATCCGATTCAGCAGCGGGCTAGTTCTGAGGGCAAAGAAGGTGTTCAGAGTAACCGCTGGGGTCCCAGCATGAGTACTGGGAGTAGCAGCGGCTCCAGGGTAGCTGAGGGGCATTGGGAGGGAAGCAGTTTTGTGAGACATAGTTAACAGTGAGGAAGAATTATCTAACTTTCCAAATTTAGAAATTGCTGTGAGATAACCAAGTAAAGGCATCAATAGGCCATTTGATGAAAAAGTGTGGAGCCTGACACAGAGCAGATGACGCTGTGGGAAATGGGGTATCTGTGAAGTTGTGGGGACAGGTGGGGATGCTCAGAGGGTTGCAGGGAGGAGATGGTGGTGAGGGACAAAAGCACATGGCCCTGGTCTCAGGCTAGACCAGCTGATGCTGTGCTCATGAGCAGCTCCCAACTTTCTGCGGGTTAAAGCTAAAAGCCAACCAAGGTGTCCTGGTGGGATTTCTACTCCAAGCTGTCCCCCTTCCAGACCCAGCAGACGGAATGGCCACCCTCTCGAGCTATGTCCGTCACTATGCAGAGGGAAAGCATCGTTGCTGTTTCACGCCAACTCCCAACTCTGTGCAGATATAACAAACATCCTTCTGTCTGCATGTCATTGGCCAAAGGAAGTTCACTGTGCCTCATCAAACGCCATAGATCCACACGTGACATCCTGTCACATGCCTGAGGGAAGTCGGAAATACTTAGTAATTAACCACAAATCATAACCACAAGGAATTGTTTTGTTCAAAAAAAGGAACATTTCCATTTTTTCTTCAAGTATTTGACATTAGACTCTTTGAATTGGAAGTACACACAAATGGCCCAAAGTCCAAAGGAAGAAAGCACTATTTATTTAGTATAAAGTTTCTCCCCCCACAGCTTCCCAGCTTCCCAGCTGTGAGCACTGCTCCCGTCATCCATGCGTCTCTCCTATGCACTTACTCCATGCAGCGCGGCTGTGAGCATGGCGGTGGAAATGTGGCCACAGTGTCCTGGGGTGGTTTGGGTGTAGACAGATTGGTAGGTGTTAGAGCTGTTTCCGGTTGTGGTATGAGACTTGTGTCTGCCGCTGTTTGGGCTCCACACTCAGAATGACAGCTGTGCCCTTCAGACCAGATTCCTCCATCTGTTATCTCTGTCCATATGATCTTCTCTCCGTGAACTGTGCCTCATGGGCCACCGCACCGAGTCCACCACTGCGGGAAGGAGAGAGGACCCCATACCCGGGACCGGCTCAGACCTCGAAGGTCGGGGAGCCTGGCCCCAACCTCATCATGACACAGCCAGTGTGCGAGTGAGGGAACACTTGATGTAGAGACAATGACACTGACGTTCTCCACCAAGAATGACATGGGGTGAGAAAGTAGAAAGCGTGCACAATTCGGGGAGATTTTGGCAAAGACGGTGCTCCAGAAACTGTTTTCTCTTATGCTTCCAGGCTAATGAATGCCTTCATTTGGTTGAGGGGTAAAGAAAAAGTGGAACTTCAATCCACAGGCCCCATACAAGGTGCTTTATATGTGCAATCCATTTAGGCTTCATAAAAATGGTAGTAAATAGTAATGTCTAACTATCGTAGAACTCCGACTCAGAAGGAGAGACTTTCCCGTGAGCCACAACTGCTAAACAGTCTCGCCGAGATCCTACTCCAGAACTCGGTGGTTCAAACATCTTGCTCTTCTTATTGTTCTTTTTTTAAAATAACTGTTTTATTTATTTTTGAGAGAGAGAGAGAGAGACAGAATTTGAGCAGGGGAGGGGCAGAGAGATGGGAAGACACAGAATCTGAAGAGAGGCTCCAGGCTCTCAGCTGTCAGAACAGAGCCGGATGCAGGACTTAAACTCACAAACCGTGAGACCATGACCTGAGCTGAAGTCAGACGCTCAACCGACTGAGCCACCCAGGTGCTCCACATCTCGCTCTTCTTGAGGCTAGATTCACAAACCTCAAGTCAACCCAAACTAGTTTAACTTTGTCTCCATCGTGTGCTAGTTAAAGTCTTTGCTTTTAAAGGCACAAGAGTTCACTGAGATCATCCTTCTCTGAGTCAGCTGCACTATACGGACAGGGTGTTACTGATTCTGCAGACCTCGGGAGATAAAACCAGGTGAGGACAATGAGCACTGAGACAAAACAAGCTATGACTCACCCTCAGAACTGGCAGAGAAGTGTTGGGTTCATGGCCCTTTTTGCACGTTTAGAGATGTTAGACTCAGCAACGTTGAGTGGAACCCTTTAGATTCTTGGAGGCAGGAGATATTTGACTCTTACATTTCTATAGTTCCCTTAACATATGTGGCCTTTCCAGACTTGTTCCTTCTGCCTTCCCTGGTTCAGATAATAGCACCACCTTCCTTTTTTTTTTTTAAGTTTATTTATTTATTTTAAGAGAAAGAGAGAGAGAGAGATTGAGAGAGGGAGAATGAGGGAACATGAGCAAGGGAGGGGCAAGGAGAGAGGGAGAGAGAATCTCAACACAGAGAGACAAGCCCTATGAGGGGCTTGAATTCACAAACCATGAGTTCATGACCCAAGCTGAGATCAAGAGTCTCACAATCAACTGAGCCACCCAGGTGCCCCATCACCTTCTTCTCACACTTTCATCTTGGAATCTCAGTCAGCTTTGACTCAGCTAATGAGGATTCCTCTCCTNTGTCGGCCCGAGCCCAGCACTGATGAGCCGCTGAAGAGGATTCCCAGAGAGACATGCGGTGAAAGTGATTCTGACCTCTGGCCAGTTTTACTTCAGGCAGTTAGAAAAAAGATACCCTCAGGGGCTCCTGGGTGGCTCAGTCCACTTCAGCTCAGTTCATGATCTCACGGTTCGTGGGTTCGAGCCCCGCGTCGGGCTCTGTGCTGACAACTAGCTCAGAGCCTGGAGCTTCAGATTCTGTGTCTCCCTCTCTCTCTGACCCTCCCCTGCTCATGCTGTCTCTATCTCTCTCTCAAAAATAAATAAAACATTTTTTTAAAAAAATATACCCTCACCTACAGGAAAGGATTCTAGCTTTGGGGAGACCAAGTAATGTTGGGGCTGTGAACAAGCTGGAACTCGTCAAGAAGTGGCCATAGGATGGTGTAATGAGACAGAAAAGGAAGGAAGTGAATACAACCTGAGTAAGCTTGGAAGCAGATTTTCCCTTGTCTGCAGATGAGAATGCAATCCAGCCACTACCTTTGGATTTTATGAAGAACCCAGCTACACCACGGCCACGGAAGCTAAAATAACAAACTCAAATAAATAATGTTTTAATCCACCACGTTTGTGGTAAATTTAAAATCAGCCATACATATCTAACACAGTAGGTGAGGTCACAGGTATGTAGCAATCATCCAGATAATTCAGGTCAAAATCCAGTTCTGCTAAAGAAGGTCTGGAGGCAAAAACATCTTGCCCCCTTTTGGAGCTCGCAACCTGGTGATGATATCCTTGACATAGACATGTGACTGTGTCTAGGGGGAGCTTCAAGGCAAATTTTTGAAGTAGGGAAAATTGGTCAATGATGCCCTTGTTTGATTTGGGGTATCTTTCTCTTTCTCTCCCTGCATTTTTTACTCATCCCCTTATCAGGCACCAGACGGCACTCTCACACTGTGTTTTCAGTCATTAAGGAAATCGTGAATGATGACAAGGTTGATGTGTTTGAGTTATAGTGTCTCTCTCTTGCTTTTTACAATTATGAGGGTACATGTGTTAAATATACTTGTAGAGAAAAATGTTCGAGTCAGAGCAAAACAGAGAGGGGGGAGCGAGAGAGATGAGAGACAGTGAGACAGACAAGAGAAGACAGGGAGAGACGGAGAGAAGAGAAAAGATGACATGGTAGAGGTCCAGGATGTGTGAACCATTTCTGACACGCACAAAGGTGATCCAGTCACGAGCAGAGCAAAGAAGGAGAAGTCTGAACTGGTGGAGAGAAGGAGAGGCATCGTGAGTGGAGAAGGAAGGGGTTGGGATGACATCATACAGACCACATGAGGAGCTTATAAGGGGCCAGGCCACCTACGAGGCAACCTGCGGAGCAGAGAGGAGAGAGCAGCCTGGGCAGCGGTGTCATCCCAGCCCTAGGGTGAGACAGAAAACCTGGCATGAGGTCTTTATGGCTCACATGCCAGGAACAAGGAGAGTCGAGCTGGTCCGCCTGTGAAGCCAGCCCCGATTGCTCTCAAAGCGGGTAAGGAGGTGCTTGCAGGAAGCGTGTTCCTGGAGGCTGGGTGGCAGTTCTGCCTTGTCCTGCACTCGTTCATGCCCTCACTTAACAGATGCTCAGCGAGGGTCTGCTGCAAAGTAGGCGCCGTGCCAGGGACACAGGGTGCAGAGCGCTCCAGACACGAGTCTACGCTTCCAGAGGCGGATGGGGAAGTGAGCCGTCTGGCTGATCTGGTCCCGAGGGTGCCAGCCCAGATGGAGAGGCACACGGAGCTGCAAGGCCACCTCAAAGGGGCTCCATCCCACCATCCAACACTGAAGGGTCACTGGAGGCCACAGAAAGGAGCAGACATCCACGTGGAAGCCAAAGAACAGAGATCTACAAGCCAAGAAGAGGGCGGTGGCCCAGGGAGGGAGCAAGGAGACTGGGCGGCATTCGGACCTCATGCTCCGAAGCAGTGCTTCTCACAACACTTGCGGTAACGGACCAGTTTCTTAAACTTTCAACAAATTACACACCAATATTCTTGTAAAATGCACTGAAAAGGAATTACTAGGAAAATGAAGTGAGGCAGATTTTGAGAGGGCCCAATGTTTAAACCACTTGATTCAACAGCCACAAGACGCCATCGAGCTGCCGGAACTTCCAGACACTCATTCTCCTTTCCTGAACTTTCGACAGGAGGGTGGCCAGCAGCTCACCGGCACAAAGGACACTCTGAGCAGCGCTGACCTGCAGTTTGCAAGTGAAGACGTGCATCACGGACACGGGGAGCTCGGGACTCTCCTGCCGAGAGCACTTCCCAGGTGGAGCCAGCATTCAGGCTCTCGAGAGCCAGGTCCGGAAATCACCCGTGCACCTGGCCGAATTGTCAGTGTTGAATCTTCAAGACCCCCACTTGCTAACGCCAAGGCAAGCATTCTGATAGAGACGGCGGGACCCTGGCGACTGGAACTGGAGAGCTGGGGAAAGAGCTGGAAGAAGAGATGGGAAGCTAAGTCTCCCTCTCTATCCCTTCTAAGTGCTTATTACTGGGTGCTGTGCAAGTCTTCTGCTTACTGACAAGACATCCACTTTAGTCCAGTGTGATGGACTCGATTAAAAACATATATTAAAAACAACAGCAGAAGCTCAAACAAAGCAGGAAGCCTCTCCACACACGTGTCTCCCTTGTTCTCCAGGCCTCAGCTCTGTTCTCCCACCTGTGTTACACACCTCATGCCCAGGGGCTCCCAAAATACTCCCCCCCACTCCACTGTAACTTCCTGCCTCATATTTGTCCCATATCAGGGTGCAAACTTCTCTACCCCAATATACCATTCTATATGATAACCCAATAACCCATCTTAATATATAAAACAGATGAGTTAAAAGTCTCTACAGAGTTCATGTCTGACCTTACCTTATGTTTTTTAAGATTCATTCATTTGCCACATTCATTCATTTGTTCCTTCAATAATCATTCAATCATGGCACCAAATCCACTTTTTTAAGCAAGCAAAACTTAACCTGAAACAGAAGGTACTCATCTAGGAAGCACACCAGACTACCCTACATGCCTATTGCATTTCTTCAGTAACCTAGTGGACACACACTATTTTAGTAAGTGTGCAGGGGGAAGGAATGGCCTGGCCTCTGAAAGATGTAATCAAGGGACATCCTACGGTCGTTTGTTGCTGTATAAACATAAACACACTCTAAACCTTAGGATCTTAGAACGACAATCCCTCATGGTTGCGTGGGTTGATTTGCAGCTCCCCAGGGCTTGCTCAGGCTCGTACATGCTTGTGCTCAGATGATTACTGGGGCTGGGGTCACTGCACACATGTACACTCACTTGCCTGGTGCCTGCCTGGAAGGGCAGAAGTAGCCAGATTCTGCACCATGCAGCCTCTCTGCCTGTTTGGCCTGGACTCCCCCAGGACACGGGGCCTCAGCAAAGACAAATTTGCACACAGACGCTCAGGGCTCCAAAAGCAAGTGTTCTCGGACAGAAAGTGAAGGCTGCCAATCTCTTAAGGCACTGCACCATTTCTGTGTTATTCTAATGGCCACAGCCACCATGGAATTCAAGATCAAGGACACAGACCTGATCTCTCAAAGGCTGGGGTGGAGGGGAGCTGGAATGCTAAAAATTGGAGGCCACTGTTTATCTGACACATAGGTACTTAAGGATTCGTACAAACTTGATCCCTGCAAAGTCAGTAGGACACCAAGCTGTTTGGGGGAGAATCTTCCCTGGAGTATGGACTTGATAAGTGACAGATCAGTTGATGATGCCTGAACCTGATTTGTAAATGATTGTATCAGCAAGCTTTCCTGAAAAGATTAGAGGGGCAGCGTTGCACTGTCATTAGCTAAACCACAGATTTGATTACGCAAGACATGTGACTCAGGGCATGGTTTATCTCTCTTGGAAACATGCTATTTTGGCAATTATTCTTAGTATTGCGTTCCACTTCTGGTGGTGCTGGTGATGAGAAGAATTCCTGATCACATGGCTGTTTCTTGGGCAAGGCTCCCAAACTCACAAACGAGATGATTCAATGCACAGTCTATAAAGTGGATACAGCTAAAAGTATTTCCTCTTTGCTTTGTTTTGCTGAAGACAATTAAACAATTTCTTTAAGAGTCACATTTCCTTTAAGAGGCTGAAATCTACCTGGAATGATCTCAACCATCCCTTGAATCACTTCCAGATCAGTTTTCCCTTTTGTTGTGTGAGAGGGTTTCACTGGGTTATTTTTTAACACACATCTTTCAATTCCGGAAAACATCAGTACTCACCGAGCAATGTGTCTCAGTGTGACAGGGTCTGATACACATATCACACACATTATTCAGCTTGACTCTCCTAAAAACCTTTTAGGGAGATATTATTATTCTTATCTCTGTTCCCCTGTTCTCCAGCAAAGGAAGCAGCCTAGGAAAGAAGACAGTCAGGATTCATGCTCCTCTCTGCCTCTCACCAAAATCTTAATCCTTCCAGTTTATTTATTTATTTTTGTTTGAGTATAGTTGTGCACTATTGACGGGAATGCAGCCTGGTGCAGCCACAGTGGTAAACAGTATGAAGTTTCCTCAAAAAGTCAAAAATACAAATACCCTGTGATCCAGGAATGACACTACTGGGTATTTACCCAAAACATGCAAAAATCGTAATTCAAAGGGTTACATGCACCCTAATGTTTACAGCAGTGCTATCAACAACAGCCAAACTGTGGAAGCAACCTTAGTGTCCATCGACTGATAAAGGGATAAAGAAGATGTGTTGTATACACAGTGGAATATTACTTGGCCATACAAAAGAATGAGATCTTGCTGTCTGCAACGATGTGGATGCAGCTGGAGAATATGATGTTAAGTGAAATTAATCCTTTCACTGTAACGGGCCACCTTCCATCTAACATCCCATGAACCCATGATCATGAAATTATTCAGATTTTCAGTGAAGCTACGTAAAGTCTCAGTCCCTTAGGGGTTGTATCAAACTTGTCCTATGTTTTCATTACTTTAGTTTATATTCTCTCTTTTGATGGTGGGGAGATGCTTTATGAGCAACACTCGACCTTTGTAATTCCTGATTATAGCGGAAATCTATCAGGGAAATAATAGTCATTATACTTTCCTCAAAACAGCTGACAGAGGATTCATTAATATAAGTTTGCTTTTAATAATCTGGAGGGAGAAGCACTATAATTTCCTTCTTTATAATTGAGCATCATAGAAGCTAAGAAGCTTGTCCATGGGCTCAGTTTTCAAGGGGCAGGGCTGGGATTCAAACGTGGGCCTGCTGACTCTCAGCTGGGCTTCCTCAAACATGCTGCTTGGAAGGTATCAAAGCGCCACCTGCACCCTCCCACGTGCGCAACAGTCATGTCACCTCAGGGAGCAAAGAATGAAAGCCAGAAAGAACACTGACTTTGAAATCTATTCACCCTGGGCCTAAATCTCAGCCACGTCTCACCCTGAGGAGGGCCATCTAAGTCCCAATTCCTCACCACTTGAAGATGTGTGGGGAGTGTCCTGCCTCGCCACTGCACAGATATCCTCTAGGAATTTGGTGCCAAAACAACGCAGCTGAGCTGAAGTAACAGGTGGATTGCAGAAATCTCTCTGCAGGAGCCTGGTGCCCACATGAGGGAAACCGTGCATCCTGATTTGGGAGACATTGCAATTTTCAAATATTGTACTTTATGGTCTGCACTTGCTCCTGTGGGCTTGTTGACATCTCGTGCCTCAATTAGAGGTACACTAAATGGATTCCCTCAAAGCGTAGACTCCATCTGCCAGCATTATGCACTGAGCAAATTCTGGGCCAAACACTCAACATTGTGCTGATTTAATGAGCTCAAAAGAGATCTGACCTTTCAGTCATCTGTATAGTAGAACAAAAGTAACACCAGTGGGTTCTCCCTCGTCACAGAATACAAAGCATACTTCTCGGTCTGTGTCAATAAAATTAAATAAAATCACATGATTGTTTAGTTGGAAGCCCTGTGAATCAATATTTAATAACAATCTGTCTGTCTATCTATCCATCCAACTATACTTCTAACTGTCTTCTCTCAGTAACTCACTTAAAAGCCAAGAGGTCTGCATTATTCCCTCATATGTACTTAGAGCCTGGTTGCCTGTCTTGTGGTCCAAAGACCTGGGTCGCAGCCCCTTCCCAGCCACATGGTGGCTGTGCAATCTCACGCCCCTCCCCTAAACTATTGTGAGGACCTAGTTTCCTTGTCTAGCAGATAGGGCTAACAACAGCCACCCCAAGTGCTCTGGAGAAGTGCTGTGAAGACTAAGTTAAGCCCATGTAAAAGGTGTGAAGCTACATGGGTGTGTAGCGTTGTTCTTTTCATCCAGTGCCCATTTGACCAAGAGTTGACTAATTGACAAAAAGCAATAGATCAAACTAGTTGGCCTCATAATAAATGAGGACTGAGGCATGAGTAACCTAGACAAATAAAACAACAACGCATCATGTGAAAATTCCTTGTTCCGAAGCAGAGGCAAATTCAGCAAAACAGGACGTAATCGGTTTCATAATCTGAAACGGATTCACAGAAAAGGGATCTGAAGGCAGGAAATCAACACACATTACAGCAGTCACAGCCTGGATTGCAGCATGACTAGGAGCCCACAGAGACGTCCCGGGCATCGCCGCACATCTCAAGCCTCCTGCCCCCCGTGGGGAGCGATGTGCCAGGTCCTGGCTGGTTCCCCCTGAAGCTTCTCCTGCGGAAGAGCCACACCTGCTGGAGGAGGCTGGCTCGTGCGAGGGCGGCGCCCTCATTACTGGTACGTAACTCGGAACACCTTCCTGATTATTTCATAAGTTACACCCGCCAGGAAACGTTCCTGGCCGCACACGAATAAAGCGTGGAGTCAGCGCTGAAGCAAATGACCTTCGCTCCAAACATTTACTCAACAGCCACTCACACTCTCACTGGCGTATTTTAAATAATTACTTGCCCCAAGGAGAGTGAAACACACTGAATCTAATCCTCCAGTGAAGCGTTTTGGCAGATAATTGAACCTGAAGCATCGGCTCCTTCGTTCCGCCCACACTTGCAGGTCGTCTCCTCCAAAGGGCCCGACCGGGCCACGGCGGGTGTGAGTGCAAACCGTCCTTGCAAACAACCACACACAGTGTGAGGACGGGACACAAAGCTGCAGCTGGAAGGGAGGTGTGGTTCCAGGAAGTTTCTTTTAGGATCACAGGGGAGGGGAGGAAGGGGAGAGATTCCACGGGAAAGAGATCGATGGCCAGTGAAGCCGCGACAGCATGATCCGTGACGCTGCCCATGCAGGTGCGGCCAGGCAGCCAGCCTTGCCGTGTGGCCTCATGCGGCCGCCCTCAGGGCCACAGAGCCTGCTGCTCTCCGGGGAATGTCCCCGACGGTAGGGACTATAGAGGGTGGAAGGAGGCTCGGGGTTCCCACTAAGATAGGAAAGTGGGGGAGACTTGAAGGGGCTACAGTCCTCTCAGTCCATCTCATCTGCGCTGTGACGCAGCTAAGTCACCAGGGACCTTTCATGGCAACCAAGGCAAGTTTCCAGGGTCCCAGAAGCCAGCAGCCCAGGGACCGCTGCCTCCCCATGAAATGTGGGCCTCGTGTGGGAGCCCAGCCTGGGAGCCCAAGTGCCACCATGTGGCCCTCCTCCCTCCTTCTGGAAAACCAGAGCTGGCTGGTGGTTCAGGTTCTCTCTGAGGGCGGTTACAATACCGGAAAGACACCGAGGGTGGAACCAGGCTCGATTCGCATCCAGCGTGGGAAAGTGGGCGTGCGCGGTGGAAGATCCACGTGTGGGGTCGGTGGACGGAGAGTTACCACAGGGACACACCAGGGTTCGGGGGAGATTCCAGCCAGACCGACCTGGGGATTCTTGCTGCACGCACACCAGGGTGAGGCGGCACCATGAGACAGCAAGGATGCGGCCTCCCTGTAACCCGACTCAGCACGGTTCTCCCCACGACTGGCCCAGGCAGGCCAGTGGGGGTGCCAAGGTCAAAGCCCGGAGGGCTTGGCTGGCCCGCCTGCAGTTAGGTGAGGAGGCCCTCTCGCCATCTTGTGCTGCCAGCGGAAGGTGCATTTGCTTTCTTTGCCAAGAGTCACAGTGCAGTCTTCCAGCCCCAGGACACAGCAGAATCGCCCCAGTCTGCCCCGTTTTGGCCAACAGTAGCAATCAGGGTCCCCAGCACTGGTGGCAGCTGTCAGTGAAAGACGAGTCGTGGCCTTAGAGAGGCACCTTGTGGGACAGCCCACACGGAGCACCAGTCGGAGCTGGGAGGGTTCTCAGCTCCTTCCTCTTCCGGGCTCCTGTCCCAGGTATTAGTGTCTCCTGTTAAGGCTTGCGTGACCACTGCACAGGCTCTCCTCTTGGGGAAAAACAAAGTCATGAAATGCAGATAATAATTCTTACCTTGTTTGAGAAAAGGGTGATAAGAAGTCTTATCTAGTTCAACAAAATGTAAAGTGCTCCACTCACAAAAGCCAATCCGTGGCAACGCTTGGGCATTTGAATTCAGGCGGACAGTGCAGAGCAGACAAATTCTGTGCCCGAGGGCTGCCCAAGCACCACAGCACCTAGTATTCTGGGAAGGAGTGGCCGTCCCGGGGCCAAGCAGAGGGGCGCTAGAGAGGCTGTGTTTACTGTCACCATCCGGTGAAGCCCGGGATGCCACACATCGTCCCAGCCAAGGCGAGGAGAAGGGTTGGGGCGTACATTGGAACCCCGAGCTTTCTGGTACCACTGTGGTGGGAACCTCCTCAAGTCACAGAGCTGATCAGGTGTTGATACAAAACTTGAACTACATCCTTCTGGTTACAGATTGCATGTATTTTTATTTCGCCCTCCTGCCCTGCCCCCATGGCATCACATAGCGAGTGTGATTTCATTTCGTCCAGATGGAGGCTTCAATGGCAAAACCTGAAACGACGCCACGTGCAGCACAGACCTGGTGAGGACCGGTGGGTGTGGGCAGGTGGCACCAGACCTGGGGCGCCACGGGAAGGTCTGCCGTACCCTCACAGGAACGCGCGGGTAACCGTGCCGAGTCTATTCTTCGTGAGGGTGACTGTCATTTAGGAGTGAGCCCACCGGAATGTGGGCACCTGTGCAGGCCTGGGGGCGCTCGAGCTCCATGAAGATTCGGGGCTCTGGCACCATGTGGCCGGGCTCAGCAGCATCTGCACGTCTCGCCTGGGCTGCGTCCTGGGGGAGTTACGCAACCTCTTTGGGCATCAACCTCCTACTATTTTATAAACGAGTCAGCCTTCACGTCCTACCTGCTGAGTCCGACATGGCTGAATGCACAAAGCACACGAAGCCTCAGAGCGTGCATGTGGCACACAGTGGGTGCACACCTGCTTTCGGTTATCACATGAGAATGGTTGTCTATCATGAGAGCTTCCTTAAGACACATCAAATGACGAATGCTTCTGATCACAGACCATTGGCAACAATGGCTTTAAAAAAGGATATGAGCTCATCCTCAAAATGAACTCAAAATTTGAAACAGAACCAAGTTAAGCTGAATTTCTGAGCACAGAAGAACATTCTACAGTTGACTTCAATATGGAAAGTGCGTGTGGGAAGAGGCACAGTGTGAGAGCTTCCACTCTGTCTTCATGAGGAAAACCAAAAACAAGAACAGATGGAGGTTATTTGACTCTTTAAGGAAAAAGTCAGTGGTCAATGGATGTGCCCACATGCTAGAGCCCTACAGGGCAAGCCACCATCCTAGGGCCTAGAGCCAGGGAAGAGGGGAGAGGAGGGGCCCACGACCACTGCCCTCCACCTCACTGCCATCAGTGTGGGGGACACACCCAGGGTTTTGCTTGAGCAAAGTGTACAGCAATTTTAAAAATGAGTCGCAAAGCATTTTACCAAATAACCCCTAGATTTCTTACTATAGGAGCCTTATTAAACCACTGTTGTGGTTTCCTGAATTCACCTGGGGTCTCCTGTCCTGTCACTGTGGCTCGGAGTGGGCCAGGGGATCCCTGGCCGGAAGCACCAGAGCAGAGGTGACCATCTCCGCACCCCAGGAAGCATCGCCGCGCATGAGCAGGGAGCTCCTGCTTCACCTTGGCTGGAAAAGCACAGCCTCTCTTCCCACTCGTCCCAGGAAATACTGCTTTCCGGATATCCCTTGGCTCCGCAGGCATCAGGAGTCCTGGTGAAAGAGACGATTTGCTCTCTTGTGAGAAGGTCTCTCACTTTTCTGCGCGCGCTCCTGCACTACTCCACCGAATCGACAGGGCGGGGTGCCAATGAGCTCCTACCGTCATGCGCCGGGCATGTGCATGAGCATCTCTATGGTGCCCAGGGTAATGTCAGGGGCACGTCTTACAGAGTAGGGGTTTCTAAAGCCCATGGAACCCTGTGGAATCAAACTGCCTTGGCAGGAAAGAAGAGAGCCAACCACCAAAGAGGAAGGAGCGGAGATACAGTGTGGATATCCCGTCCACTCTGCCTGTCAAGGTCATGGTCTCAGGGAAGGCAGTTAGCTTGCCAGAGGGAGAAGCCATTGGACTAGGGCCCTGGAGGACCAGAAGGTGCTCATATGCAGGACAGAGGTATTAATCACATTTCCACGGGTGTGGTTGCTTAGAATGAGGTTACGGTTTTAAAGGGATTGCATCATGAAAAGCAGAAACACAAGGTTAAGGTGGGTGCAGAGATCTGACAAACACCCAGGAGCAGGAGCGAAGGTTGACGAAGGTCAGGACACACCGGGCCAGACTGACCCTCCAGGGCCTCCTCCCCCGGTGCTCCAGGGACATGGATGTCTGTGTCTTCTCTGTGATGATGTCACAGCGCAAACCCGAGGTCCTGTGGAGAACTGACTGACCCACTTCTCGGTTCTCCTCCCAGAGGCTGGGGCAGAGCAGACACTATGTAAGAGACTGGAACGGAGACACGCGTATGTGATGGGATCAACGATCACAGCCAGAGGCGTGACACGTGTTCAACTGTCCAGGAGGAGCCCGTGGCAGGCACACAGACTTGCCACGGGTCCTTGTGATGTGGCTCCACCCATGGCCTCCACACGGCCGCCCAGATGCGTCCCAGGGAACCCGACGAGGCAGGGCTGGGGCGGCGTGGTGAATTGTAGCCCCCATTCCGTGGGCTGGACAGCCCAGTTATCGGCAGCCTCACTGCAGGCTGACCTGTGATTCAGAGAGGACATGAAGAAGCTTAAAAACACAGGGGGAAATGCTATGTAAATTTTCCGTTTACCAAGGCTCTTCCAGCCAGTGACCCCCAGAGTGGGTCCTGCCGGGGAGAAGAGAAGGAGAGAAGGAGCGGAGCACACACAGCCTGTCTTCCCTCCGCCTGCAGGGCAGTACACGCTGAGCCCTGCGCCTGTAGACCAGTGCGATCAAGTCGTGACGTTCACTTTTCTGAAAGTCCGTACACCGCTCTGTAGGTTGTACATTGTAGTGTAGATAGTAAGGGCCTTGCTTAAGAGAGCAGGGAATTAATAAGAGAACTCAATTGTGTGGGAGAAGGCGTGTCTCTTTGTTGATGTCCTGTTGGGTCATAATGATAAGATTGTAAAGACAGAAGAAAAGATTAAAGGTTAACCTGCTTTATGTCACAATTTTTGAAAGCTGAGACCACATGTTACAAATGAAGAGCATGTAACTCTTCTGGGCAGCTGTGAATCAGATAGGCTTTGGTTTTGTGGGGGCTGTGAGGACCCTACAAAAGGGGGTGCCTGCAGGCAGGCACCCTGGAGCAGCAGCAGGTGAGGGGCATCGAAGGCCTTCAGCAGAGAGCGGAGAACGACACGGGTCGGCATGCCCAGCCTTCCTCTGCTGCTGCTGCTCTGGGACGTGGGCCCTCACGTCTTCACAGCGCTTGCTCAGACACGAGCAAGATGCGGAGATGGTCCGGGTAAATGCTGATTTCCACACGCCATTCTCATGTTTCCAAGGTCGAGGGCTAGAAACTCAAGCAAGTTTGGGGTTCATTCTACAGTAACTACTTTCTCTGAAACAGGCTCCCTTATAACAAAAAGAAAAATCTGCTCACTCATCTGTAGATATTTCTTTGGAACATAGAGGGAAACAGA
The DNA here is from genome assembly GCF_008692635.1 of Crocuta crocuta. Classification (NCBI taxonomy): domain Eukaryota; kingdom Metazoa; phylum Chordata; class Mammalia; order Carnivora; family Hyaenidae; genus Crocuta; species Crocuta crocuta. The sequence goes on from NW_027527559.1 coordinate 2,716,696, forward strand.
AAGAGAGAGAGTCCTGACTACCTTAACACTGACTTCACAGTGTTATTGTTAGTAAGCCTAATAAAGGCTATGAAATCATTGCAGATGCAGACAGAGTTTGTTTTTTTTTCTCCCTCTTTGCACTAAGTCTTCAAGACAAAAGAACATCTCTATCCACACAGTGAAATCCTGAAAATTTTCAGGAAAAAATGAGAAAGGTTTCACACCTCGTGTTTTGATATTCCCTTTATCAGGAATACCTACAAAAGTACTACAGCTTGAAGATTAGCACTAACAAATCCGAAAGGCAGAGAAACAGCGGCTTAGTGGTTGAAAAGCTGAAGGAAATGCAGAAATTCTTTGGGCTGAAGGTCACTGGGCTGCCAGACACTGACACCCTGAGCGTGATGCAGCAGGCCAGGTGTGGGGTGCCCGACGTGGCTCAGTACGTCCTCACTGACGGGAACCCTCGGTGGGAGCACACACACCTGACCTACAGGTAACCAGAAGGGGCCCCAGAGTGAGGACTCTGTTCCCCATCAGAGCCCTGAGAAAGGAGGTCCGATATGTCTCTGTTTTATTTCATGTGAAGGATCGAAAATTACACACCAGATCTGCCAAGAGCAGAGGTGGATGATGCCATTGACAAAGCCTTTCAACTCTGGAGTAACGCCACCGTCCTGACCTTCACCAAGCTCTCGGAGGGTCAGGCAGACATAGTGCTATCCTTTGTCTGGGGAGGTAAGCCCGGCTTGTCTCCCAAACCCATTCTGCACTTCACCTTCCACGGCTCCCAGACCTGCCCTGCTGGGCTGAGGGTTCTACGGAAGGGTGTTGATTTTATGGGCCAAAGAAGGAAAGATTCACAGACGAAGAATAGCTTTGAGCTCCTGGTCACTGCGCTCGCCTCCCCAGGGAAGCCAGACGTAATGGGGGTCTGTACCTGCTGCTCTGCCCTTCACAGATCACGGCGATAACTCCCACTTTGGGGGACCCAGAAGCCCACTTGCTCATGCTTTCCCACCAGGAAGAGGCATTGGAGGAGATGTGCACTTTGATGAAGAAAAAACATGGACCAATGACTTCAGAAGTGAGACCACAAGTTCTTCCTATTTCCCCCTTTCATGGGTCAATGATTTCTTTTGAAGAATGCCTTTAGTAAAGTGAGCCAGCTTTGTGATCAGTCTTAAGTACTTTAGTAAACGTAAGCTTTTATTAAAACTATAATAGTTGCTTAGAAAGCTAATGGTAACTCTTTGGTCTCATTTATTTAAAAATGTAAGGGAATATTGGGGCACCTGGGTGGCTCAGTCGGTTAAGTGTCCGACTTCGGCTCAGGTCATCATCTCACGGTTCATGGGTTCGAGCCCCATGTCGGACTCTGTGCTGATGGCTCAGAGCCTGGAGCTGCTTCGGATTCTGTGTCTCCCTCTCTCTCTGACCCTCCCCTGCTCACGCTCTCACTCACTCTCTCTCTCTCAGAAATAAGTAAAATATTAAAAAGAATTTTAAATGTAAGGGAATATTATTTCTGCAAGTGATACCATTTTACCAACAAAAATACGTTACTTTAAAAATGTTCCTAGATGGGGCGCCTGGGTCGCTTAGTTGGTTAAGCGTCCAACTTTCGCTTGGGTCATGATCTCGCGGTTCGTGGGTTCGAGCCCCGCGTCGGGCTCTGTGACGGCCAGCTCAGAGCCTGGAGCCTGTTTCAGTCTGTGACTCCCTCTCTCTCTGACCCTCCCCTGCTCACGCTGTCTCTCTCTCTCTCCTAGAAATAAAAAAAAAAAAAATAAATAAAAATAAAAGTGGGTTGTATATGNAAAAAAAATAAAAATAAAAAAAATAAAAATGTTGCTAGGTTGTTTTAAATCACACTGTCACATATATAATTATATACCAAAATTTTAAAGGGTTATTTTTGGTAAAGTGATTTGGGGGAATTTTTCTTGGTACTTTCCTGTGTTATCTGAATTTTCAGAAGTAGGCATAATGTAAGACTTATGAGCAGAAAAAAAATAATAACTGTCCATAGAATCCTATTATTCCTCTAGAATATAGCACTTTCTACCTTATTTTATGATATTTATTAATCAACGGGGTTTTTCTTTGCCAGCTGAGTTTCTTCCAGGAATTATACTAGTTCAATCTCAGAAATTCAAACTTGAATCAGCCCACCTAAATTATTAAGACATTCCCCTTTCTTTAATTAAATGCACACACACACACACACACACACACACACACACACACACACCCCACACAGACTCCACCAGATACAAACCAAAACTGCACAAAGAAAGTCACCAGTAAAGCTTCTGAGGTATGGATGTTTATATTTCCCTCTTGGGCTCCTCAAAACTGCATTCCAATAATCGCAAACATGTTTTATTGGTCTTTTTAGACTTCAACTTGTATTATGTTGCTGCACATGAAGTGGGCCACGCCCTTGGACTAGGCCATATTGATGATCTTGGCTCTCTAATGTTCTCCAGTTACCTCTACTATGGTGATGTCCTGCTGTCTCAAAAGGACCTCAGTGCCATCCAGGCCATCTACGGTGAGCACAAAGTGACACGTGCTGACGGCCAGCTCAGAGCCTGGAGCCTGCTTTGGATTCTGTGACTCCCTCTCTCTCTGACCCTCCCCTGCTCACACTGCCTCTCTCTCTCAGAAATAAATAAAACATTTAAAAATTTTTTTTTAATGCTGGACAATTAGGGATCTAGATAATGGGTTTCAAATAAACAGCTATGTCCTTTAAGAAAGAACCTTCCTTCTGTAGGGCAGCTGGGTGGCTCAGTCACTTGACCATCTGACTCTTGATAGTGGCTCAGGTCATGATCTCAGGGCAGTGGGATCAAGCCCTGTGTTGGGCTCCATGATGAGTACAGAGCCTGTTTGTTTCTCTCTAGCACATGCGTGCTTTTGCTCTGTCTAAAATAAAAAAATAGAGCCTTCATTTTAAATGTTTTTGTGTTCACATAATATGTCAACTTAACTTTCTTCAGGAGCTCTATTTATTTTTTAGGACCCTCCAAAAATCCCATCCAACCAAAAGAACCACCAATACCACGAGCCTGTGATAGCAAGCTAACATTTGACGCTGTGACCAAAATTCGCGGAGAATCATTCTTCTTTAAAAATTGGTAAAAAAAAAAAAAAAGGAAGAAAAGAAAAAGAAACAAAGAAAGAAATCATTCACACTGACTTATGTTTTTAAATTGTTCTGACATTTTTGTTGAATATTCTATATGTTTCTTAGTATGTTTTTAATTGGTCATTTTAATAGTAGTGCATTGGCATGAAATGATTTGTTCTTCAAAAATTTTTATCACAGATAAGGGGCACCTAGCTGGCTCAGCCAGAAGAGCCTATGATGCTTGACCTCAGGGTCATGAGTCAAGCCCCACGCTGGGTATAGAAATTACTTAGGAAGGAAGGAAGGAAGGAAGGAAGGAAGGAAGGAAGGAAGGAAGGAAGGAAGGAAGGGAAAGAAAGAGAAAGAAAGAAAAAAAAATTTTATCACAGATAAATCATTCAATCGCCAGAAAATTCATAAAGTGAAAGGCATTGTAGGGCTTCCACTCGACACTAGCACACATGCAAGTATGTGGACTTAGGCAGACAGATCACAGGCTTGTCAGTAATGGAGCAAGAGATGGTCTTCCAACTCCTTTCAGGTTGCCGCTGTCTGGGATGATAAATGTGTTAGGAGTTAGAACAAACAGGGGCTTCTGAACACCACTGCTCAAACCACGTCTCTCCACCAGGCTGAGGGCAGTGTAGCCTCGGGCCCAGAAAGGAAGGCCCAGGAGATCTCAGGGGCTGGAGGTACTGACGGGCCTGGGTGCTGACGCCGCAGGGGCCTTGGTGGCGGCTCCCGGGGCTGTGTCTGCTAGGAGGCTGACAAGGAAGGTTCTCTCCTGGGGCGTGAGCCTTCTGATCCTTCCCAAGGCTGGTGGCTCATTCTGCACGTCCGTTCGGTCTCTGCGGTCTTGGGAGCCCTTTGGCCAGCCCATGTAGGAGCCTGGGCTGAGCTGTTACCCTGGTCCCCAGGACGTGACACAAACGGAAAATCCTAAAATGGAGAAGTTTGGTCAGCCGCTCACACCTCCGTTAGCCTCCTCGGTCAGCCTGGTCTCCGTGTGTCATCTGCTGGCACGTAGGATTCCTGTGAATGAGACACCCCGTAGGCAGAGGGCCCGGCATGTGGGGGCTCAATTCGTGTCCGGGGAGAAGAGCTGGAAATCAACCGAGGCTGCTGCACTACAGTCTTCTCCCTTCTTCTGAATCAGGTTCTTCCTACGCACAGGCGTCTTCTACAAAGCAGTCGATGTCATTTCTGACTTCTGGGAATCACTGTTAAATGGAGTAGACGCTGCTTATGAAATTGCCAGCAGAGATGAAGTTTTATTTTTTAAAGGCAAAGCTTCTGGGGGATTCTTCGTTGTTGGTTTTATGAGGTATATTTTTCATTAAGTTGGTTGGGTTTTTTTTTTTTTTTGGTTGAAAGCCAAGGGGGCCATTTAAATAAGTCAAGAATCTTGAAAGAGCTCTAACGTGTGTGAAGGAAATAAGGAGGACTTACACACACATGAGGTCTCAGAGTGCCCGTGGGTGAGGTGGGACGTGTTTGTGCCGATACTCCAGCATCACAACGTGAGGTGGACTGATGTAGTGCCGGAGCTAAGCGAGCAAATACCAAATCCTTTGCCAGGAACTGAGAGGTGCCTTCCAGGGAGGTGAGGGGACGTGCCGCGCCCACAGGA
>NW_027527559.1:2721665-2724233 GCF_008692635.1 Crocuta crocuta
ACTCCCTGTGCAGCTGGGGAAGCCCGCCCGCCACACTCAGGGAAATGCCTGGCTCGAGGGCACCTCACTGCGGGACGAAAGCCGTGTCCACCTCTTGTGAATGAGTGTCTGCAGAAGAGCCTGCCTACTGTCCCCAGATCCCCCCGCAAAGTGTTTTCATAGTCGATTTTTCGGCTGACAGGTGCTAAATACTGGGCGTATAAGGAGCGCCAGACGCTGTCCGGATGTCCCAGGGACGTCTACAGCTCCTCGGGCTTCCCCAAATGGGTGAAGAAAATCGACGCTGCCGTTCACGACGAGGAGACTGGGAAGACGTACTTCTTTGTTGCCAACAAGTACTGGAGGTAAACACAGACCGGGAGTCGGACCCCTCAGCAGCAGGAGAGCTGCCTTTCTAAGAAATTTCTCAAACCGTGCCGAACCTCCATCCTCCCTTGGTGGACGGACACAGCCGGGCCAAGAGTCAGTTAGTCCCCTGTCTGCTATCATCAAGCCACATCTGTCCTTGGAAGGCGAAGGACTTGTAGGGTGGAGTTTAAAAAGGTGATAAAAAGCAGGAACACCCAAAAGGAACCTTCTTTCCCACAGTGTTTCTCCTTGATAGGGCAGACAATGGAGTCCTAGATGAAATTTGAACCAGATTTCAGAGCTGAGGCTGCTTTCGGAAGGGCCCAGTCTGTTCAGTCTCCCAGGACCCTATTTCTATTAGTTTCAAGCCAGCAACGCACCCAATCATAACTGCTTAAAGCGGTCACTGGTTTTCTACAAAATGTAAATAAAAGTAGCCCCCGCCTCTCAGACTTACTGTGAAGGGTGAAAGACTCAGTATACTCAAACCACTCGGAACAGTGACTTAATACTTCATCCTGAGTATTACTTATTGTTATGAATCACACATTCTGAAATTTCTAATAATTGTTTTTACCAGGTATGATGAAAACACGCAGTCCATGGATGCAGGTTTTCCCAAAGAGATAAATCAGGACTTCCCTGGGATTGGCGAAAAAGTTGATGCTGTCTTCCAAGATGGAGGTAAAGACACCCCAGTTTCTCCATTTCATGGCCTGTTGTATGAAATGACAAATGTACTGTTCCTTAGATATGAAGGCAAATTGCATGTGTGGAAATGTACTTTTTTTTTCAAGAGCTCATGTGTAAAATCACCATCTATTTCTCTAATATGATCGTTATCTTTCATTTTATTCCTAGGATTCTTCTATTTCTTTCATGGGAAAAGGCAGTACAAATTTGATCCTAAACCCAAGCGAATCTTGACTCTCCTGAAAACCAACAGCTGGTTCCACTGCAGAAATATGTGAGGATCGACTATCACAAAGGAGAAAAGAAAAATACCCCTGAGGGGCCCAGGACAGGTGTTTTTCCAAGGACCCCGATATTTCAGTGTTTTGTTTTCATCTCTTGGCTGTACTGAGGCGCAGGTGTGTGCAGTCTCATTTAACCTCGACCCAGAGACCATCTGTGTTGGTGAGATTGTCATCTTCCACGATTCCCACAACTTAGCTGTGAGTGAGCGCTGGGGCCTCACGGTTGTGCCCGTCCCTAGGGTTACAGACAGAAAAGATTTTCGTCAGTATTTTCTGATATCTTAAGTAACTGTGCTTCTCATAATAACACGTTCTCCAGTATTATGTCTCTAAGGTTAGGCAAGAGCAGCATGAAGTGTGTGGGAAGATCGGATGTACAGAATTTCAAGCACTTGCCCTTCTCACGCGTAGGCATCACCTGAGGGGCAGGGGCACTTATTGACCCACCTCTCTGGTTTTGGTTGCAAGCGAAGCTTTAAGTCAAATTATGGAAGGGATTGGGGTGCCTGGCTGGCTCAGTCGGTAGAGCATGGCACTCTTGATCTCGGGGTGGTGGGTTCCAGCCCCATGTGAGGCATAGAGCTCACTTTATGAAAAATAAAAATGAGCAGCTTTTTAAAAAATAGTAATAGCGAAAGGGATTTCCTAAACTTTTGGATTTGGTAGGTTTATGTATATTCCCCCGGCCTTATTGGACTTATCTCCATCTTCTGGGCGAGAAAGTCCAGAGCCTGAAGTTAGTGAATACCCTCAAATTTACTGCAGAAACATGAGTGGGCTGCTTCGGCTGCTGGGCGACATCCTAGCTGTCCTCATGAGGAGAGGAGCTTGTCCCTGAACATTCATCTGATGGCTCCTGTCCTCCAGGGAGCACTCCAGGCAGAGCACTCTGGGCGGGTCACATTATGCAGATACACATTCTCGGGGGCTAGCGATTGCTGCTGAAAAACAATCAATGCTATGCAAATCAGCTCTTCTGTTCACACAACTTATTTCTTATAGGTTTTCTGATGTCACTCTGTGGTCAAGGTACCTCGATTTTATAGTCAATTATTTGTATAACGTTGAATTTTTTTTCTGTTTATCAAGATAATAAATGCATGCTCAGTAATTCTGGGCAAGACGCCAAGCTGGCTGGGGGCTGCTTCCTGTGAATCAGAGCCTCAGAAGTAAGGGGAGGTTGGTGAATTCTAGAATAGACACAAATGGGGAGAAAACATGAGAGGCAGGAGCACCCTGAATG
>NW_027527559.1:2724247-2724431 GCF_008692635.1 Crocuta crocuta
TCCCCCTGGATTTGGGGGGGGGCGTCCAGCGGCCTCCGAGCGGGGGCGGGACTGCGGGAGCAAGTTGTGCGGCTGCCCCTTCTCTCCCACTCGCTGCTGGGGACCCTGCACCCACACAGCAGGCCCGGGCGGGGCAGGACGAGCGAGAGACCAGGGCTGCGGTCAGGGCAGCGACCGCCTTTCC
>NW_027527559.1:2724598-2746150 GCF_008692635.1 Crocuta crocuta
GCTTCCTGCCCGTCCGTCCCTGCACAGGAGGCTCCGTGCACAGAGGCCGTCCTGAGCTTCTGTGTGATTTTTGTTGTTGCTTTGCGCTCTTTGTCCGTCTTACTGACACAACTCGGGAGGCAAGTAGGCGCGCAGCAAAAATTAATAAATTAATACAGACTGGATGCAGGATGCCCGCAAAGCCGGGGCGCCGGTGACAAGGCGCGGGGTGCCCGGCCAGCTCCCGAGGACCCAGCGGCGCGCCCCCGCCGGGACACGCAGCAGCTCCCCAAGTGCCCGGAGCCTGACCCAGAATTTCTGCATGGCTCCTGGCGGGGAGGGTCCTCTGATGAGGCCGGGAAATGAGAGCCGTTGAGGGCACTCTCGCCAAACGCCTGCCCGGAGCTGCTCCTCCTCTATCTTGGTCCAGCTCGCAGAGGGCACGCCGGCACCCAGGCCTTAAATCCACCCGCAGACTCCGGGGGCACCGACAGTTTCATAGAAATACGGGATCACAGGGGAAGTGTGCGTTTCTAATATACATCTGACAGAGGACTTTGACCCAGGAGAGATAAAAAGTTCCTACAAATCAATAATAAAATGACAACCCAATTATAAATACGCAAAAGTCTTTTTCGTTTTTAAATTTACATCCAAGTTAGTTAGCATGTAGTGCAATAATGATTTTAGGAGTAGATTCCTTAATGCCCCTTAGCCCATCCCCGCCCCCAAACACCTCCAGCAACCCTCAGTTTGTCCTCTATATTTAANACCCAGCGGCGCGCCCCCGCCGGGACAGGCAGCAGCTCCCCAAGTGCCCGGAGCCTGACCCAGAATTTCTGCATGGCTCCTGGCGGGGAGGGTCCTCTGATGAGGCCGGGAAATGAGAGCCGTTGAGGGCACTCTCGCCAAACGCCTGCCCGGAGCTGCTCCTCCTCTATCTTGGTCCAGCTCGCAGAGGGCACGCCGGCACCCAGGCCTTAAATCCACCCGCAGACTCCGGGGGCACCGACAGTTTCATAGAAATACGGGATCACAGGGGAAATGTGCGTTTCTAATATACATCTGACAGAGGACTTTGACCCAGGAGAGATAAAAAGTTCCTACAAATCAATAATAAAATGACAACCCAATTATAAATACGCAAAAGTCTTTTTCGTTTTTAAATTTACATCCAAGTTAGTTAGCATGTAGTGCAATAATGATTTTAGGAGTAGATTCCTTAATGCCCCTTAGCCCATCCCCGCCCCCAAACACCTCCAGCAACCCTCAGTTTGTCCTCTATATTTAAGAGTCTCTTATGTTTTGTTCCCCTCCTGTTTTTCTATTATTTTTGCTTCCCTTCCCTTATGTTCATCTGTTTTGTATATTAAATTCTACATATTAGTAAAGTCATATGATATTTGTCTTTCTCTGAGTAATTTCGCTCAGCATAATACACTCTAGTTCCATCCACGTAGTTGTAAATGGCAAGATTTCATTTTTTTCATTAGCAATATTCCATTGTGTGTGTGTGTGTGTGTGTATATACATACCACATCTTCTTTATCCACTCATCAGTCAATGGATATTTGGGCTCTTTCCATACTTTGGCTATTGTCAATAGCATTGCTATAAATATTGGGGTGCATGTGCCCCTTCGAAACAGCACACCTGTATCCCTTGGATAAATATCTAGTAGGGCAACTGCTGAGTCATGGAGTAGTTCAACTTTTAATTTTGAGGAATCTCCATACTGTTTTCCAGAGTGGCTACACCAGTTTGCATTCCCACCAGCAGTGTAAAAAAAGGTTCCTCTTTCTCCACATCCTCACCAACATCTGCTGTTGCCCGAATTGTTAATTTTAGCCATTCTGACAGGTGTGAGATGCTATCTCACTGTGGTTTTAATTTGTATTCTCTTGATGATGAGTGATTTTGAGTATCTTCTCATGTGTCTGTTGGCCATTTGGATGTCTTCTTTGAAAAAGTGTCTATTCATGTATTTTGTCCATTTCTTCATTGGATCATTTGTTTTTAGNCTCTTTCCATACTTTGGCTATTGTCAATAGCATTGCTATAAATATTGGGGTGCATGTGCCCCTTCGAAACAGCACACCTGTATCCCTTGGATAAATATCTAGTAGGGCAACTGCTGAGTCATGGAGTAGTTCAACTTTTAATTTTGAGGAATCTCCATACTGTTTTCCAGAGTGGCTACACCAGTTTGCATTCCCACCAGCAGTGTAAAAAAAGGTTCCTCTTTCTCCACATCCTCACCAACATCTGCTGTTGCCCGAATTGTTAATTTTAGCCATTCTGACAGGTGTGAGATGCTATCTCACTGTGGTTTTAATTTGTATTCTCTTGATGATGAGTGATTTTGAGTATCTTCTCATGTGTCTGTTGGCCATTTGGATGTCTTCTTTGAAAAAGTGTCTATTCATGTATTTTGTCCATTTCTTCATTGGATCATTTGTTTTTAAGGTGTTGAGTTTGGTAAGTTCTTTATAGATTTTGGATACTAACCCTTTATCTGATATGTCCTTTGAAAATGTCTTCTCCCATTCTGTCATTTGCCTTTTAGTTTTGCTGATTGTTTCCTTCACTCTGCAGAAGTTTTTATCTCGATGAAGTCCCAATAGTTCATTTTTACTTTTGTTTCCTTTGCCTGCTAAGACATGTCAAGTTGCTCTGGCCAAGGTCAAAGAGGTTGTCGCCTGTTTTCTCCTCTAGGATTTTGATGGCTTCCTGTCTTAACATTTAGGTCTTTCATCCATTTTGAGTTTATTTTTGAAAAATAAACACAAGTCTTAATCAAATCAAACTCTTCATAAAGGAAGACATATATATGGCCAATAAACACATGAAAAAAGTAAAGTACTTAACATCATTAGTTATCAAGAGAACAAAATTCTTATAAGGTATTACTACAAAACCACTAAAGTTATTAATATGAATGACTGAATATACTAAATGAGGAGCTAGAATATCTATACCTCTCCTACAATATGGAAGTTGCTCACAAATTAAATATTTTCCTACCCTATAGCCTCTTCTACATATTTTCCTGAACTAAATGAAAACACAAACATACAAGAAGCTTGTTTAGGAAAGTTCATAGCAGCATTATGCATGTAGCCCAAATCTGGAAACAGTATATTCACACAGTACAATATCATAGAAAGAGAAGTGTGACTGATCTTCCTAGATCACACACCACCATACAGATTAATCTGAAAACCATTATTCCAGGCAAAAGACTAACTACTTTTGGTTCCATTTGTATGAACTTTATGATTAGGAAAAGTAATCTGTAGGGAAAGAAACAATAACAGTGATTGCTCTGGGGAAGGGTTAGGATTGGGTGAGAAAGGGCATAGAGAACTTTCTATGATGGAAATGTTCTAGCTCTTCATGCGGGATGGGTTACATGGGCAGGTACGTTTGTAAAATTCACTGAATTATGCACTTAATATTTGTACACTTCACTGTATATCAGTATCTCAAAAATATATAAACAAAAAAGAAACTATCAGACAACTACTAAAACAATTATAAACAGTGATTTGCAAATCTACCCACAAAAACTGGCCCAGATAGTTTTATGGATTTTTTTTGTGTGTGTGTGTGTGTGTGAAAGATTCATTTCAGGGAACAGATGGCTCCGATCTTACAGAGACTCTTTCAGATAAAACAGTGTATATTCTACTGTCACACACAGCAAATACGGAGAAACTTCAGTCAGTGTCCTATTAAATAAATGCAAATAAGACAGGGCTTTCTGCGTCATTGATACTTGGTCTGCATCATTGATACAGTCTTGGAGACCTGGCCAAAAATTAGGACAAGAAAAAGAACAACAGAAAAAATAAAATAAAATTAACATGAGGTATAAGGATCAAAAAGGAAGAGTCCAAATTACCATTATTGGCAGATAATTTGATCACTTACATAGGAAAGCCCAAAAGAATCAAAACTCCTCAGACAAGACAGATGTTTCAATGCTCCCATATATAACATCGACATATCAAAGTCACTTTTGTTCCTATACATTCACAATAAACAAGTACATAAAATATAGGAAGTAAAATTCTAATAGCAATAGCAAAATCTATAAATCTATCTAGGAAGCAATCTAGCAAAAACAGAAGACCTCAATAAATAAAATTTTCAGACCCTATTAAAGATAAAACAAGAAAAGCTAAAAAAAGAGAAGAAAAGAAAAAAAAGAAAAGCTGATGACCTAATACACTAAAGATGACCAATTTTCCCCAAAGTAATTTATAAATGTAATGAAACTTCAATTAAATCCCAATGGGATTATTTAGGAAACTTGAAAACCTCATGTTGAAATTTTTACAAAGGAATTAAAGTGAAGACAGAGAGTCCCCCCAGACATGTTACAAAACCACTCTGGCACTGGGCACGGAACGGACACAGAGCAGAAATAGAAGGAAGTTAATGGAAGCAAATACGAGTCCAGAAATGCATCCTCGGTGTGACAGAGGTGGCATCACAAACTCGAAGGAAAACAACAGATTATTAAACAACGCCTTGGAGAAGACTGCATGCTCTCCGGGAAGAAATACAGATGGATTCGATCTTTCCTCAGGTGTTCATGATTTATGCACGTCGCCACGTATTTCCAGGTTTTTGTCTGCTGGACACGTGGAAGGGCTACACTTTCTAGCCCGTATGCAGTGTTTTGGGGTCAGATCATTAGTTCTGGACAGTGAGTTGTGAGTGGAGGTGCCATGTGGCTCTTCTGGGCTAAAATATTTACTTGCTTGTACAAAGAAGTCCTTTGCACATGTTTTTCCATACAACATAACACCTCACAGAATTAAAGATCCTGCCCCCTCTGGAATCCCGGGGATCAGAGTCAGTGCCATGAGCACAGCCTTTCTGTCCAACAACGATGGACCTGCCGCATGAGCAAGAGATGAACTTTTATTGCTTTAAGAGACATTAAAGAATTCAGGGCTTATAATCCTAGAATAATTTAGCCTACCCTCTCTGATACAAACCACGTCTAAAATTGAACTTTGAGTGGATTTAAAATCTCAGTATGAAGACAAAACTATAAAAATAATTGTAAAACCTAATGTGGGAAAGAATATCTAAAGCAATACCAAAAAAAAAAAAAAAAAAAAAAAGCAGAAGCTATATGGGCTAGTGCTGATAGGTCCCATGACATCAACATTTAAAACGTCTATCTTCGTAAAGGTATATCCAACCTTGCAATTGGAGAAATAGGAATGTAAACAAGTTGTAAATTTCTACCCATCGAAATGGCAGAAATTACAAGTTCTGGTAACTAAGGGCTGGTATCAACGTGGGGGAAAGGCACGTCCATTCAGAGCTGGTGGGGAGGGGTACGTGGCACCACCACCGTGAAGCGCATCTGTCTGTATTGCGAGAACGCCTCTGCCCGAACCACAGTGTTTCCTTCCTCTCCCGGGTGTTCATTCCGGCCACGGACCGCAGGAGGGCTGTCGGAGGGTCACCGTTAGGGCGGGTGGGTGACCCCAGGGAGCTGGCAGCAGCCTGCGGCCTTCGCCGGCAGCTGCCCGGGGCGGCGGGACACGCCCACGCGTGTGACCGGAACATCAGAGCACACGCAGCGGTGCGGGGCCGCGCACCGAACGGCATCGAGCAGCAGGGACTGACTTGGAGGCCAAGTGTTGGGATGAAATGCAAACGCCAGGGCCATTTATTAAAAAACGAAATTTACACACAAAACAGTGCTATATACTTTTCAAGAAATACTTGCAAATACATGAACATTTGGAAGGAAACTGGAAGGATATATATTAAATACATTAGGTATTTGATTTTTGTTTGGTGTAATTCTTAAGTTTTTATTTAAATTCCAGTTAGTTAACATACAGTGTAATACTAGTNTTTTTAAGTAGGCTTTATGCCCAGCAGAGCCCAACACGGGGCCCATTACAAGGCTGAAACCCACAACCCTAAGATCATGACCTGAGCTGAGATAAAGAGTCCAGTGCTCCTGCTAGGAATTTACCCAAGGGACACAGGAGTGCTGATGCACAGGGGCACGTGTACCCCAATGTTCACAGCANGGGTGAGGGAAGGGAGAGTGTGGGGCACGGCGTCCACTGATCTCCTTCGCGTCTGAGTAGTCGGGTGAGCACTCACGGGCAAGGTGTCCCTTGAGGGGAGCCTTGGGGCAGCAGGAAGGGCACCGGGACTCAGCCAGGTGCACGGCCCGAGGCGGCACACGGGCCTGGGCAGACGGGGCCTCCTAAGGCCGTGACTGAACCCGGCTGCCGCCGCGTCGCACACGCCGCCGGGCTGCGGGGGCGCAGGCGGGGCGCGCGCTGCCGGCGGGGGTTCATCCTCACTGAGTCTTCGGCGCGATTTGACGCTGCTCCTTCACCGCTGGCAGAGCCGACTGTGCCGCCCTGGGGCGCCGGGGGCGTGCTCCCTGCGGATGAGGTCCGCCTGCGGCCCGGCGTCCCCCCAGTTCACGGAGCAGCTGCTCTGGGGGGGCCGCGAGGGCCCCCCCCCCCCCCCCCCCCCCCCCCCCCNCTCCGGCCCCTGTGGCCGCTCCGCGAGTTCCCCGCTCTGGGGTCTCACCCACAGCAAACTGCATTTACACGAGCTTCGGCTGAGTCTCTAACGCCCAGTCGTCCGACCAAACGGCCTGTCCAAAGCCCCGCCCGGCCTCCCTGACGGAGCCGGTGGCCGTGCCTACGGGCCTGTGCCGGGGCCGCCCCGCGGCCTCTGGCGCCCCCTCCTGGCCTCCCGCGGGCGTGACCGGCTCCAGCCCCGCCGCGGACCACGGGTGTCCGCGTCCGCACTTCCACGGCTTCCACAGGCCCCGCCTCGCAGCGCCTGTTTGACACTGGACATCTGGCCCTGGACACGCTGTGGTCCCGGAAGCCTCACCTGTAACTGACGACAAGCTCTCCTGTCTGCCAGGAACACACAGAAAGTGACCTGGCAGCGGGCCCGCTAGTGCAGGCCTGGGAGCGTGTTTACCTGCCATACTGGGGCGTGTTGGAAACTGCTTTTCACAGAGAAGCGTGTAGTCCTGTAGTAAGAGAATATTTTACATGATTTTTGTGAGTCCTGTAGACTTCAGTGTATGAGCTGCTTTCGGTCCGCTGCCTCGAGGACCTGCGGCCGTGCTGGGGGACAGTCTCTGACACAGCTGTCGGAAGTCGGTCGCTCCTGCACGGGGTGCTGGGCGGTGGGCTGAGCACCTCTGTCACACCGGCACCGGCCTGCAGTGTTTACAGCGTTCCTGCCGCGTGGGCACCACGGAGGACACCCAGACTTCGGGGTGGGAAGTGAGTTGTTCAGGACCCCACAGCAGTAAGTGGCTCATCAGGGACATGAATCTCGGGCACAGAGACAAAAGAACTTGTCCAAGGTCAAGAGGTCAAAGCCAGGCCTCCAGACCTCGACCCCACCTCAAAAGATCAACCAGCGGCCTCTAAGGACCCACAGGCTCATCAGCTCAGGCTCCACCCCCCCACACCCCCCGCCCTAGGCAATGTCACTTGCAGAACTGGGGAGAAGGAAGAGCCAGAATATTCCTATGGTGACCTTAGTACATTTACACAATCCTGAGATGACAGGTCAACTCAGGTCCATGACTCCACTGAGCTTTAACAGAAACAGCTCCGGAGCTGGGGTTATAAAACCTAACCTGGGTCCCCAAATCCATTTACCTGTTAGCTGTGTGACCTTGAATCACTCACTTAACCTCTCTGGTCCTGTTGCTGCTTTAGAGATTTACATGAAAGTGACTTTGCAAAAGCACTTAGGACGACACCTGACCTATCATGCATGTTCAGTACACCTCAAGTGATATAGTCTAAGTATCCAAAGTCAAAATGAGGCCTGGGGTAGATGCAGGTCATCCTGGGGTTTTATAGGACATAATCTCCTAATGGGCTTCTCAAACCCCATGCCAACCTGCAGATCCTCAGGTGCAATCACTCCACACATTTACTGACCCCTGCCTCCGTTCCCCTTGAAGATGATGGCCTTTGGGAGGGGGAACAATGGCCGCTAAACGCCCCAATTGCAGGACGCCTCATCCCCGGAATCTGAACACGTTAGTTTACGTGGCTAAGCAGACTTTACAGGTGCAAATAAGGTTGAGGGCCTTGAGGGGCGGCGTGGCCTGGGTTACCCAGGTGGCCTCGATCCAATCACTGAATCATGAAAGTGGCGAACCCCTTGCAGGCAGGGAGGCCGGTGGGTGGAAGCAGCCTTGCCGGCTTTGCGGCCACAGCGAGGAGCCACGGCCAGGCCGCCCCTGGAAACGGAGCAGCAAGGAAGTGGACGCTCCCGGGGAGCCTCTGGACGGGACCGGAGCCCTGCTCACACCCCGGCTGTAGCCCCGAGACACGGACCCCCAGCGGACTCTGGCCACAGGGCGGTGAGATGATCCAGCTCTTGTTTCAAGGGCACTGAGCTTGTGGTAACTCGTCAAAGCAGCCTAGGCGGCCGGGGCGCTGCCCTTGACAGGCCAGGATTGGGGGGCGCGGGAGGCAGGTTCCTGGTATTTTAGACTAAAAAAAGAAGTTGAGATTCGTTGACCGAGACGCAAACAGAGTCTGGTGGGGACCCTGCAGATGTGACAGGGCTCGTCCAGAGGGGTTCCCCTGGACCCAGGCAGGGATGGGTTGGGGGGGGTGAAGAGCAGGGGCATGGTGTGATGGTGTGAAGGTGCGTGGAGCAGGGGCGCCGCGTGAGGGTGTGAAAAGGTGCATGGAGCAAGGGCCCAGAATGATGGTGTGTGAATGCGTGTAGCAGGGGTGTCGTGTGAGTGTACAGAGTAGGGGTGCAGGGTGTCGGTGTGAGGATGCGCGGAGCCGGGGCACGTGTGAGGGTGTGAAGGTGCGTGGAGTAGGGGCCCAGAGTGATGGTGTGAGGACGCATGGAGCAGGGGCGCCGCGTGGGGGGGGGGGGGCGCNCGGACCCCCCCTCACCGGGGGCCTGACGCCCCGGCACGAGTGTGACGCGCGGTGGCCTGCGTCCTCCTCCACGCCCGTCCTCGCCTCCAGCCCGCACACTGCTGGGTCTCCTTGTCCTGGAGAAAGACCCAGGGCGTGACGGGCCCCCCCAAACTCCCTACCGCCCGGGTCCCTCCTGGATGCTGTGGCCAAGGTCAGCCGGACTGATTCGGCTCANCACCGGTTCCGAATTCACCCCTGGGCTCTGCTGATCTCCCCATAGGATGCGACTGTTCCTGCTTTTCAGCCCTGGAGGTGTGATGGTCCCCTCCCTGGTCACACGTTCTCCGTCCTCTTTGCAACAAAGGTTGTTTTCTTTTTTTAAGCTTATTTTTAGAGAGAGAACGCACATGTGGGGGGAGGGGCAGAGAGAGCAGGAGGGAGAGAGTCCCAAGCCAGCTGGCTGTCCGCACAGAGCTTCACACCAGGCCCCAACTCACTGAGATCGTGACCTGAGCCACAGTCAGGAGACCGGGCCACCGGGCTCCCCACAGCAAAGGTTCCGAACTCCTTTCCGGCCTTGCCTGGGAGGCCTCTGAAATCGGACACGCCGGGAGCCACCCCAGGGACTCTGACTCAGTGGCTGGAGCCGAGCCCACCGATCTGTGTTGAATGCAGATCATGAGAAACAGCCAAGAGGAAGAACCGTTGGCTTATTCTGAATTTTTCCTCACTGGGAGCAAAGGAGAGATATACTGGAAGGATCGATAGAAAAGCGCCTTGGATGGGCTCTCTGAGTCTCCTTCTCCTTACCTTTAAGGTGAGGATACTCCCCCCCACTTCCTCTGGTGGTTATGCAGCTTACGGGACGTGAGAGAGACTGAGTGTCCGAGACCGCGTCCAGACGCTCCGCACACACCTTGACCTCAGCTGACCGCTCAGCACAGCGGTTCGTGGGTGATGGTTGGCGTGATTTCCACTTAACCGCCTGTGCCTGCACCAGGAGTTCCCACGTGTCCTCTGGCTGCACCGAGCTCTGGACACGGACAGAAACTGCATGGAAGTTGTTTCGTCACTCAGTGGCTTAACCGTGAACACTTCTCTTTCTGGAAAAGAAGGGCTTTTCAACACTGCGAACTCGGTTCCCAGAGTGGGCGCATGGCCGCCTCATTCACCCCACAAAGAAGACCCCACCCTGGAGGGCGTGCACAGGCTGTCACCTACAACGTGCCCCAGTCGTCATGAGGCCGTGTGAGGGGTCTGACGTGTGGAACTCACAACAACTGAGTGGAGCTATGAGAAGTTGCACAAGTAGGAAGTGGCAGAGATAAAGTTGAGCCCAGTTAGCATAAGGTCAAGTGCAGTGTTCTTCACGCTTCACATCTGACCCCAGCAATCACCCTGCTCACTTGATCATATGTGTAGACCTCCATCCCTATCGGCAGAGTTAAAAGGCGTGATGCACAAGACGTGTTCCTTTGCCTCTATGAATCAGATTAGCCGTGTGCTCCGTGGGTACACTTCTGGGCTTGGTGCACCTGCTTCCTGCATCAGATCACACTCTCCATTACCAAACTCGACTCCCCCTCGAAATTCAGGCACACATCCTCACGGCCAGCTTTCCCTGCCACCTATGCCCATCCCAGCTCTCTGGANAAAGAGAAAACAGATTAAGTCTTACAGTTTCAATTCTTTGGGCCTAAGATGAAAAACTGAGCTATAACAGTACAACTTGCTGTCTCTGTTGTGGGACAGCAAATCAGATAATCAGACGGGGTTGCTGCCAGAGGGAGAAATAGGGAGATCCACCGTTGCTTTGAATCCAAAGACAGTCGTCTCTGTCCCAAACTTAATTTCCTCCATCTTCTTACTCAATCTGAAACTCCTATTCTATGGAACAAAGCCTTCATTTTTAACAAATTTTTGCTTTTTTTTTTCCAAGTAGGTTGACTTAAAAGGCAAACAGCCCCTGAGTTCACACTAGAGTATAAATGACTGATAGTCAACCCTTTCCACGTAGTACATTTACTGAGGGGAGACAGGGCTTGAAAGCAGTTCTGGGCTCCAGGTGTCAGAAGGGGTGATGCACGGACAGCAGGCAGGCAGGCAGGCGGTGGTCAGGTGTGAAGGAAAGACTCAGAAACAGAAATGGAGGCCCAGAAAGTCTACGTCGCCTTCTCCACCTCTCGTCACGGCTCCAGTTTTCAATAGGAGCGTCTGGTGCACAGCATCGTGATGCGTCAGGTCTCCACATAACCACGTGCTCACCGCGGTGGGCCTTGCTGCCATCCGTCCCGCACAAGCTTATTATGGTATCACTGACCATATTCCCCAGGCTGTACTTCCCATCTCCGCGAACCACCTATTAGATAACCAAAAGTTCCTATTTCTTACCCTCTTCACCCACTTCTTCTGTCTCCCCACGCCCCCTCCCCTCCCCTCTGGCAACCCCTCGTCCTCCATGTTTGAGTCTGTTTCCTTTTTGTTGTTTGTTTGTTCATTAGGGTTGTTTTTTTTTTAAAAGATCTTTAGGTAATCTTCACACCCAACACGGGGGGCGAACGCACAACCCCAAGATCCAGAGTCACATGCCACACTGACTGAGCCAGCCAGGCGCCCCTCATTTGGTTTTTTTATTCCAAGTATAAGTGAAATCATATAGTATTTGTCTTTCTCTGACTTATTTCACTTCGCATAATACACTCTCGGGCCATCCGTATTGTCACAGTGGCAGGGTTGTCCTTTTCCTTGGGTAAGCACCCAGAAATGGGTTACTAGAACATAAGGTACTTCTATTTTTATTTTTCTGGAGAATTCATAACATTTATACAAACACAAGTTTTGGCTTCTTGTCTAAATCACTTAACGGTATGTTCAGAAGAAAGTACCTTTATGAACTTTGAAAACAAGCCCAACGCATCAAGATATCTCAACACAGGGTAGAGCGGTGTTAAGGCAATCTTAGAAAAGGTTTTGTCACTAAAGATCTAGAGTGGAGGAAGCCACATCCTGATGAAGTTGTGCACTCAGGGGTGCTTGACATGATCATGACCTTAGAACGGAGTGAACAACCCGAGGAGATCCGATGTGCACACGGGGCAGGGGTTACCACATCTCTGCATGACCACATTCTATTTCCCCTTCAAGGTCCAACTCAAACTCTACCTGGTCCATGAAGCCCTCCCCGATTCCACCTTCCCCCACCCGTTGCTTTTTCCTCCAGGCTCCCATAGCATTTCCTCCAAGCCGCTGTGAANTGAACTCCCCGCCATAGTCTAGTACCCATCACAGCACCTGGCATATGGTAAGCCGCAGGAAATGTTTGGGCAAATGCAGGGATCTACACCAGGAACCGTAATATACTGCTCAGTTATGCCGTAACCTGAGACACATTTCTTTAGATTTTCACAAAGCTCGTGAGAAACTTCAGGAGGGACCTGAGCTAGTTACTCTACAGCATCTCCCACAAAGACCTTATTGCCAGAGCCACGCCTGCTCTGTCTCATAAGTGTCGATCAAGTTGGTAAACACATTAGTACACCACACACCTGTCCTTGCAGGAGACATGTAAACATATGTAAATGAACACAAAGACTGTATAGTGATGTGATCTACCTGCATGTCAGACTAAGTGGGAGCGGGTGACATGATTTAATACGTGCCAGGGGCCCCTAACCAGCAGAGCCATTTGCTGCCACAGGGTCTGGAAACCCTCTCCCCACACCTCTTCCCCCCCCACCCCCCGGGGACACATAGACACCATCTTGTCCTCCATGAGCCGAAGCCCGGGCCCTGGGTTGTCGCATCCTGAAGCCGGTGCTCCTCGTGGGCCAGCAGACGTGCGGCACGTACGTGTGGGACACCGTGGACACAGAGCACACTGTTTACCATTATCCCCATCACTACCACTTTCTTCCTTCCACAGGGAATTCAGCGTGCAGCCTGGGGGGGTCCCTACTACACTGGAGCCCACACCCCATCTCCCCGAAGCTGCCCCAGGACCCCACATGGACCCGGCTTGCTGACCAGACGCCCAGGCACGCTCTCCTCACACCCAGAGATCTCTGCTGGGCTCCTTGCCCCCAAGATAAGTACCATTAATCTAACAATACCTCCTGCATAAATTAACACCTTCCATACCTAGAAAGTGTAAACCCACAGGTAACTGCTGTTCATGAACTTCAGGACTAATCTTCCTTTCTTTCTTCTAGACCGGACAACTTGGCAAGAGTAAATCTCAGACTAAATACCCTAAGAGCAAAAAATAGCAAATTGTACTTTCTTTTCTGTGGAAAGACACCCCCGCCCCGTTTTGGAGCCCTAAATCACATTAGAGCGTTGCAAAAGTCTCCGAGGTAATTAACCCGTGTTGCTTCACATTCCTGGTGTGGCAATTGTTTAAGACGCAACTTTTATAAGGGACCAGAAGAGAGCAGTGAGGGACATCTGACTTGCTGAACTGGAGGGTACCCAGGAGGGAGGGCCCTGCCCCGAGGGCACAGAGCAGGCCCAGGATGACGGTGTTTTCGGGAAAGGCCAAGTTCAGTCTGAAGATGCTTCCGCTTCTGCTCTTACTCTTCCTGCAGCTTTCCGGGGCCTTTCCGGTGCATCGGGGATCCCCGGAAGAGGAGCCCACGCAAATTGTTCAGGTACATTGATCATCCGGCAGGTGGGTGGTTGATACCGCTTATTAGGAAATTGTGTGCGTTGTTCCTTCTTTTCCAGTTAAATCAGCCTGAACAGAATTGTGTGGATGATTTGTCTGGGCTTGAACGTCTCGTTTTGGGCATTTGAAGGGA
This sequence comes from Crocuta crocuta, assembly GCF_008692635.1. Classification (NCBI taxonomy): domain Eukaryota; kingdom Metazoa; phylum Chordata; class Mammalia; order Carnivora; family Hyaenidae; genus Crocuta; species Crocuta crocuta. The sequence goes on from NW_027527559.1 coordinate 2,738,295, forward strand.
TCCAAGTGGGGCTCGTGGAACCCAGAGAAGATATCGCTGTTGGGCCTCCTCTGGCTGGGGAGCCCGTTGCTAAGCAATGGTTTTAATTACAAAACTAAATGATTTTCTTTCTCGCGCGCGTACTCTATGTCTGGTGTTGTCTGTACGGACTTGTCTTTGAACCCAGAAATCTCAGGCGGACCAGAGAGCATGAGGGCAGGAAATCAGAAGGAAGTAGAAATCATTGTGTAGTGCAGTGAGATTTCCTCTCCGGACTGTAAGGCTGTTTATAAACTATTGGACGCACCATCAAAGCAAAACCCATAGCTATTTCCATTGTTCCACGGTACAAGAGTCAGGCCGTGTTTTGAAGAAACACTGGGCATGCTGTCACGGATTTGTCGCGCACAATTTTCTTAGCACTGCAGTTTTAGAAAAGCATTCTTCTTTTTGCGTTTTCTGTTTCCTTTCCTCTTGAATACACCCTGCACTGGGAGTAGTAAGCCCCAGGCTAATAGCTAGAGCTCGCGAGGACTTACTCTGTACAAGACACCCCGCTAAGCGTTTCCGAACACCGTCTCCCGTCAACCTCGCTGCAGCCCTGCGCGGGGGGATTATTATTCCCACTTTGAAGACTGAAGTAAATCTTAAATCAGTTCTGTGATGTGTCCAAAAGCTCAGTTAATCTAGGGCAGAGCTAACATTTGAACCCAGGCCGATCCGAACCCGCAAGTGCTGTTGTGTGTCACTGGCCAATGTGCTCTGGCTGCTGCAGGTCAGAGGAGGAAGACTCAGAGTCTGCTTCCCACCCTCAGAACCTTTACTTGCTATGCAGAGCTGGCCGCTTCCAGAAATGCCGTGGTGGATAAAAGGCTAATGTCGGTGACTGTGCCATTGTCCCAAACCTACCTGGAGTTCTTGCAAAGCTGTCACTTCTCCCTTGAGAAGCATCAGGAAAGTCTGGGACCTGAATTGTCATCTTGACAATTTCCCTCCATCCATGCACCTCCATTTCTTAGTGACAGGGACTAAAATTTCTCTAGAGGAGCAAAAAGGCATATAAAAGAGAATCTGCACTGATGCAATTAATACCTCAAGAAATCAATAAATGTTAGGGGCACCTACCTGTGTGGCTCAGTTGGCTAAGGGTCAGACTCCTGATTTCAGCTTAGGTCATGATCTCACGGTTCGTTAGTTGGAGCCCCACATCTGACACTCAGAGCTGACAGTGTCAGCAGTGTCTGCTTAGGGTTCTCTCTCTCGCTCTCTCTCCCCCTCCCTCCTTCAGTCAAAATAAATAAACTTAAAAAAAATTAAATCAGTAAATGCCAGCACTACTTATACAGTCTCCTGACTACGTATGAGATTTTGCATGAGGACTTGGACCTCATCCCTTATGAAATAGCTATTTTTTTTATGTATAAACATTACCTGGAGCGCCGAATGAAGGGGCCGTGCTGACCAACAGACTGCATTCTCTCAAAGCCGACTTACAAGTCTGTGTTTGTTCCCATGATGACCAGTTTCTTAGACTGTTGAGGGTGACTTAGGAGGAAGCCAGAAGGCACAGGGACCTGATGGAAGTGACACGGCGAGTCCCCTTACGTGTCTCTCTTCGCCCAGGCTTACCTGGAAATGTTCTACCAGCTACCACGGAGTGAATATCCGTCCGAAAGGAGGAACACCACCAGTGTGATTGTTGAGAAGCTCAAAGAGATGCAGCGATTCTTTGGGTTGAATGAGACGGGAAAACCAGATGAGAAGACCCTGGAGATGATGAGGAAGCCTCGCTGCGGGGTGCCTGACAACGGGGACTTTATGGTAACCCCGGGGAACCCCAAGTGGGAACGAACTAACCTGACCTACAGGTGAGATTCTGAGCTTCAGAGTTCATTAAGGGTGTTCACGAGCATGTGGTGTGCCAGGCACTGTTGTAGGATGCAGGGCACACAGGACACTGTGTCCTCACCCTGGGGAGATCAGGGTCTAGTGAGTGAGGCCAGGAGGGAAAGAGCAAAGACCCCACAGGCTGTCCTCACCCCAAAGCCTGATGTTTTTGTGCTCCTCCTCCAGCGGCCTAAGGGACGACGGCAACGTCAGGCTGTCCCTGCGTGAACCCCACTCAGGCCCTGACAAAGGCTTACTCATTACCCTCCATGCATCCCGATGAGAACGATCTCTGGAATACCATGATCTGCTGAGTATTGAGCAGAAGGTTCTATGTGTATTTAGTCCCACAACAGCCCTATGAGAGGGAGCTATGTTACGATTCTCTTCTTAAGAATAAAGAAATTGAGTTTAAAGATATGGGGGGACTTGTCTATAGCCCTGAGCCCTGCACCCCTTCCTTAGACCCTGTCCAGGGCAGTGTGTCACATACACCACTCGCTCCCAGGTGGATGAGCTCCGTCTGGTGACATGCCATGTTCTCATTTCAAAGGATCACGAAGTACACCACGAAGCTGCCAGAGACTAAGGTGGAATACGCCATTAAGAAAGCCTTTGAACTCTGGACGAAACCATCACGCTTGACCTTCACCCAAATCTCACAGGGAGAGGCAGATATCAATATCGCTTTTGTCCAAAGAGGTAGGCCCTCTGCCCTCGAGCTCAATTTTACTTTCCCGGGCTAACCAGAGACTCAGCAAGGACCTGATACAGACAGTTTTATTTCAGATCATGGTGACAATTCTCCTTTTGATGGACCCAATGGAATCCTTGCTCATGCCTTTCAGCCAGGCCAAGGCATTGGGGGAGATGCTCACTTCGACGAAGAAGAAACATGGACCACAGATTCCAACAGTAAGTTAACCAAGGTCATGTCAACATGCAGCTTCTGAATAAACTTTGTCACATTAGCAGCACCACCTACATACATACACATACATCCAAGCTGTTGTAACATTTCAAACCACACAAACGGACCATTTTAAAATTTTCCTACCTCATAATATTAAGTCCATTCAGGTTTTTAAAAAGCCCTAAGGCTAATTACTGACCTTGTTTCCTAGGATAGAAATCAAAAGGCTATGCATGATGGGTAAATCCTTCCTGGTCCTGTTTGTATAAATAAAGTTTTACAGAAAAAGGATCCCTTTGTTTATGTATCATCTATGGCTGTTTTCATGGTACAACAGCAGGGTTGAGTACATCCTACGGAAGCCATGTGGTTCACGAAGCCTAAAATATTTACTATCTAAACCTTTACAGAAAAAGTTTGCTGACCGCTACTTTAGCCTGTATCTTTCTTTTTTTTTTTTTTTTAATTTTTTAAAATGTTTTCTTTATTTCTGAGAGAGAGAGACACACAGTGTGAGCAGGGGAGGGTCAGAGAGAGAGGGAGATACAGAGTTTGAAGCAGGCTCCAGGCTGTGAGCTAGCTGTCAGCACAGAGCCCAACGCAGGGCCTGAACCCACGAACCCACAAGATCATGACCTGAGCCCAAGTTGGATACCCAACCAACTGAGCCACCCAGGCGCCCCTGTATCTTTCTTTTAATATTCTGAAATGTAATGATGTTTGGAAAAGGCCTTTATTTTTGGAAATCCAGAAATAATTGGGTTCCTTTAGGAAACTCAACCCTCGTTGTAGAAAACTATCCCACTTAGAAAAGAGCCGCCATCTTTCTTGTTGAATTATTTCATGTTGGCGGAGCTCTTTTTCAGTGGTGTGTTCCTGTGTGACAAACCATCCCTTTCAGGAGAAGACTCATAATAAGCAAAGTCAGATCACCTGAAGGGGAAGGATTGAAGATAAGCACAGGTATGTTCAGATCGTGTGGTACTTCACAAGGCCACGGGTAACAATACGCTACAGAACACTTCCTAGAAAATAGGAAAGGAACCTTTTATCCTTGCTTGGGACTTGTTCCCCCCACCATTTTCTCCACATACATGTGAATGTTTATTCTACCCAAGTCCCTGTGCTAGCAGGTGTGTGTCCCCTAGGACAGGCAACAATCTCCACTACTAAGAATTCCTCTTGCCCTCCCCCCTGCTCCACATGGTCATTACCTCTTACCTGAACTAAATGATACAGATTCCCACCTGGACGGTTTACCTCCAGTCTCTGCTCCCTCTAATTCTTCCTAGCATGGCAACAAAAATTATACTTGGAAAGCCCATCTTGGACTACATTACTCTCCTGCTTAAACTTCTAGTGTTTATGTTTTCTAGACCAAATTATCTCCAAATACCTTTCCTTGGCACTGAAGGCTCTTGGTAGTTTTGCAACCTCCTCTCTCATGGCTGTCTTCCTGTTTCACATGCCGCAGCCACATTGTGCACTCGCTGTTCCCACATCACACCACATGCTTCCCAACCTCCCTACATTTCCTCACATTGCACCCCAAGGGCCCCTTTCAAAATCTCTTTCTGTGCTGTGTCACATACCACCCCCGTCTTGTCTTGCAGCTGGAAACGAGGACTTTCCCCTCAGAATCCTGACAGTCTTGTGTCTCCTTCTCTAGCTGCTCTCCTCATTGCTCAGTGCCATCCAGGTTGTTGGCATTCCTCTCTCCTTCTGGTCCGTGCACCATGACAGGTCCCTCAGATTCGTTTGGCACTCAGGTCCCGTCACTCAGAGCTGTTTCTGAGATGCATTCATGAATGCAAAAATACAAGGATGTGATGGTCAAGACAAAAATGCCTTGGAGCATGGGTAGAATTGCACTAGGCTAATTATCAACAGGAAGCTGAACATCGTAGTCAGAGCATGGGTCTTGCCCTTATGCCTGGATTTGACCCCAGCTCTCCCACTTATTATTGCAAGACCCATAAGGAGAGAACTGAAATCTGTGGGATTCAGTTCCTTTACTGTAAAAATAGTTCTGATGATACTTCATACAAATATTGCAAGGACTAAATAGTAGTATACTTTCTAGCATAGGGAGTACTCTACAACCATAATTACTATTTTTTAAGAGATAGGTGTGTAACAAAATGCTCAGCATGTCTGTGAGATGGCCAGAGTGAAGGATTCACATCACGAGTCAAGTCCTCACATGTCTGCTGGGCGAGTGAGGAGGTCTTAGACTTGGCCAGGAAGCTCCGGTGCTATTTGCTAGGAGTATGAGCCTTGGAAGTTTGGGATCCCAGCTGGGAAAAGCAGTGTGCTCCTGGAAGTTGGAGATGGGGGAGGAGCAGGGTTTGTGTCTTTCTGATGGAGAATCCTTGAAGCTGCTCGGAGAATTGAGAATCAGCGAAGAGCTGGTGCCCGGTGATGGGTGATTAGGGAGGCAAAGCGGGTCCACCTGCATCTGAAGCTACTCGCTGCCCAGAGGCATTTTTTCTAACTACCTGTTCATGAGACTGGAGGCTGAAGAGGCCTGCTGAGTGTCAGGAGAACGTGATGGCCCTGCCATCATGTCTCTCAGCCTCAGGTCCACACTCGTGGAATACCAGCATCAGAATGAAGGCAGCTTTTCTTGGTTCTAAGATTTGATGAGACACTCACTTAGTCTGAACCTCTCACTCCTACCTTGATTGATTCCAGCCTCCATTTCTTCAGGAGCCTGCAGGGAAAATGCAAAAGACAGGCATGGGAAGAGCGGTTTCTCCAGGCACTTTTGGCTTGGAAGCTGCATTCCTTGAGATCATATTTTCTCCACCCTTGGATCCACTTGGAGCCATTCCCCACATGTGCTTGCATTGCAGATTATAATTTGTTTCTCGTTGCTGCCCATGAATTTGGCCATTCCTTGGGGCTGTCTCACTCCACCGACCCAGGTGCCTTGATGTATCCCACCTATGCTTTCCGTGAACCCAGTAACTACACCCTCCCCCAAGATGACATCAATGGCATTCAGGCCATCTATGGTAAGGTCATTGGAAGAACCCTATGGTACATGGTGAGGCGTAGGCACGTCAAGGATGTTCTTCCCGGTCTTGTCTGTGGGGGTGGAAGTTGGAGGGTTGCTGGGGGTCTTCTGGAGGAAGGTACCTGTCAAATTTGGTGGATACACACCATAGAGTAATGCTAGGCAGGGACACCATTGAATTAGATGTGCATGTGGCAACAACAGAGATGGGTCTTTAAAACTTTGTGCTTCGTGGAAAAGAAACAGAATGATGCATATTACACAGTGTTTAGATTGCACAGTATATGATTCCACATATATTAAAGTGCATATAGGCAAAGAAGGCATTTCAAGAAACATGCCAGCAAGCAGATAAATCCTGCACATAATAAACACATTGTCTGTGGAGAACAGAGCGGGAATTGCAGTGGAGGATGCAGAGAAAGAAACATCTTTTAAGGACGTTGCTGATGCTCCTTAGAGAGGGACTTAAACAAGTCGAGACCTTGTACATCTCCTCTCTCTGCCCTCATGGGCTCTAGAAGCTGTAAGAATGAGAAACCTTTGAGAAGGTCAGAAGGTCTGTAAACCAGTGTGGAGCGGAGTTGGGGACAACATCACAGAGCCAGGCACACCAGGGACCACAGTTCGGGAACCTTCTCATTACGATAGAATTTTCCAGAATGACGAGACCTGCTCTAACCTCCCCAACTCCTTTCCCCCCAAAACACCTCCTTCCTTTTCCCATCAGTGTTTTCAATTTTCTTAACTACCAGGATAGCTCTTTATTCTACAGTGAAAAAACACATGAAAACACAAATACTCATAGGGAAAAAAATACAGCTAGGAGATGACTTAGGTTTATGCTACAGGTTCAAGGACCAATACCAGTTCCTTTCCTAAAGGTGGATTTGGCGGGGAAGCAAGAAATTGATAGTGAGTGACAAAAATGAAGAAAGAACCAAGGAGGGGGAGAAGGATGGGATTCAGATTTTAAAGTAGAGGGCTGGGGGTGGGAGGAGGCAAAGAATTCAAATTGCTTTACTTCACGTATTGACAGGGAACTCTCTCTCTGAAAATCACCATGGTTAATTGAAATAATGATAATAAGTTTAAGAGGGCCAAATGCACATTTCCTTCAATGCCTTGAGAGATAGTGTGGCAGCGTTTCTCTCCATGCAGAAACACTTCCCTTTCTGAGGAGGGTCAGGGCTTCTCCAAGAGTCACACTGGACTTGGGCTTAAAAAGCTTCTTCTTTTTTTTCTTTTGTTTTCTTGTTTTTTGTTTGTTTGTTTGTTTTTGTTAAGGACTTTCAAGCAACCCTGTCCAACCGACGGGACCAACCACACCCACAGCCTGTGACCCCAATCTGTCGTTTGATGCCATCACCACCCTCCGTGGAGAAATCTTATTCTTTAAAGACAAGTATGTTGAACTACTTCTTCCTTTGACTGGCATAACTTAGAACTGGATTCTAATTGAGTCCCACATCACATGTCACTCAGCTTTTCCTTTGAAATCTGTGCACGTGCACCTCACTGGAAGGGACCATGTTTTCTGGGTAACTTGAAAAATCCAGGAAAATTACTAAAAAAAGAAAGGAAAGAGAGAAAGAGAAAGAAAGAGAGAAAGAAAAGAAAGAAACGACCTCAAACATGCATACACATTCAGGTGTTGGTGGCAGTGTCACAGATGCGGGCTCCACCTGTGAGTTTACCAGACATGAAACCTCACCCAGTCCCATCCACCCAAATTCAGTCCAGTAAATGGGAACTATCCCTTCAGAAGCTGGAGGGAAAATCATCTCCCTGGTTGAATTATTCAGTTTTCCGTTGGCTGCTTCGTGATTGTACCACCAGGGGCTGAGCATACCTCAGTCACGTTGTAGGGACTACAGTGAGATCAGGGTGTGAGCAGGGGACGGGACAAAATGTAATCGGACAAGGTCACACCTGTGACCTCCCCTAAACACTGAAGCGCCCACCACACGAACGCCATCCCTGTAAAGGTGGTCACTGCGCTGGGACCCTCCCACGCACCCGGGACGTCTCCCACGCGCCCCCCGCCCCCTCCCACGC
>NW_027527559.1:2746159-2774008 GCF_008692635.1 Crocuta crocuta
CCTGCCCAGGCGCCCCCGCCGTGCTCCGCCAGGTACTTCTGGAGAATTCACCCCCAGATGCCGGAGGTGGGGCTCAACTTCATCTCTCTGTTCTGGCCGGCCCTGCCGGACGGCATCCAGGCCGCGTACGAGGACCCAGACAAGGACCTAGTTTTCCTGTTTAAAGGTAACAGCCACGGCTTTCGTCTTACTTANCGGGCTGGGCCCGGGGCCGGCCGCCAGCTGCTGCGTGCACTGGGGCGGCCGCTCCTCCTCAGGCCTCAGCTTCCCCGTCTACGAACCGAGGAAACCTTCCTAGGCCCCCGGAGCGTTCTCCCAGCCCCATGCCCGGTGTAATCTTCTCGGAGTCCCCACGGCTGTCATGCGGTCCCTGCATAGACGTGTCAGGACGTAGGAGAAACCTGGCTGTTACGGCCTGAGCGCCAGGCTGAGATGCTGCGGTCTCTGGAGGTGCTGGGGAGCCACTAAGGCCATTACAGCCGAGCGAGCTTACCTGGCCACCTGTGTCTGCTAAAGGCAATCATCCCATTGCTGTTTCTATGCTGATTTTACATGAAGACTGAGAAGTGACCTCAATTTTGTAGGAATGGGAGAACCCTATCTAACCTATAACCTGAATCATTGGCAGGCAGCCAGTACTGGGCTCTGAGTGGCTATGACATTGAGCCCGGTTATCCGAAGGACATCTCAAACTATGGCTTCCCCAGCAGCGTCCGTGCAATCGATGCAGCTGTTTACTACAGGGAAGAGACCTACTTTTTCGTCAATGACCAATTCTGGAGGTGAGGTAAACGCTGTTTCAGTTAGGGATTGAAATCTGTATTTACCTTGCCCTACAGCCGCTAACAACCAGGCCTCTGAAGGTTTAAAGAAAAAATCTAGGTGATCTTTCATAGGCATTGTTTCTCCACAAAATGATCAAGGTTGCCGTGGCTTTCGAAAATGTCATTTTTATAAAATCAAAAAGGCTTCATGATGGTATTGAGGATTCTATGTCAGGAAACAGAGGAAACCTTAATATGGTTCCAGGATGGGATGCAAAGAAAGAGGCTAGTTCTCAGTTATGAGTTAAATTATAACACACTCAGGAAAATGCTCTTTGGATGGCCTGAAAAATGTGCCCTTGTTGACTTACTGCTTCACTATTAGGGGAGGGGGGAGGGGCAAGCAGAGGAAGGAAGGGAGGAGGGCTGGTTAATGCACCAATTAAGTACATCTGTAGAAAATACAAGCTCTTCTTTTTGAAAATAAAAGTGTGTGAAGGGGCACCTTGGTGGCTCAGTTAATTAAGCATCTGACTTCAGCTCAGGTCGTGATCTCACAGTTTGTGAGTTCGAGCCCCGTGTCGGGCTCTGTGCTGACAGCTCAGAGCCTGGAGCCTGCTTCGGGTTCTCTCTCTCTCTCAAAAATAAATAAGCATTTTTTAAAAAGGAAAAAAAATAACATTGTGCTAGGAATCAAAAGCCTGTTTTAGCATTAATGCAACCCACATATTTTATAAACAGTAATGTGCCCTTAGGTAGAAAAGTTAACCATTCTTAGGCCCAGGAAATAAGACATAACATAGACTGAATGAGAAAATTTGTGTGAAGGCACTTTGTAAAGCATCTGCACTTTAAAAAAGACTGTTATCATTGTATGCTATATTGATTTTGAAACATGGGACATTTTTTTTTCATCAGATACGATAACAAAAGACAGTCCATGCAAACAGGCTATCCCAAAAACACAGCGGATGTCTTTCCAGGAATAGAAAGTAGAGTCGATGCAGTTTTCCAGAAGAGTCGTAAGTAGGAAAAAACCCTCATAACAAATTTGTTTAAAATTGTAAAATAGCACATTTACGTTTCACTGTTCTATTGGAACAGGAATGGGGTCTTTTTAGTTGAAAATATCTGAGATCTTCTACATGCTAACTCAACATTTGACGTTGTTTTTTGGTTTTTGTTTGTTTTTTGTACAGACTTCTTCTTTTTCTTCAGTGGACCAAGATATTATGCGTTTGATCTGAGTGCTTACAGGATTACTAGGGTTGAAAGAAGTAATAGATGGCTTAAATGCAGATAAAGCTGAAGCAAAGTCAAACGTGTCTGCATCCATTTCCTGCAAATGGAAGGAAAGTCAGTTTGCATATCCATTTTACTTTGTCCTATCTATACTTTTCTCAGCAGTAAGTAATGTCTGCTATCACTGTCCTCATTCAGCCTGTCTTCCATGTCGTCCACTGTCTACACGGCTGATTTAGTTCTTATATATTCCATCTCAAGAGAGGAGATAAAGCCTTCTTGGTCACCTCAATATTCACTATTATGTCGCTTATCTGACTTCTAAAATGCACGTATATACCTAAGTCTCCTTAAGCGTGTCTTAGTGCATCTGCTATACACAATTAGCATTGGAGTTTGGTGAGACACAGAGACCTTGAGCATCATAAACAGACCGTCTTGCCTTTGCTGAAAACGTGGTGCTATTTCCAGTCTTGGGAAAAAATCTCATTGATCCAGGTAGTGGGTGGAATTGTATCCCTCCAAGAAGATGTTGAAGGCTCATCCTAGGTGCCTAAGAACATACCCTGTTTGAAACTAGAGTCTTTGGAGATGTGTTAGTTAAAATGAAGTTACACTGGAGCAGGGAAGACCTTGGAAGGAGAGGAGCCATGCACGCACTTGGTGGGAAGGTCCCGTGAAGGTAAAGACAGAGATTGGAATGATGCATCTACATGCCAACCACAGCCGGCAGCCACCAGAGAGCCTGCAGAGAAAAGAATTTTGTCCCCCAACACCTTGATTTTAGACTTATAACTCCCAGAACTGTGATAGAATAAACTGCATTTTCTAAGCAACCAAGTTTGTGATGCTTCCTTATGGCAGCCCTAGTCCGTCCACAGCCAGGACGGAACATCTGCACTTGAGAAAATGACTCAACACAAAATGACAAAGTTGATTATCATCACCTTCCCCCGAAAGGAGCAAAATGGGCGGGTACCGCTTTCTTTTCCGCCTCCTCGCTGCTCTGCCCAAGAGCAGAGTCCAAGCACAAGGCTAGTAGCTGGATCTGCTGCTCCTCCTTTTGTCCCAGGGCGCTCAGGGGCACACACGCCTCCAACAAGTGGGATTCACTGCACAAACACAACAGTGCTGGGCACAAAACTCAGTGAATCTCCTTACACTAAACTGAGCTTAGATGCATACATTTCATAATGGTTCTTTCCCATCGAGAACCTGAGGACTTCAGGGACCATACTGGCCAATCCAGACATCAAGATCATGATAATATCATATATGCAATTGTTAGAATATAATGCAGCTTATTATACATTAAATAAGTGAGTTATAAGATATATTTATTACTAGCACATACTAGTTTCTTTTTCTGTAGGTTTTTAAATCCCAAAGATAATTAGTATAATTTGGTATCTTATTCTAGTTCAAAAACTATTAAATGAGTTTAAAATAAATATTTACATTAAATGACTGACTTGCCATCTATAATTTCTTAAGATGCTACCACATAGCTCATATAAAGTATAAAAAGGAATAGCAGCCTGCAATATATTTGCAGCCATTTATTTTCTTACCAGAATTATAACATTGACATTAATCTTTTAGATACCGTTTCCATTTATAAAATATTTGGCAAAGATGCAATTTTCTCTACAAATTCTCAAATATGTCAGCACATTTTTCTCAACTTATTTTATGAGATGAGAAAACAAACTAGGATATATTAGCATTTCATTCTTTCATTCATTCAACAGTAAGTAATCACCAACAAGCCCCAGGTACTGTGAGAGGGAAAGTGAGAGAGACAGGCAATTCATTGCACCAATGTAACAAGTACAAAAGAACATATAAGAACATGAAATTTTAAAAATTTCCTTTTTAAAAAATTGTTTAAAGTTTATTTATTAGAGCTGGGGAGGGGCAGAGAGAGAGGGAGAGATCCCAAGCAGACTCAGTGCTGTCAGTGCAGAGCCCGACACAGGGCTTGAACTCATGAACCATGAGATCATGACCTGAGCCAGAACCAAGGGCTGAACACTTAAATGACTGAGCCACCCAGAACAGAGTATGTCATTTTTAACATTAGAGTAACTTCAGACTATTGTATTTCCTAAGATTTCTTATGTCTGTTTTTTCAGGCATGGAGAATGGAGATTCCTCTCAGAACACCTGCTGCTTGTGCTAACTAATAATGAGAGGTTCTCGGCCCAGACCTCACCTATCCATTTTTGAGATAAGAACTGAGTTCATATTATTTCTTTAACTATATTTCACAGAGTCCTAGGAAATGAACAGCAATATGAAGTGAAACAAAGAATTCAAAAATTGTTCCTTTTTTTGCATAGTCAAATTTTATTTATTTTTTATTTTTAATAGTTTANCACTTTGGGTCTAATTCTGAGTTCTCTATTCTATTCCATTGGTCTATGTGTCTGTTTTTGTGCCAATACCATACTGTCTTGATGATGAAAGCTCTGTAGAGGCTAAAGTCTGGGATGTTGATGCCTCCCGTTTTGATTTTCTTCTTCAATATCACTTTGGCTATTCAGGGTCTTTTGTGGTTCCATACACATTTTAGGATAGTTTGTTCTAGTTTTCAGAAGAAAAAATTACTCCTCTTTTTAAAGTTCTCTCTGGCTGTTACACTGAAGTTAACCTAAAAGCTCCACGAATCTGAGCTTAGAACTTAATGAGATTATTTTTTATCTTGGGTTAAATTTCTTTGAAACCAAAGCTGAAGTGCAGGCCTTGATGCAGTTATTGCACTGGGGACATGGTCCCAGGAAACCAGAGTGGGGAAGCAGGCAGGGTGAGATGGAGGGGAAAGGCCAACACAAGCACGTGTCATCAAGGTTCCTATGACGGGCTTTTGGGGCTCAGTTCCAGCTGGACCCCCCAGAAGCCACGCCAACCCCTTTCAGCTGTTCACATCTAGAAGGGAGGGGAGGCTGAGCATTCCTCCTTCATTTCCCTCCTGCACAGGCGGCTGGAGGATGTCCTGGGAAGAAAGCAGGAAGCGTGTTGGAGGCATCTCCTACATCTTTGCTGGTGGGAGCTTAAATCTCAAGGTGGCAGAGGCCGCTAATAGCCTAAGTGAACTTTTCTCCCTCTCCTAACACCCCACTGTCACTGGAGGCAGCCCCACATCCAGCTAAAAGATTACATGCTGTGATCTTTAGCCAGATGTGGCCAATGCTTCATTTCTTGCCAAAATGGATAAGCAGATTATTGTGTGGGCTTCTGGAAAGAGACGGAGACTTTCCTGTCTCTGTCGTCCACCTTCGTGCTCCCTGTAATGCAAATGCAGTGGTCAGAGCCTGCGCAGCCACCTGGACCACGGAGCCCTGCATGGAGAGACATGCACCAACGTGGATGCTTTCTGCGTCCTCAGGGTGGCACTTGTCAGACCAGCCCTGGCCTTCCCAACCTGGGCTTCCGTTATGCAAGGGAGAAATAATCTTTATTTTATGAATCATCTGGTATTTTGAGTTCTCTCCTATATTCAACTAAATCTTATCCCAACTAATGCATCACACAAAACGTCTGGAACACACCCCACCTCCCTGCAGTGAGGGTCATCGGTCCACAAGCCCTGGCCATGCCCACAGAGCCTCCAGGCAGCTCTTGCTCTCTCTTCCTTAAATAGATCTCACAGCACAAAGCCTCCAAGCATGGGAGAACGTTTCTCAGTGTTAAAAACAGACACCCAGAAAGAAACTTTGAAGAAATAGAGACAATTCTGGGAGCAAAAGAAGATGTCAAGATAAACTTAAAAATGCTATACATTCTCAAAAGATAAGATGTATTTTACAGCCAAAAAGCGCTAAAGAATGCAAGAAAATGAAAGAGTAAAATATTCAGAGAACGAGAAAGAGTTCTTGGAAACTAAAAATACAGCTGAAATAAGAAACACAATAGGTGAGCTGGGAATTAATGTTAACAGAAAATGGTAATAGATATATTAGGAAGAAAGAGATTCAATCCAAGGGTCCAATAGATATGGATTCCAGAACGAGGAAGGGAAAATCAGAAATTATCAAATAACATAGGAAAATCTCTTAAAGTTTTTATAATGAAAAGACTGCTTACTGCTCAGCAATGTTAACAAGGAAGGAAGGAAGGAAGGAAGGACGAAAGAAAGAAAGAAAGAAAGAAAGAAAGAAAGAAAGAAAGAAAGAAAGAAAGAAAGAAAGAAAAGAAAACCACATCAAAAGACATCATTTTGAAATTTCTGGATATCTGCATAAAGAGAATTAATTAGCAACATTTTTCAGAAGCAAACATAGCAAGAATCAGAATAAAAGGCTTCCCAGCAACAATACCACATTCTAGAAGACAATGGAAGACTACCGTCAGAGTTCTAAAGAAAATTTATTTCAACCTGAAATTCCACAGACACACCCTCGATCAAGTGTCAGAATGGAACGAGGGACATTCTTAGGCATGAAAAGATTCAAAATATTCATTTTCCACGAACCCTTTCCTAGACCATCCTACCCCCATTTCGCTTAGCTGTCTACACATATATTTGCTCATGTCAGCCAGATTTCCTGCACTTCATTTCTGCTGTGCTCTCTGCTTCCTCTGGTCTCCCTCCACATATCCTCTGTGGGATCCGAACCCTACCCATTCTGCAAGAAACAGCGGAAGCCTCACCTGCCTGTAGCGCCCAGGACCTCCATTAGCAGTGACCACCCCCTATGCTTTGGCCCTTCTCAGGCTCTGGACTCTTCACTGTACATTTTGCCACTTGCCTGTGGTTTGTCTGGCATTAGTGTCTGTGTGTGTCTGAATTCTCTGACGAGACTGGAACAGCATCTTATTCACGCTTCACTTTATGGTGACAGGCAAATACAGGTGCCCAACCAACGTGTGATGTTTATCCTACTTCATTAATCTGATCCCTGAGTTAACTGTCCTTTCATGACCTTTTTCTATCCAAGATATTTGGGGGTTTCATTCAAAAGAAAATTAAAAACTCTCAAGAATTTCCAACACGGGAAAACCTTCATAAGGAGGTTTCCTTACTTCATAAGGACAGAAGTACCTTGGGGTCTGACTTCCTATCATATTCCATGCAATAATGAGCGATGATTGTGTTTACTAAAAACAACTGCAGATTATGATTGCAAAATCAAGTTAACCTAAGGGGAAAAAAAGCATATCGTGACACACTTCATGGCAAGTGGTCCTTTTCTGTTACTAATTAAATAATGATAGAGGCCAACTCATGCCACGTCTCACTGTTGTTTTCTGAATTCCGTGGAAACAGAAACAGGCTTCAACTGAAAAGAGAGAGGAATGAAGAGCCTTCGGCTTCTACTTTTGGTCTTTGTTCCATTTTCTTCTGCGTTTCCTACAGCCCGAAATATGGACCCTGAGGAGAACATGCCCCTGGCGCAGGTACTGTCTCAATGCATGTTAATAATGACTATCAGTAAAAAATGAATTGTATCGATTGTCTTGGAAGCTAAAAAGACACCAAATTCCTCCGAAAGATTCCTGTACTTTCCCTCAGCTCCAAGGACACCAAGTAACTGTGTGCGTGTGGGATGGGGGTGGGGAAGGAGATTTTGCTACCACTTCTCCTGAAAGTTCCAAGTAAAGGCAGAGGGAGGAGCAAGGGGCAGCCCTGGGAGGAATGGAGATCTCTGTACAACCAGGGGGACCCAGCTGTAACTGGACCCCTTAGCCCCATATGCATGAAAAAGACCTTGCCTGGAGATTCCCTGTAAAGATCAGTCCTGTATAAATGAAAGTAACAGCAGAAATGTGTAAGGTGTGTGATCATTTAACACGTAGAAGCAGCTGATTGTCTTCTGCGGAGGTTGGAGCGTGACAGGCTGTGTGGTTTGGATGGGTCTGGTCGCACACAGCTTGGCCCCTTCTTGAAAATTGAAAACGCGGGGTGACTCTCTCCTTCCTTCCTCTCTTCTTTACTGTCTTGCCCCTTCCTTCCCTCACTCCTTCTTTCTCCCCCCACCCCCACCACTCCCAAAAAGGGTTTCAGGCAATTCCGTCTGATCCTGAGATCTGCTGTCCCGTAGTCTGTGCTTGTTTTATCTCTTTGGCCAGGCCTACCTCAACCAGTTCTACCCTCTTGAAATAGAAGGGAGCCATCTTGTTCAAAGCAAGAACAGGAGTCTCATAGACAGCAAAATGCGGGAAATGCAAGCATTTTTTGGGTTGACAGTGACTGGACAGCTGGACTCAAACACTCTTGCGATCATGACGACACCCAGGTGTGGCGTGCCCGATGTGGGTCAGTATGGCTACACTCTCCCGGGGTGGAGAAGACACAACCTCACATACAGGTAATGCCTCTGCCACCTCACTTCCCCCTAAGCCAAAACCCCAGGCGTATAATCTCCAAGGAGCAATAACAACATGAGTTTATTCTCCCAAGCACCTCCTAGGTGCACGACCCTCCCCAGATCTCACTTATATCAGTCCTCCCCACACAACTGGGACGTCGGCACCACTGTTAGGACCACCTCAAACAGAGGAACTGAAACAAAGTTATTTGCCACGGCCAGGTCTTACCAGCAGACTGACTCTGGCAAATTTGCTTTTGCCTCTGGCCTTGGCCACTTCCTTAAAAACTTAGGACCAGAAGCACCACCATCTGACTGCAGGTGGCTGAAGGTACAGAATGTGCTCAGGAGAGAATGAGCGGGGCCTGAATCTTTATGTCTCAGATGGACCCTGGGGTGAAGCATGGAGTTTGCCCCCGTGTCAAGGAAAGGGGACTGGTTATTGGGAGGAAGAGGATGAAGCAGGCTTCTGACCTGAGTCAGTGGCCTTGACTATTGCTCCAGGGCCCTTCTGGCAGGTCCTAGTGAGGATTAGTTCTTCCTTCACTGTACTGAGTCTTAGGAGTTAAAATAAAATTAGGTTTGGCAAGATAGGGAGCACAAACAAGAGGAAAATCTTTTTCTGAGTAAGTAACTCTTTAAGACTCAAGGGAGACTCTTGAGACGCATGCTTAAGGCTGATTTCCACAAGGCATCTGAGAAAACAAACCTGCATTCTGTTCAGAATTTGTGTCACTCATCCATGTACACAGCAAGCACATACAGGACATTAATGCTCTCCCACTTAGGAGGTGATCTTAAGGGAGTCATTTAACCTCTCTGAGCCTCATTGGTTAAAGTGTTAGAAGACTACCTGATCATAGGGCACATGGGATGACTGGGTTATGTAGCATAGGTAACAGTGCCCTACTCAGTTGTAAAGTATGATACAAATGCAAGAATAGCACAATACTAGAAGTCTCTGCAGTGTACGGTTGGTAGGAAATGATTTTCTTTGTGTCTGTGCATGCCTACGCACATGTGTAACCACCAATTGATCTATTTTGTAATTTTTAAGAATCGTAAACTATACTCCAGATATGTCACGAGCAGACGTGGATGAGGCAATCAGGAATGGCCTCGAAGTGTGGAGCACGGTTACTCCACTGACGTTCACAAAGACCTCCAGGGGGATTGCAGACATCATGATTGCCTTTAGGACCCGAGGTAAGGGACAGCAGACAGAAAACTATGGCTATTTTCATCTCTGGAGATTTGAAGAGGCTGACCTTCTCCCCTGTAAATTATGTCTCAGTCCATGGCCGGTGTCCTCGGTACTTTGACGGCCCCTTAGGGGTCCTCGGTCACGCCTTCCCTCCCGGGCTGGGTCTGGGTGGAGACACTCACTTTGATGAGGATGAAAACTGGACCAAGGATGGAGCAGGTGAGCCCCATTTTCTTTCGGAACAAAATTTTATTAATCTACGGAATCCCTGAAATGAATAGCTTTGCAATTAGTTGCTTTGTACTTCTCAATTCTACACCCTCCCGCCCCCAGTTTCTCACATTCCAAAATGACGTTGATGAAAGTATTCAGTATCCTTTCAGACAGTTGTGCCTGTACAGGTCAGAGCCGTATCCACACGACACCCTCATCAAGTTGCTAATCCTGCTGTGATCAGAGTGTTCTTCTTGTGCTCATACGTTCATCATACACCCACAATGCCTGAAGGTTTGTATGTGGCTGGGACTCTGCAAAGCATTGTACAGACCACAAAGTTGTACTAGAAAGTTCCCAGCGCTTCAGACGTCATGAAGTTGTGTGGTGTGAGGGCCAGACATACCACCCCACAAGGCACAGTGTGCTGCATGTTATACTGATGGTAGAAGTCATCTGTGGCTTTGGGACTGAAGAAGACACTAGGGAGGTGGTCATCTTGACTTAGTGACCAAAGGATGATACATGGGCTCATGGCCCAAACAAAGTCTATTTAAAAGCATGAACTTCCTCTTCTAACACTTACCCACCTGCCAAGGAATTAGACCCTAATCTTTAAATTCCACCTATTCCTTCAGAGCAACTGTGTTGGTTTTATTTCTTTTATACACCCTGCCTGATACTAAAATAAGAAATATTTTATTACTTTTCAAACAAAAAACTAAAACTTTACTACAGTGAAAGTATGTGCATCCAACAAATGAGCGGGTCCAGTAAACTCTCATCAGATTCTCCCAGCTCTTTGCTGTCATTGAGCACAGTCACCGTAGGTCTGGTGTCTGGTTCCCAGGGTCCCAGGAAAGCGAGGCTATGGCTCTCCTGATGTGTGGTATACAAGACCACAGTTCGGTCCGGACCAAGTAACTCCAGACGGTCTGTGGGTCAATTTCATAGTTGGTTCAAATCAGCACATGATAGATGCTCCACAATTTTGGTAAACAAAGTCAATCAAAAATCCCTTACTCAACACTCACTATGATAGAAATGGAGTAAATGTTAGTGTGCAAGACATACCCTGCCCTTCAGGGGTTTATAGTCTAGGGAACATACACTGTCGAATGGCAATTAAAATTAGTGTGGCCAACACTGGGATAGAGGAACCTATGGCAATGTAGTAGCAGCGCATAAAAGAGATTTGAACCCAAACACAGAAGTCAGACGAGGAAGTGATACCAGACCTGCACTGAAGGCTAAGCAGGAATTCAGAAAGCAAAGTGGCGTAGAGAGAGTTCTGGACAGAATAACCGGACCAACTCATGTTCCAGGACTGGGGCCGAAGGCACGGCTGAAACGGCGACTAGGACCCAGGTGACATAGGGCCCAAAAAACCAGGAGGAAGGTGTGGACCTCAGTGAGGTGACCTGGGTTTGCGTTACCTTCTCAAGAGTCACTTGTCCCATCCGTTCAAAAGCACACCCAGTGCTACCGCCAGCCAGACGAGAGGTGCCAACAAAGGCCAGGGCAGAAGAGCATGAGGGACCGTAAGAGAACCCTTGGCCAGTCTATGTTCATTTTATGTGAACGGAATTGGACAAGGCTCCATGATGGAAAGCTCAGCCTTTTCTGTAGGATCCATAGGCTTGGTTGCAAATCCAAGGACAGTCTTCTATTTAGAACCTTACAGACCAAGTGGGAGAGGAGAGGGATTAAAAAGGCAATTTCCTCATGCATGGTGAGCCTTCTAGTACAGGAAGTATGGTGGGCGATGCCTTATGCAGGAGGGCATCTAAACATTTTTCATCCAAACAAACATCTGGCTCTCCAGCAGCCATGATTAAGCACCCACTACTGATAGGCAGTTTAGTAGCCACGAGGAGTAAAAGGTGGTTAAAACACGGTCCCTGTACTGAAAGGTTGCTTCATGCAGTCCCATATGCGACATGACAGAATTCAACACTGAGTCTATGGAAACACTGAAAGGTACCTTTAACTCTGCCTGGAGAGGGGGTGGGAGAATAGGGGAAACCTCATAAAGGAGATGACTCGAGAGAGGTTTCCTGAGCAACAAGTAGGAGAGCTAGGCAGAGGATGGGGGAGATGATATTCTGGGCAGATGGAGTATAGGTAGTAAGATACCGAGATTAGAAGGAACATGGCACAAGGGTGCCCAGTGGCCCAGTCACTTAAGCATCTGACTCTGGACTTCAGCTCTGGTCATGATCTCATGGTTCATGAGACTGAGCCCCGCTCCCCCCTTCAAGGTAAATATTTAAATAACTTCTAAAAATAAGGAATATGGTACAGATGAGACATGCAAATGATTCAGTATGCTTAGCTCATGAAATATAAAATAAAATGTGAGGCTGGAAAAAAGGCAGGGACTAGATCATAAAGGGCCATGATAATGTCTTTGGACTTGGCCTACAGCCAGCAGGGAACCTCTGAAGGATACAAGTAGGAGATACGTGATCCCATACAGTGTAGCCCAGCAACAAACCAAAACAGGTGGCGTCTACTTTTTTAAGTTTCTTTGTTTATTTTGAGAGCAAGTGTGTGTGTGTGTGTGTGTGTGTGTGTGTGTGTGTGTGTGCATGCACATGGTAGGAGGAGCGGAGAAGGAGGGAGAGAATCTCAAGCAAGTTCTGGGCTGTCACTGCATGGCCCATGGCAGGCCTTGAAGCCGCCAACGGTGAAGTCATGACCTGAACCAAAATCAGAAGTTGCATGCTTAACTGACTGAGCCACCAGGCACCCCTCTATTTTTTAAGTGGTGTCCATTTCTGATACTCCTCCTTCCTGCCATTTACTTGCTCTTGATTGTATTTCCCCATGACATGACTAATATCAATGACCAGTGTGGAAACATGCCCCAGACAAATCATGGCACATATGAGAATTATCCCCTCAATGGTAAGCCTCTTCTCCCTTCCCCTTAGTTATTTCCTCGTCTCAGATGCAACCATTCTCCTTTTGATTAACCCATATACATATGTTTTCCCTGTTTTTGTTAAGGATTCAACTTATTTCTTGTGGCGGCTCATGAATTTGGTCATGCATTGGGCCTCTCACACTCCAATGATCAAACAGCTTTGATGTTCCCAAATTATGTCTCCCTGGATCCTAACAAATATCCACTTTCTCAGGATGATATCAACGGAATCCAATCCATCTATGGTGAGCAGCATCATTAATCTGAAGATACTTGAACTAAATAGGAAGCTTTCCAGAAAGGAAGTGAAAAAATCACTTCTTGAAATATCACCATGAAGAAAATATTCACTTGAGAAATATCCTTCTGTAGGTGATTTCCAAACACCTCCTTAATTCACTGTGGTATTTCTTTTCTCATCAAAGGGAGTCTACCTGAGGCATCTGCTAAACCAAAGGAACCCACTGTCCCCCATGCCTGTGATCCTGATTTGACTTTTGATGCTATCACCACTTTGCGCAGAGAAGTAATGTTCTTTAAAGGCAGGTAAACCCATTCCCTTAAACACCTCAACTTCCTGTGAATATTTTTCTGTCCAAGAAATTTGGGGACGAAGAGAGAATCGCGGATAGTGAGAACAAATTCCTTTTCCTTTTCCTTTTATAACAACCCACAGTACTTGAATGTTTTACTATGTGTATGTATCTCTTGCTTGTTTGATAAGTTAATGTTTAAGTGTTCTTAAGCTTATTTTTTAATTGCCATTGTATAAGAAGGTGAAGTAGAGTCACTTCCAGAGACATCTTGGCTCAAATAATACACCAATCTCAGTGGTGATGAAGCTGACCTATACCAGTTCAGGAGCCAATTGTTAAATTTTGGGGACTTGTGCAAACCACTTCACATCACTTTGGTATCTTGAAACTGGCCATGGTTAGAGTATGTACACCCTGGAAGTCACCAAATGATAAAAAAATTAGGTCTTTTTCCTACTTAAAGAGGCAGTTCAACATGTCTGAGTAGACTTTTCCTTAATGTTGCCTCAATGAAGTGGTGGCTGTAGTAGGAAATCTCACCTCTCACTGTGCCTAACTTACTGGACTTGAATTGCAACATGGTGAGTCAGTTGTGTGTACAGTGACTGTATTTTCAGAACCAAACATTAGGACATAGACCATCTCACAAGGATATGGGCACAAGGGCAGATTATCTGAGATCAGTCAGCCTCCACCCACAACGACCCAGCACCCAGATGACACCCTCCTCACAGCAGAAGCTGCGGCCACCTGGGGGTCTCAGGGAGCAGTCATTAGCAAGGGAAGGGAAACAGAACATCAGGGCTTTGTAGGTCTCCTTCATGGGCTCAGCTTTATAGCCAGATGGGAACATCTGAGGAAATACTTTAGCATACACTGATAATATTTCTTCATTCTAGCAAACATCAGACCTGAGAGTTCTTCTTAGAACAGTCGGTGTTGCCTTGGAATCTTGAATATTGCTTCTTTGGCAAAAATGAGGCCATTGAGCTCTCAGAATTGAGATTTCTATGGGTAGGTTGCTCCTATAAGTATCCAGGAGAGTGGGCACAAAAGCATGTCCTGACCTTGACCGTCCTAAGGGTAGAACTGAGCCCGCAACCACCTAGCCAATTAAATAAGAGACCAGCCTAGGTTTACAGTGTTTTCACTGCAGTAGAGACTGCATGTGTAAAGTGGTTTTGTTTCACACAGGCATGTATGGAGGATCTATTATGATATCACTGATGTTGAATTTGAACTAATCTCTTCGTTCTGGCCTTCTCTGCCAACGGATATTCAAGCTGCATATGAGAACCCCAAAGATAAGATTCTAGTTTTTAAAGGTAATGTTGCCCATCACAGTTTCTGTCTCTGGATGCCTGAAATGGTCAGTGGGTATTCTGGTGCCTGGAATATAATATTCACGCTTGGGCCAAATGGAGAGTGCTTCTGCAGTGCATTACCTTGGGTTCCTGTTGTAAAGAAAAACTATCCAGGGTTTCTCTGTGGTCTCTGTGGCTGTGAAGAGAAACATCAACCCAACTGCACAGGAGCTAAAGGAAACCTGTATGATAAAAATAAAAAACTATCTTTTTCTATCAAATAAAGATAACCCACCTCCCTTTAATATTCCCTTGCTACTATGGTTGTCAGATTCGGCAAATAAAATCACAAGATTACTTGAATTTCAGATAAAACACACAATTTTTTAGTAGAAACATGTCCCTTGCAATATTTTTAATATACTTAGGACAAAAATTAGTCACTGTGTATTTGAAATTCAGATTTAACTGGAATCTTATACTTAATTTGGCAATGCTACTTTTCATATAGATTTTGTCAGATTACTTGCCTTTGAGAATCCTCGGAGGCTGAAATTTAGAAGAGCATGTACAAACATAGTTGTCAGAGTGAGAGAAACGATCAATACAGTGAAACCAGTTGACATGCACACTCGTGTGTACATGCAATATTAACTATAGATGGATGTTATTTGTGGATTATTAATGATAAAAGCAGCTAATGAAAGTGGTAAGAATAAATGGAGACATAGACTACTAAATCTCTAGGCATTGAGCCTCAGAGATGAGGCATTCATTATTTTCAAACGGCTTTAGACATCTATTTTTCCCTCTAGAAAGTGGAGGAGAAGATAATCACTTTCTCTCCTCCTAGATGACAACTTCTGGATGATCAGAGGATATGCAGTCTTGCCAGATTATCCCAAGTCCATCCACACGCTTGGGTTCCCAAGACATGTGAAGAAAATTGATGCTGCTGTCTGTGACCACAGCATAAGGAAAACCTACTTCTTTGTGGGCATCTGGTGCTGGAGGTCAGTTGACAATCAACCCCTTTATTTTATCCCACAGAAGAATATCCACCTAGCATGACTTTAACACAGGCAGAAATAGAACTCATATCGAGTCCTGTTAAAGCCATTTATGTGGGTGGATGACATTTACCAAACAAAAGAATGTTTCAGAGAGTCCAGAGATCTTTCTCCAACTTAAAAAAAAAATTAAGATAAAATAATAAAGATTGCAATGCCAACCAAATTACCAGTAACACAAATATGTCTAGTGAAAATCTGTGAAATCTCCAAGCTGAGTCCTAATTTGTTTTTTGTTTTTTTAACTCCAGTTAGTTAACATGCAGTGTAATATTGGTTTCAGGCGTACAATACAGTGATTCAACACTTCCACACATCACCCAGTGCTCATCACAAGTGCAATCCTTAATCCCCACTGCCTGTTTTCCCCCTCCTCCACCCACCTCCCTTTCCCCTCTGGTGACCATGAATGTGTTCTCTGCAGTTAGAGTCTGGTTCATGTGAGCCCATACTTTGATTTTTTTTTTTAATGTTTTATTTATTTCTAGGTGAGAGAGAGAGAGAGAGAGAGAGAGCGTGAGCAGGGGAGGGTCAGAGAGAGAGGGAGTCACAGACTGAAACAGGCTCCAGGCTCTGAGCTGGCAGTCAGCACAGAGCCCGACGCGGGGCCCGAACCCACGAACCGCGAGATCATGACCTAAGTGAAAGTCGGACGCTTAACCGACTAAGCCACCCCATTACCCCTGCCCATACTTTGATTTAATAGTTGCCCAGAATAACATCAGTCTGCCTAATGGTGTGGCTTTTATCCCTCATCTTTTCTTGTTTTCAAGACACTACAAATGATTCAGCCAAACATAATTTTTGACATGTTTTTAATTATTATTATTTTTAGAGAGAGAGAGAGCAGGGGCCAGGCAAAGAGAGAGAGAACCTTAAGCAACCTCTATCCTAAGTAAGCATGGAGCCTGATGTGGGGCTCAGTCCCACCACCTTGGGATCATTACCTGAGACAAAGTCAAGAGTCAGATACTCAGCCAACTGAGCCACCCAGGCGCCCCTACATGTTTTTAATTACTTTAATTATTATTATTTATTGTAATTATTTTAATTATTGATCTGGTAGTTTTCCCCTACCACCTCTTCACATCCCTATTTGACTCCAAGTGGGGCAGTAGAAGGTTTAAGTCCCCCCCAAACAAAGATCCCCTGGAAACCTTTCAAACCCATGCATCCAGGTTTGATGAAGTGACCCAAACCATGGACAAAGGGTACCCACGGAGGGTTGTGAAGTACTTCCCAGGAATCGGTCTCCGAGTTGATGCCGCCTTCCAGCATAAAGGTAAGCATCAATGCCTAACTTTTCAGATACTTGGAAGACTTTACTGGCTGAAAGAAGGTAGCACAGAAACATAGATGTTTCCATTTTAATGTAATTTTACTATTCTTTTTAAAAAATTTTTAATGTTTATTTATTTTTGAGAGAAAGGGACAGATCACGAGAAAAGGAGGGGCAGAGAGAGAGGGAGACACAGAATCCAAAGCACGGCTCTAGGCTGTGAGCTATCAGCACAGAACCCGATGCGGGGCTCAAACTCGTGAACCACGAGATCATGACGTGAGCCAAAGTCAAATCCTTAACTGACAGAGTCACCCAGGTGCTCCTATAATTTTACTGTTCTTGAACACATGTAATAATAAACTAACCAGGCAGGCAGGCATTCTCACAAACTGAATTAGTAAGTCCTAAATTGTATTCTTTATTACACTATTTCGAATCTATGCAGAAAGTACCAAAATTAATTTTACCTACCATTGATCCAAGATAATTCCTAAAAGATAACCCCTGAAGAGTTTGAAAAACTCCAAGTGTTAAAAATGACTAAGCACATGCACTGAACAGTGACTGTCAAACTATTAAGTGCATAGTTTAATATGCACACTTGGGGTTTGTGTGAGAAACTACAAATTCTTCAGATTCTGAGGCAGGTCTAGAATTGTGGATAAGATCCAGAAATCAGTTTTAAAAGAACCTCAAGCAATTTAATGTACCAGTGTAGCTGGTATATCATCAGACTTCGACGATGGACAATAACCTAGAACATGCAGTGAGCAGGGGTCTACATTTTTCCTGAGTGGCGCCACCTTTTATTGCAATGAAATCTAACACAAAACCTTAACATCTAAAACGGATAGAGCAGAACGACTCGAGATAAATGAGGATGTACGGTCC
Source organism: Crocuta crocuta (assembly GCF_008692635.1). Classification (NCBI taxonomy): domain Eukaryota; kingdom Metazoa; phylum Chordata; class Mammalia; order Carnivora; family Hyaenidae; genus Crocuta; species Crocuta crocuta. The sequence continues at coordinate 2,763,906 of NW_027527559.1, forward strand.
AAGGCCATACCCACAGGGGCCTTCAATACCCTTGCTAAGACACTGTTTTGAAACCAAGTTTGAAAACCGTTGGCATGAACCACAGTCTGGCTAGAAAGTTGGTAACTCCCTTGACATTCATGTTTCACATCGTGACGTCTTTTTGGGAAAATAAAAATAACAACATGTTTCATGTGACAGCAGTAAAGTAAAATGTATCTCTATAATTGCACAAGGTTCCTTCCTCTCCATAATGCTTAATTATTTTATCCTATATCCATACAATTGAAAAGTGTGAAACTATTGTATAGTGTGCAAGGTAACTCATGATGACCCTCTCTCTCTAGGATTCTTCTATTTCTTCCGTGGATCAAAGCAATTTGAATATGACCCTAAGGCAAGGAACATTACCAGAATGATGAAAACCAATACTTGGTTTCAGTGTAAAGAACCATTAAACTCATCTTCTGACTTCAATGTCAGTGAGGAAGAAGTACACTCAGGAGGAGTAGCAATGTTTTATCATAAGAATGTAAACTTGCTTATTTTCAGTATTGTTCATGTGCTAAAAATAATCTATAGTTATTAATAAATGCAGAGACCTAAAATAAACCTCAAGAGGTCTTTTCATCTGAACTCTGCTTCACACTAGAACTGTTCTTTACCGTAAGCCGCCCATCCTGGTTCTAAACCTCTATTGGATAAAGATTCAACACATACTTTGAGCTGCCTGATTCTTTTTACAGGAAGTTATGATGTATAAGCAAAACTCTTGCTGTATTGTAAGCCTACTTTATGTTTGTGGACTTGGATAAGTAAGCCATGTGTCTTATAATAACTAAATACTGCAGACATGTATTAAATCAATCTTGAGCATCTATTTTGTCTGGACCTTTGCAGTTGGAGAGACACCATAACCTGCAACCCTCATCCGTACCCATTCTCTGAACGCACTGAGAAATTACAGTCAGAAGAGCAAAATGCCACCTTGTTTTACTGATAGAGCTTGTGTTAGTGACTGTACTTCTCGGCAAGCTAGCTTCCTAATACCAAATTCTAGAATAAGACACACTTACAAGTCATGAGAAGAACTGGAAAGAACCAGGTCTCCGCAAGAATGTGAGCTCTCTATAGGCTGCATGGAGCCCAAAGAGAAAGAAAGAGGTTGGAGCTACATGTGCCCAATTTCTGTCCCCAAATCCACCAACAAATAAGTTACTGCACCTGCCAAAGAGGAGTGAGCACCTGGAGAACCCCAGAAGGTGTTACAGGACAGGTACTCCCCCAGCAATTAGAAAACTAGTAGAAGTAGGTAAGTGGTGTTCCGTCCAACTGCTCACGCATAGGTCCATGCATTTAACCATGCCTTGGAGAGTTTAAAATCCGATTTTACAAGAAGATGTGGTTTATCTCTAAGATGGAATACTACATGCAATGAGAAAGAATGAAATCTGGCCATGTGTAGCAACATGGATGGACCTTGACGGTGTTATGCTGAGCGAAATAAGTCAGACAGAGAAGGACAGATACCATATGTTTGCACGTATAAGTGGATTAGGAGGAAATTAACTGAGGACCATGGGGGAGAAGAAGGGGAAAAGAGTGGGGGAGAGGGAGGGAGGCAAACCATGAGAGACTCTTGAATGCTGAGAACAAACTGAGGACTGATGGGGGTGGGGGAGAGGGGAAGGGGGGTGATGGGCATGGAGGAGGGCACTTGTGGGGATGAGCACTGGGTGTTGTATGTAAACCAACTTGACAATAAACTATTTAAGAAAAAAAATTAAAAAAATAAAACCGAATTTTACACACACTGATCTCATACAAGAAATGTAGAGATTTCCTCCCTGTGTCTAAAATACATGGGTCACCTGTAATACACTATGTATCTGATTGTTGGGTTTCTAAAGCCTTAATGGTTGGTTCTTACATTTATACCTTCAAAACTAAATGTTTGGATAAGCTCTTCATGAATTTTCTGACCCAGGAGACATGAGGTTGTCCATTGAACTTGATTCTGATGAGACGATAGATTGAGCAGGTATCAGCTGATAGAAAAAAGGCATAGAAAATCTCAGGAATCCCTACAACCACATTCCACCCCCCACCTTGAGTTGATTGTTCCCAGATCTCTATTAGAAAGGGATATAGAAAAGAGCTATCACATGTTTGAAACAGAAAGAAAAATTTAAGAAGTACAGCTTAATACCTAGAATATAGTAGATACTGGGCTAGTCTTTGTAAAAGCTAGTGCTGGAATACTCAAATATCCATAGAGTCAGACAAAAGGAACCTCAATCCTTACCTCACATGGTTCACAAAAATTAACTCAAAATGAGCCATAAATCTCTAGTAGAAGAATCAAAAATATAAAACTTCTAAAAGAAAATAGTTTAAAAAAAATTTTTGTGGCTTTAGATTAAGCAGAGATTTTTAGATAGGGCACCAAAAGCATGAGCCATAAAAGAAAACACTGATGAATTAAATATCAATATTTAAAACATTTGCTTTTCTAAAAAAAAAAAAAACATTAAAAGAATGAAAATTCAAGTCACACACTGGGAGAAGTAATTTTCAAAACATGTTTCTGATAAAGAACTTGTATCCTGAATATAGAAAGAATTCTTATAACTCAGAAAGAAGACAAACAGCTCAATTTTTTAAAGGACCAAAATATTTGCTTTATGAGTGGCAAATAAGCACATAAAAAATGTCCAATATATTAATCATTTAGGAAATGCTAACTCAAACCACAGTGAGACACCACTACATACCCAACAGAATAGTTCAAATGAAAAAGACTGAAAAAACCAAGTTCTGACAAGAGCTGGAGTGACTGGAACTCTCTTGGAGTGAGAATAAGAAATTGTACAGCCACTTTGGAAACCAGCTGGGCTAATCCTTATAAAGTTAAACATTCACTTACCATGTGGCCTAATGACTCCACTCCTAAATATTTACCCAAGAAAAATGAAAACACACTCATATAAATGGAAGTACATGAAGTTCATAATTGTTTTATTTATGACAGCTAAAACTGGAAACACCCCAAGTGCCTATCAATCGGCAAACGGACAAACTGTGGTACATCCAGACGGTGGAAAACTCACATACAACAATGTGGATGAATCTCAACAGCATTTGAAAAATGAAAGAACCCAGGCACAAAAGATTACATGTCCTATAATTCCTTTTATATCAAAAATCAGAAAAGGTAACACTGAAATGATAGAAGCTGATTGCCACTTGCAGGAGCCAGAAGTAGGGGAAGGGACTCACACAAAGGACCACAAGTGACAGAGATGTTCTGTGTCAGGAATATGGTGGTGGCCACACTATGGAGCATATTTTAAGACTCTCTGCGTAAAATTAGCAGATTTTATTATGTTAATTCTGCTGCAGTGTCACTGACTCAGAAGTCCTGCGGTGGGGCCTGGGTGGCTCAGTCTGTTAAGCATCTGACTTCAGCTCAGGTTATGATCTCACAGTTGTTGGGTATGAGCCCCAGGTCAGACTCTGTGCTGACAATGTGGAGCCTGGAGCCTGTTTCAGAGTCTGTCTCCCTCTCTCTCCTCTCTCCGTCTGTACTCTGCTCATGCTCTGTTTTTTTCTCTCTCAAAAATAGATAAAAGTTTAAAAAATTTTAAAAGAATGGTGTGGCATTCTGCTTAGTGAATTCACTGCTTAGTGGATTCTCAGATATCGGTCAAGCTTGTTTTTTTTCTTGCATCTATTCTCATATCAATGGTGCATTATATATTATATTATCAGATCCTGTGATATAATTTGGGGAGCATCAGATTTGCCTATGGGTGGTTACTTTCTCCTTAATTTTCAAGAAAAATATTGATCCACAGGTGAAAAGAAAACACAACTAAAACAAAAATTCCTATTTTAAACCCAATGAAATATCTAAAAATACAGTTTTCTGAGAAATGTATGTGACTTAGAGTTATATTTTTATAACTCTATATTCTTATATGTTTATAAGAATAACCCAGAGGTCAGATGATATCGCTCAGTCTTTGAAATTTAAATAAACTTGACTCCCAAACTCCTATGAGGATTCTAAGACCGTCCGCTGAGCAACTGGAAGAAAACCATTCTAATTCTTACTGTCCCTTGGCCAAGCCACTTCTCCTGGGCACCCAGCCCCCTGCTCCTCTGCCTGATGCCCTCCCTGTTTGTGCTCTATGACGGACCCACTTCTATTATTTTTTCTTTTAAAATGTAAAGCACTGAGCTGTAATTTTGTTATATTGTCTCTCAGAGGTGCCATCAGGGCCTCCCCTTTCTTGGCAAAGCAGCTTAACGAGGTATGTTTTCCTCCTAGACAAGATCCCAGAAGATATGTTCACTTTACACCGTAAAGAAAGCATTTTAGTTTCCCTTTGCTATTGAAGCCTGGGCAAGATTATGGGCTCTGGAGCCAGACTGCTTAGACTTGCGGCTCAGTTCTTCCATTCCTGCTGTGGAACTTTGGGCAAGTTACTGAGCTCTCTGTGCCTCAGTGTCTCCATCTGTGAAATGAGAATAGTAAGAGATCCAGGCTCAGAGTTGTCCAGAGTCTCAACAATTGGTCACATACAGCACATAGCATCAGGATCTGAGGTGTAGCAAGAGCTCGATAAGTATGAGCCATCATTATTTAATTAGGTGAGTTGAATAATTTATCCCAAACAATTGGAAAAACAAGAAGCCGATCTCAGAGTTTCTCAAAATTGGAATAAAATATGAGCCAGTTCTTTCCCAGCTGTGCCACCTACTTACTGGGAACAAATTAACCGGAACTACAAACTCTGTTTGGGTTTTCTGTGTGCTAGCAGCTTTCTCAGGGTCTGGGGTCAGGTCTGGAAACAAAGAAACAGCTTTAGAAGCAAGCATGAACAAGACCTGCTGACAGCAGTTACTCATTTTGGAGATGTTCCCCACTGATGGGGAACAGACGTGAGTTCACACAGAGAGAACATACTGGAATCTCCTCCTGCCCACAGACATAGAGGGAACTCCCCATGACCTTTCTTTCCATTGTTTGCCATGAGCAGACTGTTCTAAGATACTCACCTGAATGAATCACTTGCTCCAGGGAAATGGGAAGGTTTTGGGGTGTTGTTTTGTTGTTGTTGTTGTTTAGTTGGTTGGTTTGGTTTGGTTTGATTTGGTTTTGAAGATTCTTTAAACACGTGATGTATCTTGGGGCGCCTGGGTGGCTCAGCTGGTTAAGTGTCCGACTTCGGCTCAGGTCATGATCTCACAGTTCATGGGTTTGAGACCTGTGTCGGGCTCTGTGCTGACAGCTCAGAGCCTGGAGCTGCTTCGGATTCTGTGTCTCCCTCTCTCTCTGCCCCTCCCCTGCTCACGCTGTGTGTCTCTCTCTCAAAATAAATAAATAAACATCAAAAAATAAATAAATAAACACATGATGTATCTTTAGGCTCAAATTCAGTCCCTTGTTTGTCTTCAGGTACAAAGAATCTTAAAAAAAAAAAAGATAAGTAGCTAAAAAAAAATAAAATCTTTAACATACTTGATTTGGTCATGGAATCTAAATTTTAAGTCTATATTCATTCACTACCCAGATACCATTATCTATCCGAAGTTTCCACAGCGAAATAAAAATCCGGCTTTTCCTAATATGAATCACTTAGAATTCAGTCTCTAGAAGAGAAGAGAAAAATATGAGCAGAATAGCCAACACTGAATTTAAGACTTCCTTAAAACTGCAGAGTTTCCAGAACAGAGAAACGTTCCTGTCTGACTGCTATTTAGCGTTTCATGCAGGTTTTATTGCTTCACTGACCAGAAAGCCAGATTTGGTTTTCATTTTGAGATTTAATCAACTATTTTTTGTCTATTTCTGAACTATAGTGTTCAATTTTACTAGTAATAAATAGTATAAGATTTACTTTCTTTTTTCTTTCTTTTTTAAAAAATTTTTATGTCTTTATTTTGAGAGACAGAGACAGAGAGCAAGCAGGGGAGGAGCAGAGAGAGAGGGAGACACAGAATCTGAAGCAGCTCCAGGCTCTGAGCTGTCAGCACAGCGCCCGATACGGGGCTGGAACCCACAGACTGTGAGATCATGACCTGAGCCGAAGTCGGACACTTAACCAACTGAGCCACCCAGGCGCCCCTATTTTCAGTCTTCCTTATTTTTTTATTTTTATTCTTTTACAACCTGAGTTCAGAGTTTCAGGTTTCCTGAACTATTTTTAAAACTCAGAAAGCAAAAAGAATCACATAGGGAGAGTTTCTGGGAACAAATTTATGAAGATGAAACAGGAGGTAAAGGAGTCTAAACGCCCTCTGGAACTGTGATGCCCGGGATTTGAAGGAATCACATGGAAAATGCATCCTAAATTACAGGGTTTGTACATGAATGTGATCTGGCCAGGAGTCCTGTGTTAGAGAATATGTTGGATGGAAGTGAAGGAAAATGGCACCTTGTTATATTTCATGTAACATTTACCCAGTTGTATAATCGTGAATCAGCCTCATTTATTTTAGTATATATTTACTCAGTGCCTGCTGTAGGTCAGATGCACAGCTCGTTGAGGCATATTCTTTCATTCAACAAGCATTTACTGAGTGCCTGCTGGATGCCATGCACTGTTTTAGGATCCAAGGATATAAAAGTGTGCAACACAGCCAAGGCCCTGCCTTTGTGGACCCATATTCTGGTTGAAGTGAGAAACCACAAATAAACCCCCAAAAAACTGTCAATATGTCAAGCACGATCAATGTTCAGTGCCTCCGCGGGTGGGAACAGGGTGCTGGGTGCTGCCCCGTGCCAGCTGAGCCCATGGCTGGGTGCCATCGCCCACGAGGGGGGGGCAGGGAGAGCCCAGGACCTGTCTCCCCTCCCTCTCTTCAGTCTCCAGCGTCTGCTCCAGGGTTAGGGCCCCACCCTAACTTCTGGCTTATTCACTGTCCCCTCTGGCTTTCTCCACTTCTCCTGTCACTCATACAATTAATTTGCTGCATTAAATCCCCCACTTCAGATACTCAGTGATTTGTTTTCCCACTGACATGTGACTAATACTTTTTTCTTTCTTTCTTTCTTTCTTTCTTTCTTTCTTTCTTTCTTTCTTTCTTTCTTTCTTTCTTTCTTTCTTTCTTTCTTTNCTATGATATGCCTTGCAGAAGATCAATTCAGATTATGTCTGAGGGGGGTCCTCTGAGCCTCTTGTATTTCAACGTTTACTTCTTTTCCCAGGTCGGGAAGTTCTCTGCTATATTTTGTTCCAGGACTCCTTCAGCACCTTTCCCCCTCTCTTCCTCTTCTGGGATTCCTATGATANGGATAGGTGAGAGAAGGATGCCGGTGTTATCCAGAGAAACTATATAGTCTAATTACTCCTGAGAGAAAGAGATGAAAAGTTCGGGAGGTGTAGAATTTACATCTACAGAATGGACTAAATTTGACTGTTTAAGCACGCTGGTGACCAGAGGTAATCAGGTCAGTGTTGTTAGAAGGCTTTCTCAGTGGAATCTGCGTCCTTTCTCTCCCAATCTCTTGGGTTTGGTATGGTTTCCTATGGCTTCAGATCTTTTCCGTGTGATGCATGGGCGCGAGTGCAGGTACGGAGCTCCCTACTTCTCCGCCATCTTGCGCCTCCTCCGACACGTGACTAATACTTTAAACGGTGGCACATGTGGGGTGTTTGGGGGTGAACTGACCAGAGACCTTCGTGAAGACCTGAGCCCCAAACCTAAAGGAGCTCAGCAAGCAAACTATGTCTCAGGAAAAGAATGCTCCAGGAGGAACGGCTCAGTGCAAAGGCCCTGAGGCTGATTGAACAGTGAAGGGGCTCCTGAGACCAGGGAGAATCTGGGGTCAGAGAAGATTGAGGGAAGGAGCTAAGTTGGAGAGCAGCAGGGAGGTGGATCTCATAAGGTCTCATAGGTCACTGTAGATTTGAGATTCTGCAGAGATTTAAGAGGAGAAGCAACCTTACTATTATTTGACCTGCACTGGCTGCCCTGAGACAGTAAACTGTAGGAGCCAAAGAGGAGAAACAGAAAGTGGAGTAGGAAGTTCCCGCCCCAGTCGAGGATCGTGGTGGCCGTGAGACAATCTGAGGGGTTCTGAAGGGAGATGATTGGATGTGTGGTGTGATACCAATGCAGGACTCAAGTACAAGCCAACTTTTATTTTCAAAAGGGATGTCCACTCACTGGGGCCATCAAACCCTTGAAGAGAAAATCCAGATGTGCTGTTGGCAGCCAGATGCTCAGGCCTGACATTCAGAGATGAGTCAAATCCTATCGCTGTGCGCAGACGCCAGGTCGGATTAGGTCCCCAGGGCCATGACCCACAGAGAGACGAGAAGAAATTGCAGACAGACTCCTGGTCCTTATCAGATTGAAGAGAAATGGTGTGGGACATCCTGATTCCCTGCCCCCCCCGCCCCGCTCCGGGAATTGCACTTAGCGCATGGGCACATTGGTCCCGCTGGGGGCTCATTCTCCAGGCGGTGGGCCCGGAGTCCGCTCCTCACCCTGCGTGACTACCACGGCTCTCGAGCCCACTGGTGGACTGTCCACGTTAGCGTGCGGGCACGTCCGTAGAACAGGGCCAGGGGCCAGGGCAGCACCAGCCCCCAACTTCCCAGATTTCAACAAAGCAGAACTCTCAAAAGTACATGAATAAACAGGTCATGGTTTTATTTAGTGAATATATGAAAAGGTAAATACATTTTTCATTAATCTGGAAAAATTTACAAAACGAGCAAGCCTCTGTCATGCTGTGTTGAGGAGAGACCTGTGGCCCGTGTCATGCAGGACCCCTGCCCCACGCTCCTCGCTAAACGTTCACGAGCCGAGATTCTGGCCACGGGGGGCAGCTGAGACTTTAATAAGTGTTATAAACTTGACTGACACTTTTTCTTTCTCTGTAAGAAAGGAATTTGTTTTAAGAAAACAAAAAGGGTCGATTCAAGAATTTACAATTAGTGGCAACGTTTCTTAGAAAACAAGAAAGCAAGAGGAACCTGCCGAGGCTGTTTTCCACCCCAGTCTCTGCGTCTGAGTTAGAGCGACCCCTGCTCTCAGACCAAGCCCTCAATGGGGAGAACAGCGGGTTGTGGGAGCCACGGCCACCCTGTCTGGGACGCGCTCTCCAGCCGAACATGAGATGCTCTTACTTCCAAGCCCTTCACCTCACTGACCGTTGTCACAAGCCAGTTCTACAAGGACTAAGCGATCATAGCGACCTTTCACCAAACAACACGCTCTTTGCCTTATGGTGTCTCCTTTATCTTCTAACAGTCCTGTGGCAGCGGGTTTGCTGCGTTTGCAAATGGAGACATGGGGTCAGGGGGGTCACCTCGCTCTCCCAAGGGCACGAGATAACTGTGCAACCCCTGCCCCGCGTGCTGCCCTCTTCCCCAGAGTGCGGGTGCCCCAGCGCCGCTCTGCCCTGTCCCCCGAACAAGGGGGCCTGGGGCCGCTCACCCGGGTCCCCGTCAGCACCCACTCGCCTCGTCGCCCGCACTTGCGCAGCCGCCAGCAGGGCTCTCGCAACGGCTTTCCTGGTTCTTCTGCAACAGGTTTCGCCAAAGTCTGATTTCACGACTGCTGTGGTTTCTTTTCTCAACGGGCACGAAGGACACAGGAGGAGGCGCAGTGCACTCCCTGTTGAGCAACCGGCCAACACAGCAGGTGAGAAGGGCTAGGACCCGGGGACTGTCAGAGGCCAGGCCCCCCCGTGTCTCTCAGCCTGGGGCCCCTTACTTCCCAGGTGCAAGCTATTTGCTTCCAACTCGTGAGCAAAGGATGACAGTTTCACCGTCTGCATCGTGTCCCTGACCCTGGTTCTCAGGACAGGCTTAGGGGTCAGGGGAGGATGCCCCCGCTGTGTGAAGAAGGAGCTGAGGTGCACCATCCTGTGCTCTGAAGCTTTGCAGGTGGGGTCGGCGTTCAGACACCTGGCTGGCAGCCCCCTGTTCTCCCTGGGGCACCGGCGCCCAGGTGAGCCAGGGCAGGCCCACCGCCCCCTGGGGTGCGGCCCCGGGGCTGGGCCGGAGTTGAGTTCAGACTGCTCGGCCCCCGTCTCCCCAAGCTGGTGTCTCGTTCCCCGCAGTCCCTGGGGGGACCCGCAGGGGCTGCGGCTGGTGGGGGCC